>NW_020955033.1:16567809-16592045 GCF_900497805.2 Vombatus ursinus
TAGATAGATAGATAGATAGATAGATAGATAGATAGATAGATAGATAGTTATGTAATGGGCATTTGCTTTCATGTTATCAGATCTAATATAGTCTCTTACCACATGGGTGGGAATAACCTCCTTTGATTGGTTGCTCTGGAACACCTTATGTGTTTATAACTGTCAGACTAGCACAGTCTCACTCTCTTTCCTGACGAGTCCAGAAGAAGATCACTTACAGTTCACCTACAGTGCAGACACCATGAACTGAACTGTGAAATGGGAATACTTTCTCCCCTGCCCCACCTCCCACCTTCTCTGCTTTTATCACACATGAATCAGTAGTTCTATTTCTGTTCCATTTTGTTTATTTTCAGTTTCAGGTGCAGCCAGTGATTCCAACTCATTCAGGAGTTAGAGCCATAATAACTTTGGAAATAGGATTGCAGGCAGGATGTTGCAGCTAGCCAAGCCCAGTAGAGATACTTTGAGAAACAGTGACGCAGCCGCTGCAGTGGTGAGCATGAGACCAGCTCAATACTCTTAACCCGGAGGCGCATTGAAGAGGCGGGAGACAGCGAGATCCCAGAAGCTCGGTTTTATTAAGTGCTAGTAGCTTTCTTTTATATCCCTAGTAACACCTGATCAAAGCATGATCTACACATGATAGCCAATCACCAAGTCTGCTGGACACCTGCAGCCCTCGTGTCAGGGGTATGAGTAGGACTTTTCTCCCAATGAGAGGAGAACAAGCCAACTGTGGGAGCTGCAGCAAAGGAGAGGTCTTGTGAGACTTCCTTGTTTTTGCCACGCAACAGGTTGTGACCCTCAGCTTCTGCCAAGAGAAGCTAGAACTGGAAAATTCTCCCAACAAAACTGGAATTGTGGGATTCAAATTCTGAGTCTAAGAACTTGTGCTTAATGGGAAATCAGCTAATATTTGAACCTAATCCCTTTAACTTCCCTAGGAACTGAGCTAATATGGATGAGGAGGCAATTATGCCTCACATGTCCAGGAATGTTTTTAAATTTGTTAATATACCTGTGATACAGATATTCCTTTTTAAGAATTAGCCTGAGTGTTAATGATAAAATGTAATGGGGGTACAGAGAATCCAATCCTTTTCAACTAAGGGAACACCATCAGTGGGCACTGGGACCAATGGCAGAAAGACTAGTCACCCTGAACCTCCTTAAGGGAACCAGAGAAAATGGGGAAAGGGTGAAATGTAACATTACTGACCTTAAGGTACTGAGGGTCAGGATAGTCAGTATGATAGATGATAGACAGACATACAGACAGTCAGACGTATAGATAGATAGATAGAGCCTTTATTAAGTGTTTGGTATGTTGAAGGCATTGAGCTAAGTACTGTGAATAAAAGTCTAAGGTGAAACAAGAAGAGTTCCTACCCTCAAGAAGGTTTCATCGTTTGAAAGAAAAGTACTCCATAAAACAATCAAGAGAACAAGCAACAAATATTAATTTTTAAGTTTTTGCCCATTTTGAATGTTAAGCAAATGAGTGTGATTTACAATGAAGTTTATATGGTTATGTTTAGGAAGGAAAGACTAAGCAACTCATTCATGGCAGCAGTAAATTTGGAGAATTGTGATGAAATTTGAGGAAGAAATGTCTGCTAGAGAGAGCAAATAAACATTGGACTTGCTTATTAGCAGAGATTCTGGAATATCTGTAAAGGAGAGTTGTGAGATATATTGGCTCCCTAGGTCCCCTCCAGACCTCAGAGCAATGATTGCAGATGTACAATTAATTCCATTATGTTCCAAAAGAGACAGAAAAAAAAATCTTATGCACATGAAAACAGTGTAAGTAGAAATTTGGCCAGTATCTGAGCACCAGTGAATTGGTGTGTGAATGAACCCATGCTACAGCATTATATGAATGGGAATATTACTATTTGATTAAATGTGAGACACATTTAAATATAATAAGATCCACATGAATAGCATTTACACATGAGAGAGAAGATAAATCAAAAGTCAACTAACATTCCCCAATTTATGTCACTATGTTTCTTCAGTTCCTTGGCAGTCATAGTGAGGTTTAATCTAGAAAGTACCTGGTCACAGGTTCATTGTATTTTTAGATTTAGTTCTGCATTTTCTAATTTTCCCTCATTGCCATGTAATTTTCTCATATAGGTTTTGTACCTCTCATTCACCATTACCTTGCCCTTCAGACACTATTTAGATTTGTGTTCTGCTTGACTGGAATGCACAGCATCAGATGCCTCTTTGTCAGATAGTCCAGAGAGACTCTAGTTTTATTGCCCATAACAAATAAGAGTTATCTCCCTTCTTTAAAGCTTATCTGTGACTCAGAAATACAAGTTCAACAGCGCACAGTTGAGAGAGGCCATAATACCAACGAGCAGATGAGACAATTAGATTGTAACCATTTGTTTAAAGGATTTAGGGTCTCTTTATGGTCACTCCGACCTGTTATTAGTGTTTTAATGCCTTACTTTGGAAGGACAGAAAAGACAAAAGGTAATTTTACAGTTTGTTTTTGAAGAGATCTGGCAGGGAATCCATTAAATGAAGATTTGGGGGGTGCTGAGAACAATTCCATTTCCATATATAAAATTCTGCCATTCACTAAACAATGGTGCTTTTAAAAGTGTTTACTTCAGTCAAATGAACAACAAATAGCTGCAAAGAATCTGAGAAATTATACCTGAGATAGATTGTATCCATGAGTCTTTTTTATTGTCATCTGTTTCACAGGAGAGGCTCCAAATAAAATACAGTAGGGAGAAATTCTATCAATTCAGGACAAGAAAAGTAGGATGAATATTTAAAGAAATGAACTATTTTTAAAATGATGCATTTTGTACCAAGTTATTTTGTAGAAGCTATCATTTGACCTATTAGCTTTTTCATTTTTTCCTCAGGTATATTCTAAACAAATCATTATGCTACTTACAATTGTATTTCCTCCTCCTCATCTTCCTCTCTCTCCCCCCTTCCTTGCCCCTCTCTTTCTGGAGGCATCTGTCTCATTCAGCAACAAACTTTTATTAAGTGTCCAGAACGAGCAAGTCACTATGCTAGGACCTGGAGGTATGAAGATATAAATTAAAGAGAATATATTATCAAGTATCTTAAATTATTTTATGGGATAACAACATCTACACTGGAAGATAAGGGCAAATATATTTAAAGTAAATTCAAAGTCATTCTAAGATGGAGGGAGGGGATCTACAATTTAGAGAAGAAGGATAGATGTTATGCAGGAAGCAACACAAGAGATGAATGATAGAAGCTAGAAATTTTAAGAGGGACGGGGCTCGCACGGCTCCCGCTTCGCGGCATATTATTTCCTTTCCAGGGAAGCTCGGGAGACAGAGTTTGAGTGAGCTGCCAAAATGACGAACACAAAAGGAAAAAGGAGGGGGGCAGGATACATGTTTTCTATGCCCTTTCAAAAACATGGTGTTGTCCCTCTGACTACGTTTATGAGAATATACAAGAAATGTGATATTGTAGATATCAAGGGTATGGGCACGGTTCAGCGAGGAATGCCGCACAAATGTTACCCTGGCAAGACTGGATGGGTCTATATAATGTTACTCAACATGCTGTAGGCATTGTAAACAAACAGGTTAAGGGCAAGATTCTAGCCAAGAGAATTAATATGGGTATTGAGCATATTAAGCATTCCAAGAGCAGAGATAGCTTTCTGAAGCGGGTAAAGGAAAATGATCAGAAGAAGAAGGAAGCCAAAGAAAAAAAGCACTTGGGTTCAGCTGAAGTGCCAGCCTGCTCCACCCAGAGAAGCACACTTTGTGAGAAGCAATGGCAAGGAACCTGAGCTGTTGGAACCGATCCCCTATGAATTCATGGCATAAATGGCTGTAAAATAAAAACAATAAAAAATTCTTGGGTTAAAACAAAAAAATTTTAAGAGGCAGATATGAAGAGGGAGAATAATGAAGGCATGAACAACAGCCTGTGGAAAGGCAATGGGATGGAAGGTGAAATAATAACTAGGACAATCTGGCTGGACTAAAGGCTATGACAGAGGAAGAATACAATAAACACAGGCATATTAGTTTAGAGTCAGATTATGCAGGTCTGTTAAAGCAAATTAGTTATGGTAGTGGAATAGAGGATCAATGTATCTTCTCGAGCAGAAGAGTGACCTGGCTAGATTTGTACTTTAGAAATATCAGTTTTGTCAGCTTTTTTAAAAGATAGATTAGAACAGAGACCTGAAGCAGAGAGACAAATTCCAGTATTTCACTATTGCAAATAATACCAGCTTTTGGCTTTAGAAAAATTTATTTTACCATACTAATAAATGACCTTTGCACATATTTGGGCTATACATACTCTTGGATTTTCTTTTATGTAAAGGGGGATAAAATAATAGCAATCAAAGAACAATGAGCAATGGGAGAAGCAATTTGTTGGAAAGAAACTGGCTGTTAATGACGTCAGATGTAGAGGCAGAATGAGTTCCTCTTCACTCAAAGTATTCGACATCACAGAAAAAGAAGGCAATCAGAGCTCTGATGAATTCAGCAGCTAATGAGGATTTTCTCCCTTGACTGATATGGTGACAGACAGATGGAGGGGGTTCCTGGTATGTAGTTTGGATTGTCTCTCTCCATCATTCTTGGCTCTTGGCATTTTCTTTGGTCCTTCACAGTTCTGTGGGGCAATGCATTCTTGCAAAAGTTTTTCTCTGAATCATTAAAAAAAAGCATTGAAATATGATTGATTATGTTCACTGTTTTACTAATGTTGATCTGTACCCTCATCATAGAACCATCAATCATATTGTTTAGATATTACAGAGACAATGTAGTTCAATACCCTCATTTAAAAGAGGAGAAAACTAAGATCTGATCAGGAAAGGTTAAGGAAGTTGTCAAAAGTGACATGTGACATAGAGGGGCAAGTGGTAGAGTCAAAATTAAACTTCAACTTTGCATACATATATACAAACATACAAATAATATTCTCTCTCTATATATATGTATATATACATATATACTCACATACATGTATGTAATCTCTAAATTGTCATGTTGTTTTACACTGAATTTATAGTTGAGAAAAATGATTATTAATAACCAAGTATTGGGGGGTTCAGATTTCCCCCATTTTTCTTTTATCCTCATTTTCTCAGTCTCTGAAGGTTGAGCTAACCTTCTCCTAAATATAGACCCCAATCAGGCAGGGCAGCCATTGTACTCTACTCTGGTTTGGAAAAAATTCTTTGAATGGATTGCCCATTGCTGTAGCTAACTCAGAAGTAAATGACATTATCAAAGTTCAGGTCCAGCCTCTCACTGTAATATTCATTCTTTCATTAATTATTAATCAATTAGAGTTGATTGCTACCCTCAGAATCAATCTTCTTCCAATGGTCATATTAAGCCATGAGCAAGCTGCCATGATTATCTTTGGTAGTAAAAGAATTAGCATAATCACTCATATTACAAATGGAAAACATATGCTTTTAAATAATGTCCAAAAAGTCTTTGCAAAATTTTATTAGTCATGTATATGATGTATGTGTTTATGTATATGATGCATACATATTTAATGTATATATAAATAACATGCATATATTTAATGTGTTATGTGTATATATATATTCATCAGTCTGTGTGTATACATATGTGTATATATATACATATATGTCAGTGACACAAGTACAGTTTTGAGGGGCATGGTTTAATAGCAATATACATGAAAAAATTCAGAATTTCAGTTGACTATAAATTCAATGTAAAACATCACTAAGCTTGGCTAATTAAAAAAATAAATTTGTTCAATTGTAAGCAACATTAGTTGAACTATCGTGTTGAGGGCATATGAAATGACTTCCATTTAATGCTTCACTGGTCAGAGATAGGCTCAAGTATCATTATAAGTTATGGGTGCTATCTTCTAAGAGAAAGATTGATACCAAAAAAAGTTGATTCTGAGGAGAATGGTAAAAAATCTAGATTGTTTTGAAAGCATAACTTGTCAGAAGTTTGAAGGATGAAATGAGATAATACAGTGCCTGGCAAATAGTAAGTACTTAATAAGTTCTTATTTCCTCCCTTCTTCCATTAGCTTGGAGATAATATTACATTGACAAGAAAGTCATGTTCAAATATTTTGAAGACATTAACATAGAAAAAAAGCTTTAATTTGTTATGTATAACTGCAGAAGGCAGAACCAGAATCAAACGAGAGAGGTTATCAAAATGTACATTTTATTTTAATAAAAAATACTTTTTTCTAACAAAGAAAATGTTAAAAATGTATCCAATTGCCTTGTGAGATGCTGCACTCTATCACAGATGGTTATCAAGTAGAGATTGCATAACCATCTGAGAGGGACGTTTTAGAGAGGTTCCTTCACTGGTTAGCAGGTTGGAATAGATTACCTCAGAATTGTTTTCAAACACCAAGATTCTATGAATATAATTCCCTACAGGTTGTGCTAAATTTATTATAATTAAACAAATTCAATAAATTAACACAATGTATTCTTTGCTTATTGTCTAATGGACAAATTATGAAAATAATAACAAAAAGATATTCAGATATGGATTTTAAATAAGATATTTGATGGTCTCTATGACTTCATGAAACTGAATACATGTGTATAAATGCACAGGTTATATATATATATATACACACACATATATACATACATACAAATATACATATCTTTATGTATGAATATCAATAACTCTATCTATATATTTAAATCAGATCTTTTATTTGCTCATGTAGATATAAAAAAAGTTACTTACTTTGTGCTATTGCTGAGGCATTTTTTAAAAATTAGATTAAACTGTTTTATATCAGTACTGGGCAAATCTTCAAATATAAAGCTAGAAGTTCTAAAGCAGAGAGTGAAATCCAGTATTTTGGTGACATAGAATCATCGAACTCTTTTCTTTTTATTAAATTTGTGGCTTTTATCTCATGTTAGTCACCATATCTCTGGTCTGTGGTATAGACACAATCTGAGAAAAAGGCTTTCTAAAAGAATTAGAAATATTCCTTTCCTCTTGGTTCCAAGATCCAATTTAGATGTTTTGGGGATAATATGTTCCAAAATCTTTCACTCAAGGTCTTCAGAAATACTGTATGAAAATGAGTTATCTCTGTCATGGATACTTTTTCACCATTATGATATGCTACATGAAGATTATAGAGAATAGAGGTCAAGAAAATATTTTTATCCTCTATTCAAAAGCCCATTCTATCTTCTTTCTTCAAGAACTCTAAATAAGCAAAAAAAATGTTATTTTTCTATTACCAAATCTCCAAATTAATCAATATTTCTTTCTCCACGCTGAGACAACAGCTTAATAAAGAAAAAGAATATATGTGTATGTGTGTCACACACACACACACCCATACCCACACCCACACTGTCACTCACACCCACACCAACACACACACTAACACACACACACACACCCCATATATATATATATATATAATTTCTCCTATACATAATGCAAATATAAAATTCATGAAAACATGACATAAGTTCTAGAAGCCATGGACTGAGATGGACTTTATTGAGTTTTATATATTCCATAAGATTGTGAGAAATATGCTTGTTCAACTAAGATTTAGTAACTAATGCTTAGCTTAATACATTAATAAAGGAAAAGTTTAATTATAATGCTGTCTAGTTCTTTTTGTTCTTGTTATTCATATGTAATATGTATTCATATGTATTCTGCTACTCTTTTTATGATTGTTGGACATTGATATAGAGTAAGGTCAAGACCTAAATGTAGTTCCTAAATGCTACTATCACAAATAATTGTGAGGAAAATATCCCACAGGGTAAGATATTTTAGGTAAGTTACAATCTTACAATAATCAGTTATTCCTTCACCTTGAAAGACAGAATTTCATCTTACATCATGCTTCCTATAGGTTTTTAATAGTTATCCCCTCTTTGAGAACTCCTTGACAAACTCCATTAAGAAACATGTTTCTTTCAAAATAAAGGGTATCAGAGGATGAAGCCAAGATGGCGGATAAAATGCAAGGACATGCCTGAACTCTCCCAATTTATCAATTGGGAAATGGCTCTTATTTTTAGAAATTTGATTCAGTTCTCTATATATTTGAGAAATGAGACCTTTATAAAAATTTGCTTTAATTTTTTTCAGTTATGAATATTATGTATTTCATTCCATCCTGTTTTCGTCTTGTTTACTCTACTCTTTTTCTCCTTTCACCCTGTCCATCTTCAAAATTGTTCTGACTACCACCTCCCCAACATGCCCTCCCTTCTATCAGTCTCCTCACCCTTCTCTTATCTCCTTTCTCTCCTGATTTTCCTATAGGGTAAAAGAGATTTTTATAGTGAACTAAATGCCTAAGTGATTCCTTTTTTGAGCCAATTCCTATGAGAGTAAGATTCAAGTGCTTTCCTTTCATGTCCCCCATTTTCCTCTCTACTTATGATGGAAAATGCTATCCATCTTAAGAGAAAAAAACTAATGAAGGTTAAGTACAGATCAAAGTACACTATTTTTTAAAAATTTTCTTTATTTTTCTAGTTTCATTTTTTTTTCTAGGATGGGTAGTGTTTTCTTTTACAACACAGGTAGTATGGAAATATGTGTTGTGTGACTCCATTCTATATAGCCTACATAAAATTACTTGCCCTCTCAGTGTGGGGGATAAGAAGGAAGGAAAAAAAAAGAATTTTTAACTCAAAATTTAAAAGAAAAATGAGCATTTAAAGTACTTCTACATATAATTGTGAAAAATAAAATATTAAATAAAAGCATAAAAAAGAAAATCAAATAAATATAAATAAATATTGATAGGTAGGTAGCTAAATAAACACACAAATAAATATATTATAGTTTTGCTCTCAAAAATTTTCATTCCCTGCCCCTGTTGCTGTTAGTAACTGCTAGTGTCAATGAGGTATACAGATACCTTTGAATAGAGAGCATACAGAAAAAAAGTGATATTTATTTGTCAAGATTCATTATTAGGCATCTCAAAATGAATTAGGAGTGAGCCCCAAATAAAGTTTTTGTCCTAAGCTTTTTCAAAATTTTCACAGGTGTTACACTGTGATTGCTTACAAACATTGACACTCACTGGTAACCTCAAGCATTCCCAAACTTTACAAATTACTGTGGTGTTAACGATGTCCATTTGCATATAAATAAGAGTAGCTATTGCTAATTACATGCTGCCTATTAGGCTAATTTTAACAAAGATTTCCTAACAAATGAAGAAATGGACTCCAGAATCTGTTGCTAATGATTCAATGACTTTGAATATATTTCCAAGGTTTTTCCTCTTTCCATTCTTGACATCTATACCATGAAATGTAATTATTTTCTTGGAGAAATAATTAACTTCAGAGATACTTGGTATAGCCTTCCTATCTTATGTGTACTTTTATAACAGTACTGAGCACTAAAACTTGGCTGCAGATAGAGATAACATAACTCAAAAAGAGAAAGTTGAAAAGCAAAGTGATAAGATCAAGACGGAAATCATCTTTTGTTAGAAATAAAAATGACAATAATAATTACACCCTAAGGCAGGGCACCAGTAAATATGAGTTAATCCAAGAATTGCTGGGCTGCCAAAAACTTGGTGTGCTTCATCGGGATCAGAAAAAAGGAAGCAGTGACTTGGCTGACCACATAAGCTAGGTGTTGCAGTAGGGCTGGAATCAAGAAGAACTGAGTACAAATCTGGTTTTTGACACATACTAACTGTGTGACTTTGGGCAAGTCACTTAACTCATGTTTGTCTCATTTTCCTCGCTTATAAAATTGGGATAACAATACCCCCTACCTTAGAATAGCGTCTGGAAAATAGTAAGTGCTATATACATGTTGTTGTTGTTGTTGTTATGGCCCCGAAAGACCATCAGAGGACAACAATCAGTATATGCCAGTCATGGATCTGAGGAGTCAGCCATAGAAGGAATCAGAGGAACTATAATTCTAATGTTCTTCATAACCAAGCAATTCTATACCTTCCATTCTTCTTAAACTATATGCCCCTAGATGCACTTTATAATCTAACAACACTAAAAAAAAGTTCCTCTCAAGCAACACAACAATCCTCCCATCATTTTGCTTATTCACGCTAGCTTTTTCCTTTCTTCCTTTCTTCCTTCTTTCCTTCTTTCTTTCCTTCCTTCCTTCCCCTTTCACTCCCACTTTCTTTCTCTTTCTTTCTTCCTTCCTTCCTTCCTTTCTTCCTTTCTTTCTTTTCTTAGCTTAGATTTAATGAGAACTTATGCTTGTATATGATAGATTTTTAATCTCTAAGCCTGCTACATAGGTTATAGAGGAGGTAAAGAAATATGAAGAAATCATGTATGGGAAGGGTTGGAATTAATAAACAAGAGTGGATTATCCTTTACATATCTTGTTTGTACATATGCTTTTAACATCTTTTCTTTCTGATTAGACTGTGATTTCCTTAAGAGCAGGAGTTGTTTTTTTTTCCTTTGTTGTCCTTGTTTTTGTTAATTTTGCTTTTGCTTGTTTTTGTCTTTCTTTGTATCCTTATAACTGAGCCTTTTGCTCTGGCACATAGCTTAATAAGTAATAGTAACTGACTGGCTTTGCTATTTCAGAAAAAAAATCCTTATTTCTATAGGAATGATATAACTTAAGGATGAGTTCATCATAGGATGTTTACAGGAGGGTCAACTCTCCATTTCTTAGACTAAGAATACTGAAAGAAGAATATATCTACTAGAAGGCATGATGTTCAGATGAAAGTCTATCTTTAGAGATGAAGGAATAACTTATCAGTGCTAGACTGTAACTCACCAATAGAATTATTCCCTATAGCATACCTGTCTCATAATTAAACCCTGATAGAATCAGTGAGATTCTGTAGGCCTTGACCCTCCACCATCCCAGTGTCTCACAATCATTAAAAGAGTAAGAGAATATTGTACACATGAATAAATAGAATTAGAAGAATTTGACTGAGAATTATAATTTAACTTTCTCCTTTTAAATTTATTAACTTAAGTTTTGAGTATTAAAACTTAATTGGATAAATATATTTCTCAAAATCTTACATATGTATATGTAATCTATCATCCTATATATCATCCCATGTTTATATATATATATGTATACATATATATCCATAAGCAACTGTTTCTCTTGAATCAACAATAAGATCTTCAGCATTGTTTCTTCGAGCTATATAATTCTAGATTTTTTATCATTCTTATGAGTGTTTTATATGAAAGAGATGGTAAATGCCTCTATTAAGAAAACATGTAAGTCACACTGTTCCTTTACTCTGCTGCTGCATTCATAAAATGAAATTTCATGGCAGAAGTGATAGGGAAAAGTGTTTCTATATTTTGGAAAAAAGTCATACATAATCTTAAAAGATTTAAGATATCATTGCTGTTGTAGATGAAATTTTGGTGCCCAAAGAGAGTAGGAAAATAATTTCAATTTAAATAATTAAATTGAATAATTAAATAATTAAAAAATAAAATAATTTCAATTTAAATTAAAATCTACAAAGTAGCTTTTAGAGGGGATTATGCACAGTTTAGGATTGAAAACAAGTGAACCATGATATAAATATAAAGATTCAAGCAAACTTTTGGACAATGGATAGCGACACATTGATTGTGAGCAGTTTGATTGTTTAAAGAGGTAGAGAAAAAAGTAATATATATTTTAAAAGGGAAAACATGAAAACAAAGAAACACATTTCAAGGAACCAAATGAGATTAAGGACCTTATTAAGACTTTGTCACTTCAGGGAATAAGAGTACTTCATCTCATTTGCATATAACTGATTTATTACTAAAAGTGTAAAACTAAAAAAAAAAGTGAAAATTTATAAACATTTAGAACTTAAGGTAGAGTTTATAAAAATATCATTTTCATAGAAGAAGAATACAAATAGGAGAGGAATACCCATAGGAGATACCTGGGGAATTGTTGCCTCTTAAAATAAAAGTTAGTCATTGAAGTCAGGAGGCTCCTAAGCTACTGATAATAGAGGAGTTGGAGACAGAAAATTGATATATGAGAAGACAGGAAGTGAAACCACAGCAGAGGGCTTAAACACTATTCTTTCAGAGTTATGGCAGCTAGAAAGAGTCAACAAAAAGGAAAAAAAAAGGTAAATGACTTTTTTTATTCTTAAGATAAAGTTATAATTTCATTGGTCAATGCTTTCTTTGACTCCTGTTGTCATTTATCAACATCTACAATGGGAGAGAGATGAAGCATCCTATTAAGTTTCTGTTACTCTCTGCTGTCACCTCTGGTTCCAAAAAGGATTGTCCCTCACATTCAGCAGTGTGTTGGAGTCAGTTCTAACATGTTTTAGAGATCTGATTTTTTTTAAAATTTTCAGTGTGAGGATTTACACATCAGAAGTCAGCAATTACCACAAGTCAGGATTTTATTCATTATGTTTTTTATAGAGTTAAGAAAGTGATAATAATGCAGATTAAATTGAAAATTGTGTACCTCTCCCCCCCATCTTGTTTCAAATCAATTTGATTTTCTTTCATGTTTTATAGACACAGTTGTAGATTCAAATCTGGCCTCAGACACTTACTAGCTATGTGACCCTGAGCAAGTCACTTAACATTATTTGCCTCAGTTCCTCATCTATAAAATTGAGCTGGAGAAGGAAATGACAACTCCAGCATCTTTCCAAGAAAAATACAAAATTGGGTCACAAAGTGTCAGACACAACTGAACAACACCCAACAACAATGAAATCACTGTGTATATTGTTTTCTTGGTTCTGCTTACCTCATTTTGCATCAATTCATGTTTCTCTGTATTTATAACTGCATTTATCCTTAAAGGAGAGAAATATTTCACAACATTCATGTACCACAATTGATTTAGGCATTCCCCTATCAATGTACATCTACTTTGTTTCCAATTCTTAGCTATCACAAAAAGTGCTGATCTTATCAAGGGCATCCTTAGTGTATAAACCCATCAATGGAAGCTCTGGTTCAAAGAGTATGGACATTTTACTCAATTTATTTGCATAATTCAAAATTGTTTTCTAAAATAGCCATAGCATTTTATACCTTCTGCAACAATCTATTGGTATTCCTATCTTCTCATAACTCCTCCAATATTGACTGTTGCCATTTTTGTCATTTTTACAAATTTGCTTTACAGACAGATCTATTTCCAGTTCTGAGATTAGGTTATTTAAAATCTCTATTTGGTCTTCTGATAGTCTGGATATTTTATATGTGTGAAGGTATATCTTTATTTATTGTTCTCAGTTTTCTTAGCATATGACTGTCCATAATATACTCTAAGTATTTTCTATATTTCTTCTGATTTTGGCATGATTTCATCTTGCTCATTTGCTATATTGTTGATTTGATATTCTGCTCTCTTTTTAATAACATTAGCTAATATTTTATAAATTTAATTAGTTTTTATGGCTTTTAGTTTTATTTAATATTTCTGTTCTTTTGTTCTAATTTGTCAATTTCCCTTCTGTTTTAATTTTTTTCTTTCTTGTCTTTATTTTACATTTATTTATTTGTTCATTCTCTAATTTGTTTTAAATTATGCATTCAGTTCATTAATCTTCTCTTTTTTCTATCTGTTAATCTATGATTATAAGGATACAATTTTTCCTCTTAGGTCTCCTTTAGCTAGATCTTACAAATTTTGGTATGTTGTGTCATCATTATTATTTTTTTTTTTGCATAGGTATAAACTGTTTCTATGATTTGTTCTTTATCCCAGTCATTATTTAATATTCATTGCTAACTCTCTTTTTGTGTCTGTATTTTTTCTTCATGGTCCCTGAACTAATTTCTATTCTTATTGTATTGTTGTCTGTAAAGGATTTATTGATTATTTCTTCCTCTTTACCTTTATTTGTAATATCTGTGTCCTACTACATGGTCATATTTTATAAAAGTTCCATGTTATGCAGAGGAATATGTATATGTTTTATTGTCCCATGTAAAAGGGGCCACAAATCTTCTAGTTTCTCCAGAAATTTAAGTTCCATATTTCTGTTTTGTTTATCTTTCTGTTAGACTTATTAAAAATGAAAAAGTGATATTTTATTCACATTTAAAGTTATGATTTATGCTATATTTTCTCCACCTATTTATAAAATTTCTCTTTCTCCCCAAATTATAAGTGTTCCCCTCCTGTGCTATAAAAGCAATATTATATTCCTTCAATTACTTTACGATTTTTTAAGGTTGCTCTGTTTTCACTGGTTTTCTTCTCCTCACCCCTGACCCCTGATTCTCATTTGTTACCCCTTTCCCTTTAGTGTTTTGTTTATTAGTTCCTCTTTCTGGCTTTTTTTAGTTATATATTTCTACCCCCTCTTTTCCCTCCTTTTATTAGGTACATTTCCTATTCCTCTCCTCTCCATTTTGCAGGTCCTGTTTTTATGTTTTTATTTTTTTATTTCATTTTTGTAACCTTTCCGAAAAAGGATTCTTTTGACTGTCTTCATTATCCATTTTATCTTCTTGTTTATTTTGGACTCTGAATCTCTGATTCATGGTCCTTATAATTATCTGGTTGCTCACTCTTTTCTGTATTTTTCATAAAATTAAAGATTCTAAGGTTTCCATTCTAGGTTTTGTTCTCTAGGTGCTTCGTGCCTCTGCCTTGTAGGATTTACCCCACTGAATTCTCCTTTTCCAGTGCCCCTTACTCATAAGAATAAAACTAATTATTGCAGATGTTAGAGAGCATACTAACCCATTCTAGGGTTCCTGCACACTGATTTATACCCTCTCTTTTTGACATTTTTTAACACATTTGTCTGGAAATCTCCTCCCTATTCATGCTCTCTTTCTCCTCCATGTGCCAGTAACACCTAGATGTTCCAATTGCCCCCCTCCCTAGACTTTCAGGCACTAAAATTCCCAAGCTTCACTCAGTATAAAGTCCTCATCTCCCTTTACCCATAGGAATGTTCATCAGTGAAATTACCTCTCACTTTCAAAGTAAGGCTTCCTTACTTTATTACATCCCCTCTTCTTCTTTTTTTTTTTTGGTTAGGCAATTGGGGTTAAGTGACTTGCCCAGGGTAACTCTGCTAGTAAGATTTGAGCTCAGGTCCTCCTGACTTCAGGACGTGCTCTATCCACTGTGCCACCTAGCTGCCCCTACATCCCCTCTTCTTTACTCACTCCTCTGTAACCTCTTTCTGAAAACAAAGAGCCCTCAACCTAATTGGTAGTCCTGGATATGACACCAGGACATCACTTACTACTTTATATCCCTTTCCTCCTTCTTCTCTTTTTGTGTATCCTCCCATATGGTAATGTAATACCACAAAAGAAGGATTCACCTCTAGGCAGGGTGTCACCAGGTTCTGTCCATAGTGCTACCTGCCCATCTCTTCACTTCTCTGCTATTGCCTCTCCCAGATATCCACATTCACTCTTGTATCTTTATGTGCATTTGAAAAAAAAAGTTCTTTACTTCTCTTTTGCTGACACTGTTGCAATTGATTTTTGGATTTGTTCATTTCTCTTTCTTTTCTGTTATTTCTAATGTTCAAGATATAAATAATTTCTTCATTTTGATTATATTTTCTAAAACTGTTTCAAACTCTTCTTTATTATAGAATATCCATATTTCGTCCCATATAGTTAGCTATAGATTTGCAGAACAGGTCACCCAGGATTACATCTTGAACTCCACTGCTCTTTGGAACACATTAATCTCCTATCTCCTACTTCTTTTTCTAATGAGAGAGGAATAATTTTGTCTTATTTGAGTAACCTTTTCTTTGTATTGGAAGATATTTTTCCTGATGACTTACAGAGCTTGTTGTTTCTGAATTTATTTGTTAAATGTAACCACTATGCCCCTTCAAATTTGCAACTTTTTTTTTGTCCTGTCATGTTCTTCTGGGAGACTTACAATTCTTAGGTTCACTATGTGTTCTGTCTTTGAGATCTATGTGTTTTCTTTGCATAGTGAGCTTATTTTCTTTTAATATTCTTGTTTTTGCTTCTCTTCTAGAATGTCTTTCACTTATTTGTGTTGCATTCCCAATCCATTGTTCCCTCTTTTTTTTAGGATGAATTGCTGCTATAGATTGAAGTTATTCTATTCAGCTCATTATTTTTGTTATGCAGAACATAAATTCTGCTCTCTTAAATTTAATTTCTCTTTTAAACCACTTAGGAATAACATGTTGTGGTTCCATGTTCTCCTTAACTTCAACAGTGTCCTCTCCCTCATCAAGTGTTGAATGATTTTTCTTCATCACATTTTATTTGTAGATTCCTGAACTTGTTCACTAGATATGAAGGATGTATTTCCTTTTCTTTTTAGTAGTTTTTCTTATTGATTTGCCTGTTTATCTTCAATGTCTTTTAGATGTCTTCTTTCTGGAATCTTTGGTACTTTTTGTCTCTTCCTTTTTTTTTTTCTTTTTTATTGCTCATTTCCAACTTTTTCCTCACTGATTATAGTTTCTTTGGGGGCTGCATATCAAAGTATCTTACCTACCTCCTTCAATGAACAATTCATAGCTCTTTGCCTGAACCAACTTTTGTGAGGTCAGAACTGGCCCCAGCTGGATGCTTCATGAAGTAGTACCTTAGGTTTCATGGAGTACTACCTAGTTCCTGATACACACTCTTCTGTTTTGTTGACCTTTCCCACTCCCCTTCTTTATTTTTGGCCTGACACTGACATAAATTTTCATTGCCTACTGGCACTGGCAGTTTAGAGCCTGATGGCACCAGAAGTCCAGAGTCTGCTGGCATTGGAATTTCAAAGCCTGCTTTCCAGACACCAGAAATTCAGAGCTACCTGAAGCGCAGAGCTTTGCAGCATTGGTGTTTCTGAGTTGCAGACCATGTCAGACTTTTGTTCTTAAAGGCTGTTGCTAAGCTGGCTGTTGAGGATCAAGGAATCTTTCACAGTAGCTTTGGTCCGTAAGGACCACAGGGACATGACAGGAAGATGGAACCGTGGTGTAGTGGTGTGTTTTGATGTAATCCTGTGTCATGCCCCTGAGTTCATCCTTGAGAGGTGGGAGAGGGTAGCTCAGGGTCAGTGACTGTAAGTACCTGACAGTATCTTTTTTTTCCTTTTTTTTGCATTCTTGGTGTCCTAAACCATGAAATATGTAAAATTGCTTTATCTTTGGGAAATGATTCTTATGTTGGGGAGATCTGACAGGTCATGGGAATTGGAGAAAATTTTTATTCCACTGTGTTATTGTTCATTTGACACCTTCTCTTACTTTAATGAGTATCTATTGTGGTCTAAACATTTTATCATTTTGCAATGTAAAAAGTTGTTTTAAAATATTGTGATTTTGTCTGGTGGTATAAATATCAAATGCATTAGTGGAAGTTCAAGAGCTAAAATGGTGAGTGAGGAGTGGGAGAGGAGAATATTTCCCCTAAAGAGGGATACCTCTAGGATTGAGAGAGATTTGAGGATAACCATCTGGTAGAGGTGTATCACTGAGAACTTATTCCTACTAGTGTGGGAACAGATTGGCATGAGGAAGCCAACTTAGGAAGTGAATAGATATAGACACAATCCATCCTAACAGTAATATATTGTATGACATTGTGTAGAGATCAACATAATTTCACTCATGAATTACACCACTACTGTTATCAAAGAAAAAAATTCAAGCTACATGCTTCCCACATAGCTAAAATATAACCACTGCAACTAGTTCATTATTCCTATTCCGTAGTAACTATGATAAGATCAAGTGAACTATCTACCCTCATCAACAAGCTCTCACTATAATAGGGAAAGACCAGAGACTTTAAAAAATGATGGCACTATAAAACAAGAGAAGTATAAAGCAAAGGATTAGTTTGTGATTTATTAAAGAATAGAGAGGCTTGGCTCACCAATTATAAGAATATGCCTCATTTTCCTATGGGTCCTTTGGGTAGAACAGTTATAAGATGATATTGTAGCAGCATTTTGTCCATAGTCTAAAAACATAGAAACCCATTCTAAACTACCAAGCAACTTAGAACAGACACATTTTCAGTACTTTTCATGCTGACAAATCTCAAGATGAGAAATGGGAAATTTCCTAAAATGTGGCATCTTGTCTAAGACACAACTTATTCCAATGGTTCTGAATCATGTTCAGTGAAGCTGGTTTCCCACAGCCAGCCTTGGTTTTCATTCTTTACAAAAGACTAGTAACAGTGCATTCAATCAGCCATTGGCAAATGGAAAGGAAAAAAAAACAACACTTCTTCAGCCCCTATCTTTCTTTGTTGGGTGCCATGTAACAGCACATTGCTATTACCTTATAAACATCACATTACCACAATAACACTTTCAAAGAGTGAATTTGACAGGAAAAAAAAAAGTTAAGTTCATCTTTTCCTCTTCTAAGAAAGCCTGATGTTAGTATAGTGTGGCACAGTGGAAAAAGAACTGGTCTTTGAGTTAGAAGAACAGAATTCAAATTTCACCACTGACAAATCATTTACCCTTCCAGTGCCTCAGGTTCCTCATTTGTTAAATACAGCCTTTGGAATAATCTCTTCCAGCTCTAGGTTTGTGATCTTGTCATTCAGTATGAGGTTTAGTATTTGCTTTCCATTGGAATGTGGATGAAAACTAATTTCACTAAAGCATGAAAAAATACCAATCTATAACTGGGAACACTTAGCTATACTTTGGCTTTCATAGTCTCAACTATTAACATGGAGATAGTGCTTTATGGACAATAAAACATTTTGATCATCTCCATATCTATCTGATTTTATGGATAGAGATAACAGAATCAGAGAAGTTAAATGACTTACTTAACATCATTCAACATATAAGATTCAAACTCAGTTTTCCTGACAATGATTCTATTATTCTTTTCATTATTTCATAGGAGCTTTTCTTAAGGATCCCAAACTTTCCATTGTTTTGTTTTTGTCTTTCTCTTTGTAGAACCTAGCACAGGGTATGGAACATAGTATACATTTAATAAATGTTTGTTGATTTTTGATTAATTGCAGAGTTACATACGTTATATATGGAGTCAACCACCTTTATGTTTTTGCTTATTTCTGGTGATGAATCTTTCCATATCTTGACAATTGCATGTTGGTTTCATAGTCATTTTCCTTGTCTTCTCAAACTTTCTCCTATTTTCCAGACCTATGATACAGGTAGATATATGCATGATTTCTATTAAGCTCACCTCATCTTTTCTCCCTGTTCCATTAATGACAATTACACTAGGTTCCAACCTTTCCATTTCCAATGATTCCACTTTGGGAGTTATTTCTTTGAAAGATAGCTATGGTCACTCCACTATCCAATGTGTATTTATTAACTCAGGAAAATATAATCTCATTTCCTATAGCATATTCCAATCATGATAAAGGCATGTTTATTTGAGAAGTTACCTTAGAATTACTAGATGGTTGATTGAAGACCCACCTTACCTGCTACAGGACATATGCCCTTCACCCATGGAGGACACAAGAAACTATGTATGTCTTAATATGAGATTTAAATGGTTATAGAAATAATACTAGTAGTTCTTCCCAAACAATTCTGATCAATTAGGTGCTCTACTCAGAAAAAGTCAAAATCAAACCTGTGTCTTGAAGATTTAGGAAATCACAATCTTTTCTATTGTAGATAATATGCAGCTATTGACTAATGGCACATAGAGAACATCACAAAAGGCAATTAATTCATCTGGTAGGACTCTGTATGGAGGCAATTTGTCTGATATGTAACATTTGATTCTTAATAGTTGCTTGTCTACCCAGGAAACTTCTAAATTCAGCCTTTGAAATAGGGTAGGGCAATATTATTGCAATGTGCCCTGAAGCTCCATGATATTCCTTATTGTGGTATCTTCAGTGTAGGGCATTAGACTAGCTAAGAATTAGGAAGTTGAATTATACCACTATCTGCCATCACCTCCAAACAATGAGTGCTCTGAAAAGATTTGCCAATGAATGTGTAGTGGAAGTCATCATATGATTATTCATATATTTAAGGTTAGAAATTATACTATTAAAATAAGAGGCTAGGGTTAAAGTCTAAAATCCATACTTAGCTACAGAAGGATAAGTCTTTGTTCATGTTAAACAATATGACAATAATTCCCCTATCTCATCCATGTATGAAATCCAAAAGCAGGTGAACTTTGATTATTTCAGTGGCTGGCACTGATTTACTTCAACATTTTGATAGAAGTCTTTTTTGTGTGGTACTCCTCCATCCAGTGTAAGCCTCTAGTTGTTCATGGGGTTTTGTGCTGTGAAACTTCTGTGTCTTCCTGCAAATCCTTTAGGCAATATAGTATGATTGAATGAGCTCTAAAGAGGGAGTCTGAAGACCAGGGTGTGGATCCCAGCTCTGCTACTTACTACCTCTACAGGGTGGTGCAGGTCATTTAACTTCTGTGTCTCAGTTTCCTCTTTTTAACTTGAGAGGGTTTATTGCCATAGATCATGAGTTCTGTGTGTGTGTGTGTGTGTGTGTATGTGTGTGTGTGTGTGTGTGTGTGTGTGTGTGTGTTGGATACCTTTGGCATTCTGATAAAGTTTCAGAGAAATTCTTTTAAATGCTTAAAATAAAATACATATCATTACTAAGGAAATGAATTATGTTGAAATAAGGTCATCAAAAGATTTTAAAATGTTCCTAGACTCTATCTAGATTAAGATGTCCTGCCCTGGATGATTCCTAAGATCCCTTCTATATCCAAGTAATTTAGTGCCAAATGGGGACTGTTTAGATATTTTCCTTCACTTACTATGTGACCTGTCTTCTCCTTTTCCACTCATGAATGCCTATTATCTTTTCTATAGGTCAGGAAATATTTGTTGAGTAAATGAGTAAATGCTCTTAGCTGTGTTGGTAAAAGATTATATCACAAAATAGTAGAAAATTTTCATGAGGCATTTGGCAAAATAATTAGTCTGCTTTTTATTCCTATCCCTTTCTTCTCTCTCTACATTCCCCCAAATGAAGTCACTGTCTGTGAACCATTTTAACATTCTGATCAGTTACTAGTGTCAGGAAAGGGTGTTCAGGATGGACTAGAACCTCTGGTATGAAAATTTGCCAAGTCCTTTTCAGGGCTGCTCATTTATCTTTGGTATCCACCTCTCATACTATTTTCACCTTGACTCCAAAATAGTATACAGGGGCCATATCCCAGTAAGCCATTTTGGCAGATTGGCTAAACTAGGTTGAGGGTAACCAACAAGCCGCAAACCTGTTGGTGAGTTAGGGGTATGTTTATTCCAAGCACATGAATATATTCCCCAGAAGAATGGGTGAATGAAAATAAATTTCCAATGGTCATGAAGGAGGCTAAAGCAGATACTTTAGAGCATGGTCAGGCATCAAAGACACCAAGGTCATTCGCTGGGCCATCACTAGCTGTCCTCACTTTGATATTGCCACTGGACTTTGATGGCTCTGAAAGAGAGAGACTGAAAACTTTGTGCAACCCTGTCTCACTTAACTTCAATTCATTTATGAGTCAAGACATCACTCTGTGATGTCATTGGTCCTCTTCAAAAAATGAAGGATAAACAACAATAACAACAGTATCAGGAAACTTAGGGCCTAGTCCTTGCTTGGCAACTAATTAGCAATATTATCTTAGACAAGTCATTTGAACAATTCAGTGCCTGGATTTCTTTATCAATAAGATCAGAGGCTTGGAATTCATGAACTCTAATCCCCTTCCAATTCAAAATTTTAATTGATTCTGTGCTTGATTAGTTGCAGGACCAAAAATATATTCATCTTTCTCATCAACTATCCACAGTAGGGATTTCCTGCATACATTTGAGAGAAGCACAACTAGGTCATTAGTGATAGAATGATTCAACTCCTGGAAGAAAAATGCCAATCTTGAAATTAATTCCAGAGAGGTTACAATTTTAGAGAGGGGCCAATACAACAGAATGAGGCTGAATATGCAACATCATTTCTTAGTGGTTTTGGTATTTTAAAAAATCCTTTTATATCATCCATTGAATAGTTTAACAATTATCTAATTAAGTTCATCTATAGAAGGTATCATAAGATTATTTTAGGCATGATCAGCTAACTTCCTATGTGTAATACTCAGAAATATCATTTGCTTTGACTATCATTGTATTTTTGAATGTTAATGTTATGAAGGGAGCTTTATCAGTATTACCATAGGGCAACTTACTTAAAAAGCAATGATATAATCTAACCATGGTAAACTTTAGACTATATTTTCATTTATAGCCACTATGATGCACATAGTCTAAATTATTTTCTTGGATCTACTATGTCATTTTTACCTCAAGAAAAATAGTTTTTAAATGTTAGTAAATAACACAAGAAAACTATATTTTAGCACAAAAAACCAATCAACTAACAAACAAATAAATAATACATTAAGCCTTGTAATAACTAGGGGAATAATTTATCATTTTCATTAAAGATTTATGCTTGTGACACTTGCAAAAGAAAACACAAACAATGCAATACAAACAAAGAAAGCATAAAAAGTATGCTTCCATATGCATTCAGAGTTTATCAGTTTTCTCTCTCTAGAGGTAGATACCACTTTTCATCATAGGTTCCTTAGAATTGCCTTGGATCATTGTTTTATTCCTTGTACCTGTTTCTTTACAGTTGATCATCCTTACAATATTGCTGTTACTATGTACAATCTTCTAGTTCTGCTCACTCCAATTTTCATCAGTTCATGTAAGTCTTTCAGTTTCTTTTTTTCTGAAATAATCATGCTTTCCATTTCTTATGGGAAAGATAATATTCCACCAAAATCATATGCTACAACTTGTTTAGCCATTCCCCAATAGATAGATATCCCCTTGATTTCTAATTCTTTGATACTACAAAAAGAGCTGCTATAAATACTTTTGTACAAATAGATGCTTTTTCTCTCCTTTGATCTCTTTGGGATATAGACAGCAAAACTGTTGCTGTGTCAAAGAGAATGCACAGTTTTAAAGCCCTTTGGGCATAGTTCCAAATTGTTCTCCAGAATGGCTGGACTATTTCACAGCTCCATCAGTATTGCATTAGTGTTCCCATTTTTCCATATCACCTCCAGGATTTTTCATTTTCTTTTTCTGTCATGTTAGCCAATCTAATAGGTGTGAGGTGGTACCTCAGAGTTTTTAAATTTGTATTTCTCTAATCAGAAGAGTTTTAGAGCACTTTTTTCATGTGACTATTGATAGCTTTGATTTATTCTTCTGAAACTACTATTTCATATCTTTTGAACCTTTATCAACTGTGAAATGAATCTTTTTAAAATAAATTTGGCTCAATTCCCAATATATTTCAGAATGAAGCCTTTATCAGAGAAATTTTCCACAAAAAAAATTGTTATTGAGTTTTCTGTTTTCCTTCTAATTTTGGCTGTATTACTTTTGTTCTGCAAAAAAAAGGTTTTTAATTTTATGTAATCAAAGTTATCTTTATTTCTAATAACCCTATCTCTTTTTTGATCATGAATTCTTCCTTTATACATATCTGACAGGTTTTTTGCTATGTTTTCCTAATTTACTTATGATATCACCCTTTATGTCTAAATAATTAATCCATTCTGATCTTGTCTTTGTGTATGGCATGAGAAGTTGGTCTATACCTAGTTTCTGCCAAACTATTATTTCTTCTTCTGAAAGCTACCTAGTCATACCCTTTGATCATTTATCACTTAGGGAATGACTCTTTCTTACATATAAAATTTTACTCAGTTCCCTACCCCTTTGAGAAGTTAGTACTTAATCAGAGAAACTTTGCTGCAAAAAAAGTGATATTACTTCATTGTCTATGGTACCTTTTTTCAAAACATAGTCTCTCTATTTTAATTAGGTCTTTTTTTGTTGTTTTTTCTTTGTTTGAGATCATGATTGCTACCTCTGCCTTTTTTTTTATTTAAGTTGAAGCATAATAGATTCTGCTCCAGTCCTTTATTTTAAATCTGTTGTATGTCTTTCTGTTCAAGTGTATCTCTTATAAACAACATATTGTTGAATTCTGGTTTATAACCCATTCAGTTATCTGCTTATACTTTAGGAGTGGGCTCATCACATTCACAGTTATGATTACTACCTGTGTATTTCTCTCCATCCTATTTTGTTATGTTTATCCTTTCTTTTTATCCTGTGTAACCTCAAAAGCCTTTTTGGCTTCTGACACTGCCTCCCTTAACATACCCTCCATATGTATGTATGTATGTGTATCTCTCTCTCTCTCTCTCTCTCTCTCTCTCTC
>NW_020955033.1:16592145-16707450 GCF_900497805.2 Vombatus ursinus
CCTCTTTTAGGTAAGAAAAATTCCCTGTTCTACCCCTCCCTTCCACCTTCTCCCAGAGAATCCATTCTCACTCTTTTTTTTGAGATCATTCCAAATTAATTAACTCATATTCTTGTTCTTTATCTATGTAAACCTTTAGTAATGCTAAAGTTTCCAAGAATTATAAATATTATCTTCCAGTATAGTGACATAAACAGTTTAAACATATTAAGTCCCTTATGGTTTTTCTTTTATTTTTAACTATATATACTTCTCTTGAGTCCTGTTTTTGAATATCAAATTTTCTATTCAACTCTGGTCTTTTCATTAAGAATGCTTGAAAGTTTTCTATTTCATTAAATATCCATCACCCCCTCCCCAAAGGATTATACTCATTTTTGCTAGGTAGGATATTCTTGGTTGTAATACTAGCTCCTTTGCCTTCTGGAATATCATATTCCAAGCCTTCTGCTTTTTTAACATGGAAGATCCTAAATCTTGTGTGATCCTGTCTATGGCTCCTTGATATTTGAATTGTTTCATTCTGACTGCTAGCAATATTTTCTCCTTGACCTTGGACCTAACAAATTTGTCTATAATATTCCTTAGACTTTTTATCTCTTCAGGAGCTTATCAGTGAATTCTTTCAATTTCTATTTTATCCTCTGGCTCTAGAATATCAGGTCAATTTTCCTGCCTGTACTTCACCATCTTGCACTACACCACACTTCTTAAAATACAATATTCTATTATGCATGTTTTCTTCTCCTTTATTTTCATGGCTTGGACCATTGTCACCAGCTTTGAGGAGAATACATCTCACTTTGGTCAGGGAAGATGATAAGATAAAAGTATTTACAGTTTGCATATGCTTTAACATGGTCTATATTTATGCGTTAATGATTTAGAATTCAGTGAACAACTTAATACAAAAGTATTTTAAATGCAAACATTTAGCTATAATAAACTAATCTCAAAAACTCAGTTCTCAGCATGGTACAAGATATATTTTATTCAACAATTATATTCAACAACTACAATATGTAACTCTCCTATGCACTTAAAGAGAAATAAAGTTAGGTAAACTCTTGGCACGGCATTTACAATTTCATTCTCGATAGTATAACTGTTTGAACAAAATATTAGTGATACAGGCATTCTCATTTCCCTGCTAAATACTTTCATCTAAAATACTCTATATTTCAAATTCAGGGAGTCCAAAATAGGTTTATTGGATGATAGTATTAAAGAATGAGAGTTCTGACATTGAAGTCAGAATCAGTGATACAAGAGTACTCTCAAGGTCTCTCTGAACAACTTTGGTATTGATTGTGAAACATGAGAAACACTGACACAGGACCACTCTGCATGGTGTGCCCACATCAAAGAAGACACTGTGCTCTTTGAGCAAATCAGAATTGCAATAAATTGAACCATGAGATACACAAATCTAGAAATATCTCCATTACAAATGTTCTATAGCAGAGCCTTCTGAGCTCATATTGGTCTGATCAGACATAGTTGTTCATTGATCCTGACATAGAGATCCCATTTTGGTCCCCTGAGTCTGAAGGACAGCAACCAAGGTTATATATAGCATGTTGAATTCAAGGGAACACAAGTTTAGTTTAGTTTAACTGGAATGCTTAGTAAATCGATAAATGTTTTCTTTATCTTGAGTACATAAAACAGTATAATATTGAATAAAAATGGAAACATTGATTGGAAACAGACTGTAGAGATCTCTACATGTGGAGCTATGCTCTTTCTATTTTATCCTAGCAGCAAGAGGAGACCATTGAAAATATGTCATTAGTAAAGTGAAATGATTAGGATTATGTTTCAGGAAGATCATTCTGACACGGGATGAGATTGGAGAGAGGATAGAATGGGCATGTGGGAGGACCAAAGATGGTTATAATAAAAGATATGAGAGAACTGATGAAAGTCTCAACCATGGTCATGGCCAAATGATTTTATAGAAAGGGATGTGGATAAGCAATGTGGATAAAAAAAAATCAAAGAGGGTTACCATGTGGTTACCCATAGAGGGGAAAAGAGAAGGAAAATTAAAGTTCCCTAAGGTTATGACTGTAAAACACCAAAATTTTGGCATATGATAAAATCCTTTCCACACTGGAAAAATCTTCAAATGCTTGTGATAGACACTCCACTTAACTCACTGATGGATTCAAGGCTCGTGGTTACCCTCAACCTGGTGTAGCCCATCTGCTGAACTGGTTTTACTGGAGTGTGGCCACTGTGCATACTATAGCTTCTTGGAGCCACAGATGAGAATTGGGTGGCAAGTCGACAGCAAAGGTTGAAAACAGCCCTGAAAAAGAGTTGGCAGTCCTTGCACCAGAGGTACACACAAGTCTTCCCTTAATATCCTGTACACCCCATTCAATCTTAGAATCTTTTCAGATATCCTACTCCATTTCTGAAATTGTCAATTCAGCTTCCTGGAATCCTGTCTTCCTTCAAGGTTCAACTCAAGTGATAACTCCTTCTTTAGGTCTTCCCCTAGTGAGTGATCCCCCCTCTTCTCATGTTAATGCATACTTACCTGATTGAGTTTATATTTTACTTACATTGAATAATGTAAGTTCTAGGAGGGCAGAGATTTTCTTTTTCTTTATTATCTCCAGCATATAATAGGAATTTAATTGTCATTATTGTTGTTTTGACTTTAATTAAATATGTTTTTAAGTATTAATGTACAAAGCTAATTGAAGCATTTTCAATGATGCTGACTGTTCTCTTGATATGAGGCACACACATACACATGCAAAAATGCTTCTCCTACAAATTGAGTATCACTATCAGCTTTTAAACATTTTGTTGGGTTGAATTGCAGCTTTAAAGAATACAATATTATTCTTCTAAAATTTAACAAATCTGTTATCCCACTGATGTAGGCCAAATTTTGATGACCTTGAAGGCTCTTCATAATCTAGCTTTAATTGTTCCTGCCAGTCTTGTTTTCTATAACACAATTTTGCTTTTCCTATAAGTAAAAATATTTGCTTCAAAATCCAGTCCAAAGCTTCTTTTCTCCATGAAAGGCTCTGTTTGATCTTTCTCTGAACTCATATATTATTGTTTATATCATTTATTTGTGCTCTTAGGCTTTTACTCAATTTTATATATATGTAAGTTTAAAGATCTTTAAGGACAGACCATGTCTAGTACTTTGTTCTTATAACTGACAGTTCATAGAATAAGGTCTTTCCAAATACTGGACAAAAAATCTATTAGTTACTTTATTGGTTTCAATGTGTCCAAATCATTTTAACATGAAAAATTTATTTTATTAGGACACTAACAAACAGGTTTAATATATAAACAGCAATTTTGTTCTGGAAATGACACAAGTGAAGATCTTAAGATGAGTTGTTTCTTTTGGTCAACTTTTGGCAATATGGTCCTGGTCCCTTAACTGTAAAAGTATTTTCTATTCTCCCAAAACTTCAATCAATTCATGATCTTATCCATGAGGGCACTCCCTCTATTGGTGCTGATAGTAATCCACCTCTGCTGTCTCTTCCTCTTTGATTTTTTCCCCTGGTCTGTCATAGAGATTCTCCACATGGCTATTTAGTGTACTAGAGTCCTTTTTCTGCTTTTTATATTTTGTAGGTACCAATCCATCACTAATGTTGTATTTCCATTACTCCCTGATATTTCTATGTGACTAGTTCATCATTTTACACCCTTTTACATCATTTATTGCACATAGGTCATCAGTAGAAATAGGCATACTTTTGCCCCCTACTTGCCTCTTATTTGCACCAGGTTTCACTTGAAAACTTTGATTCTTCAGAGATGAAGGCATTCCAAGATTTTGAACATATAGGATTCTTAGAAGAACATTTGCATTTAAAAAATATGATCATATTTTATAATATATTTTAGAGAGAGGAAGATAACACAAAATTGAAAAATAATTATGGCTAATATCACCCTCCCATCCCCAATATGCTCCATAGAACATTGACAACTGTTAAATGATATGCCAATTTTCACATCTTTACAATTTTATATCTTATATTATGTAAAATAAAATACTGTTCACTTATGTTGGAAGGTTAAGCTTATATATAGTTTGAAATGATATCCCAGAGGATAGAATCAAGTATTCTATTTTGGCTTTGTTATAATTGAAGAGATGCATAAATACAATCTAAACCAAATTTAAAAAGTCTCATCTTCAAAAAATTTCTAAGGTGTAAAAGGAAATTGAACAGTGCATTCCTTTTCAACATGAGCTGCAAACATGCTACTGTACCACCACATAAATTCCAAAGAGCAATCAGAAAGCAAATCAAGTTTAATTCTCCCTCCTTTCCTAACGAAAAGCTACTCCCTGTGAATTAACAACTTTTTGAAGTTGGGACTCATTAAATGGGTCAAATCCAGCCCTCAGACAAATGCATGCTTTTATAGCCTTTGGACACAGGTCTAAATTGCTCTTCCTAGTGGTTGAAACAGTATACAACTTTACCAGTAGGACATTACAGTTTTTATTTTCCCACACCCATTCCAACATTTATCATTTTTCTTTTTTGTCATACTAGTCAATATAACAGGTGTGAGATAGTAGCTCAGAGTTGTTTTAATTTGCATTCCTCTCATCTATACTGATTTAGAGCAATTTTTCATATGACTATTGATAGCTTTGATTACTTCTTCTGAAAACTGCCTGTTCATATCCTTTGACCATTCATCAATTGAGGGATGGCTACTTTTTTTTATAAATTTGACTCAGTTTTCAATGCTTTTGAGAAATGGAGTCTTTATCAGAAAAACTCACTGTAAAACATTTTTCTCACAGTAATGATTACCAACTATGAATTTCTCTCCATCCTATTTTTCCAATTTATTTTACTCTCTCTCTCTCTCTCTCTCTCTCTCTCTCTCCTCCTTCCCTCTTTCCCTCCTTCCATCTCCTCTGACCATTCTCAAAAGTGTTTTGCTTCTGACTTTTACCTTTCACAAACTGGCTGCCCTTCTGTCAGCTCCCATCTCTTCTCTTATCCTTTCGCCTTTGTACTTTCCTGTATGGTGAGATAGATTTCTATATCCAACTGAGTGTGTATGTTATTCTCTCTCTGAGCCAATTATCATGAGAGTAAGGTTCATGTGCTCCTTTCCTGCTTCCCCCTATAAAATCTCTTTCAGACCTTTTTTATGTCAGAACATTATTTCCCCATTCTACCTCTCACTCTCCACTTCTCCCAAAGCATTCTTTTTTTTTCATCCCTTAATTTTAATTTTTAGTTAATCATATGATTACATCCAACTCACACCTCTGCTTTCTGTCTATGTATACTCTTAACTGCCCTAATAATGAGAAAGATTTAGGAGTTATAAATATTTCCTCATGTAGTTTAACCTTTTCAAATCCCTTATGATTTCCCATTCCTCTCTACCTTTTTGTGCTACTTTTGCATCTTGTATTTAAAAGTAAAATTTTCTATCCAGCTCTGGTCTTTTCATCAGGAATGCTTGAAAGTCCTCTATTTCATTGAATATCCATTCCTCCCTCCCCCGAGTGATTATACTCAGTTTTATTTGAAGGTGATTCTTAGTTGTATTCCTAGCTCTTTTGCCTTCTGGAATATCATATTCCAAGAGCTCTGATTCTTTAAAGTAGAAACTGCTAAATCTTGTGTTATCCTGACTGCAGATCCATGATATCTGAATTGTTTCTTTTTGGCTGTTGCAATATTTTCTCCTTGATCTAGGAAGTTTGGAATTTGGCTATAATATTCCTGTGAGTTTTCATTTGGAATCTCTTTCAAGAGGTGATCAGTGAGTTCTTTCAATTTCTATTTTACCTCCTGCTACTTGAATATCAGGACAATTCTCCTTGATAATTTTTTGAAAGAAGATGTCTAGGCTCTCTTTTGATCATGACTTTCAGGTAGTTCAATGATTCTTAAATTGTCTCTCCTGGATCTATTTTCCAGATCAGTTGTTTTCCCAATGAGTTATTTCACCTTTTTCTTCTTTTTATTTGCTATTTTAAAAATGTTTATTATTTTTAATAACATTCATTTCTTTAAAAATTGAGTTCCAAATTATATCCTTCTCTCCTGCACCAGCTCCAACCACTGAGAAGGCAAGCATTATAGTATCAATTGTAGATATGAAATGATGTAAAACATTTCCAAATTAGCTGTATAACCATAAATGAAGAAAAAATAAGAAAGTGAGAAAACTGTATTTCAATTTGCACTGAGAATTAATTAGTTATTCTTGTAGAGGTAGATAGCATTTTTCATCATGAGTCATTTTTCATTGTCTTGGATAATTGTACTGATCAGAGCAGCTAGGTCTTTCACAGTTGATCATCATGACAAAATTGTTATTGTGCACAGTGGGTTCCTGGTTCTCCTCACTTCACTTTGCATAAGTTCATAGGGATCTTCCCATGTTTTTCTGAAACCATCTACTTCATCATTTCTTTCTAGTTTTCTAATTAATTATTTTTTTCATTTTCAGCATTCACTTCCATAAGCTTTTGAGTTTTAAATTTTCTCCCTTTCCTTCCTCTCCCACCTCTCCAAGACAATGTTCAATCTGACATAGGCTCTACATATACATTCATATTAAACATATTTTCACATTAGTTTTGTTGTAAAGAAGAATTAGAATCAATGAGAGAAAACATGATTAAGAAGAAACAACAACAACAATGACAAAAGTGAGCAAATAGTATGTTTTGATCTACATTTAGATTCTATAGTTCTTTTTCTGGATGTGGATAGCATTTTCCATCATGAGTCTTTTGGAGTTGCCTTAGATTCTTATATTGCTAAAAAGAGCTAAATCTATCAAAGTTAGTCATCAGATAATGTTGCTGTTACAGTGTACAATGATCTCCTGGTTCTGCTCACTTTACTCAGCATCAGTTCATGTAAGTCTTTCCAGGTTTTTCTGAAGTTTGTTTGCTCATCATTTCTTTCATTTTTTATATAGATTTAGAATTGGAATGTATTTTTTTTTCATTTTTCATTTTTAAAAATTTTTTTATTAATTTATTTTAATTTATCAACAATCATTTCCATAAGCTTTAAATGAGTTTTAAATTTTTTCCCTCTACCTCCCTACTTCCCTCCCCAAGATGGTGCACAATCTAATATAAGCTATACATATACATTTCTATTAAACATATTTTCATATTAGTGATGTAAGTAAAAATTAGAACCAATAGGAGGAACCACTAGAAAGAGGAAGCAAAACACAACAGAAGAAAAAAATAGCAAATAGTATGTTTTGATCTGCATTCAAACTCCATAGTTGTTTCTTTGGATGTGGATAGCATTTTCCATCATAAGGCTTTTGGAGATGTCTTAAATCTTTGTATTGCTGAGAGGGGTTAAGTCTATCAAAGTCAGTCATCACTCAATGTAACTGTTGCTGTGTACAACAGTCTTCTGTTTCTGCTCATTTCACTCAGCATCAAACCATACAAGTCTTTCTAGGTTTATCTGAAGTCTGCCTGTTCATCATTTCTTATAGCACAAGAGTATTGCATTTCATTCATATATCCCATACACAATTATGATTAGTATCTGTGTCTTTCTCTTGATCCTTCCCACCCCCCATTTATGCTTTTCTTTCACCTTTTCTCCTTTTCCCTCCTCACTAATGTTTTGCTTTTGACCACCACCTCCCTCAGTTGCACCCTTCTTCTATCAGCCCTCTCCCTTTTCTTTCCCCTTTTCCCTCCTACTGCCTATAGGGCATGTCAGATTTCTATGCCTAACTGATTATGTTATTCCCTTCTTGAGCCAAATCTGATGAAAGTAAGGTTCAAACAATGTTCATTTCCCCCCATTCTTTCCCTCTACTGTAATAGGTTTTTGTGCCTTTTCCTGTGATGTAATGTACCCTTATCTCCCTCCTCCTTTCCTTTTCTCTCAGTACATTTTCTTAGTTAGATCAGATGAATTTACTTACTTGGATCCATTTAACCCACTTGATTAGATTTTTTTGATCATTACATCAAAGTCAATTTATACCCACCCACTTTATGTATACTCCTTTAACATGGTGTAATAACAATACAGTTCTCAAGAGTTACAAGTGTCATCTTCCCTTGTAGGGAGGTAAACAGTTTGCCCTTATTAACAATATGTTGTTTCTTTCTGTCCCATTGGCCTTTTTATGTCTCTCTTGAGTCTTCTATTTGAAGATCAAATTTTCTGTTGAGCTCTGATTTTTTTATCAGGAAGGTATGGAAGTCCCCTATTTCATTGAATATCTAAGACTGCAACGCAGGTCCAATTGTAGGCAATGCAACAATGCCTTGCCCCAGGTGACTGCAAAGAGTCCTCTATAAATCTTTTTCTGAACCATTGTCCAATCTCTTTACAATCTGTGGGCTGAAAGGTCTACAAACTCCCACTGCTGCCACTGATTAAGTCACCCTGAGGCCTGGTCCTGGTTTGTGGGAGCATATTAGGCTTCATTCCTCTCTCACCGTAGTGCAGCAGACCTTTTCTGCCAACCTTCTAGTTGCCTTGGGCTGTAAAATTGTTTCACTCAATTTTTTCATGGATTCTGCTCTTCTAGAATTTTAGAGTAATTATTTAAAGGCATCTGGAGGGGTTTAGGGGAAAGCTTGGGCAAGCTGCTGTTTTTACTCTGTCATATTGGTTCTGCCTCCCTTCTTAATTAAAAATTTAAATGTAAGTTATATTAAAAAAGAAGGAAAGAGAGACTAGCTCATGGAGTAAAATTCTACTTTTGCAAAGAAAAAATAACTAAGATTTAGTAAAGAGTTAACTTTATACTTGAAAATTCCCATTCAATTCTTGCCAGTCAGGTTTGCTTTGGTCTGGGAAATGATAACTGTAGTCATTTTTCAAGAATTTACAATGGTTTCTCAGCATTCTTTCTCATATTCCAATAAGGAAAATCTAATAGGAAGATTAAATAATCCGAACAGTTAAATGAGGTGAGCCATTAGGACTGCTCACATGATAAATGCTATTGACTTTGTTAGCTTCATGAAATGAGACCAAAAAATATCTTCCTGATTTAAAAAAAAATACATTTTTATATTTCATCCACTGGCCATACATAGTCTATGTTCTAAATAAAAGGAGTAATTTTATTTATTTATTTATGCTAATGCATTCATACAAAAATAAAAAAAGAATGACAAGAATTGTTGATTCCAAAATTCCAGAAGCAGTATTTGATAAAAAGAAACAAGGGAAAAAAACAAACTTCATTAAATGCCATCATATTCTTTCCTACTATTGGAATTATATCAGAAGAGCTCAGAAAACAGCATAGTAATGTCACTAGGTGATATATATCTCTGTGATAAATATTCCTGTGATTCCAAATTGAATTCAGAATCCAAGTCAGAAGGAAGCTGTATAATCTCTCTGGGGGGCTTAAATGTGAGCATGACTATTGTTCATGGGGATGACTTTAAAGTAAGTTTGTATTTTCCATTCACTCTAATTCTAAGATACAACACATTCTGAGTTTTAAATAAGCTTGGATAAAGACAGAAGGATTTTTTTTTTTAATTCAACTTTATTCCCTATTTCTTAAAATCTAATAGTATCTATAAAACCCACCACTGGCTTTGTGAAGAAAGGGGAAAAAAGATAAAGACAGAGAAAAGGAGAAGATAGAAGAGGGAGAAAGAATAAAGATGAAAGGGGAAGAGAAGACAAGACAAGAGTGAAAAAATAGAGAAAGGAAAAAAATGCTTATTCTTCCCAATGGAAAACTGTGTTTGGAAGTCAAAGTGGGGCAGGAGCAAGAAGAGGAAAATATTGCTGGCTACATTCTCAAAAACTTGATTATTCCTAGGTTCTTAGTGAGATAAATTTGTGAGCTGAAGGTACACACATGGATGGGTATCTCTAAAGAGAAAGTCACAAAGTAAAAATGAGGAAAGAATGCAGTAAATCAGTACAATAAAATTAGAAATAATCTCATTTTTAATTTAATTTTAATTTTTAATATTGATTAGACCCTTTGAAATTTGAAGCAAAATAATGCAAGAAGCCAGCATTAAAAATATAAAATTCAAGATAATCTACTCAACTAAAGTAAGAATGCTGAAACATGAGACATCAAATATGGAATTGTGGAAGTATTGGGATTCAAAGGAATATCCATTAATCATGAAGTGCTAGATACAAGAAAAGTCTAGTGATACGTATGATGACATTTCATAGCTGAAACCAGATTGTGGTATGATCAACTATAGCTTCTATACTTCATAGCAGTTTGCTGAAACAGTATACCTCAAATCAGTTTATTCTCCTGTCTGCACTCTTTAGATTGTAAAATCTTTCTATTGTCTTTCAAGGCACCTATAAACTCATCATATCTGTCATATCACCAATTCAATTTCTTGTGACTCCTAAAAAAGGCTCTTCATTTTCTCTGATCTAACTTGTTTTGCCTTCCTCATGCATACCTTGCTCATTAACTTTTGATGAATTTTTAATTTCCAGCTTTCACCTAAAATGACCTCCCCATTTCTCTCTACCAATCAATGTCCATTCTCTATTTTCCAGCCTATTTCTATAGCCGTTTTTTAGAATCCTTTAATTGCCTCTATTCTGCTCTGTATATTTCATTACTTTCATTCTTCTCAGTATATTCAATTTATTTTGTATTATTTTGCATTTGTACCTATAAAGAACTTGTCCACATATTACTTTTTTAAAGATATTCAGTAAGGACTTCCTGTCATGATGACTAGATGATAAGGAGACAGACAGCCTGTACAGTTCTCAGAGATACTCCAACAAAATTCTAAAATTCACACTATAATGAATAATGACCCAAATTTCCTATGTGAAATTTTAGTAAGTGACTTCTAAGTATACAAAAAGTCAGCCACTCATCCTGACCCTATTATGACCAGAGATGGGCAGGGTGTTATGTACCAAGTAGCACTCTATGTCCAGAGGGAGTTAAAAAAGATGGTTCCCAGAAAAAGCCTCAGGACTGTCAAAAAGTCATAATTTGAAGATTATGGAAATCCCAAGGAGACATACCAGAAAGAGACTAGTGTACCACTAATCAGAGAATGGGTACCACTACAGGACTTAGACATTAACAAACCAAATGCAGGGGCTGTAAGGTCACTAACACTCTGTGCTGAAGCTCAGAATTCTGAAGTGCCAACCTCTTGAACCTTAAAGATCTAGGAGTGGGACAAATTTTGTGTGGTGGAGGTTAGTAAAAAAACCCAGGGGTCCCAGAGCGAAATCAAAGAGGGCAAATCATCTATCCATAAATGCACAGAGGGCAGAACCTTGCCTTGGCCCCCAGGTTCAGGAATGAAGGTTGGGAGAAATGAGAAAATCAAAGTAAATATCAACCAGTATCAAAAATTATTGTAAATTCAATGCTGTAATTACTTAAAGCAGAAACTCAAAACAAACACAAATGAATTTTCTACATATATGTATATTTTTTTCTACATATATATATATCTAGAACAAATTACATAAGAGTTTAAAAAATGTTTAATTGGGGAAACAATTAGGAGAAAAAGCAGCATAGGAGGGAAAGTAGTAAGCCTTACAAATAAATGGAATCCTTGAATATTCTAATGGGCTAAAAAGAAATCACTCTATTATAAAGCAAAGAACATAATCAAAAGATTAAAAATAAACAATATAACATTTAATATATACTGCAAGATACATTCTGGAAAGATAATTTGAAATGCATTGTTCTTCCCATATCCATAAAACAGACATTTAAAAATGATACTATACTTTGAGGACTAATTCAGGAAATAATCAATGAAAACTATGTTAACATTCCATGGCAAAGTAAAGCTATAAAGAATCCTGACATGTTCTCCTAATGGAAAAAAAAGAAAAAAAAAACACAAACAATCAAAAAAAATTCTGGAATGACATAGCCAAAATCCAGAGCCCCCATATCAAATTAAAACAAGCAAACAAACACTATAACCATCTGTAAAGAAAGAATTCAAGTAAAAAGGACTGAAGTAAGGCTCATATAAGATCTGGCAGTTTTGATTAAAAACCATGGAAGATTATGGAATTTTAAATGAAAATAGATATAGGCTCATACCAAGAATATCTCAATCTTCAAAGCAGACTATAATCTAATGAGAGAGAAGGGATGAATCACTAATTGAAAATAAGGGAATTTTCAATCATTTCTAATGACAAGATCAGAATTGAGTAGGAATGTTGAAATGTAAGCACAAAATCTAGAGTTGTATAGAAAGGTAAATATACTTGAACATTTGGAAGAGGTTGTATAATGATACAGTAATAATATTCTGATGAGGAAAGATGAAACAAATTTCTTCTTAGAACCTTAATATCTTTAAACATATTGATGAAGTTAAGAAATTACACACACACACACACACACACACACACACACACACATACACCACCACCACCACCACCTCCGCCAACAACAACAACACCAACAACAAATATAACCACAACAATGACAGAGTTCCTAGGAATAGATTTGTTTGGTTCTGAGAATTTTAGCAGGGGGAATTAGAGGAGAGGGCAAATGTCATTATAGAAAGGAAGAAAGGGAAGTGAATTTGCCAACTTTATAACTAGGGGTACATGATAAGAATATACAAACACATAGGAAGGATTCTTTAATGGACACAGAAATGCTGAACACACCCAATTTGGTGTAAATATATAAAATTCACTAAGGAAATAAGCAGGAATAGGAAGGGGCTTATTAACAGGTGATTGCTGGGGAATGAACAAGCAAAACCAATGTCCTCATCCAGAAAGGGAAATTGATAAGGCTAATTTCTTACAAGACATAGCTCTGGTTCCTTGCTATTAAAATGTGGTCTAATTAGCAATATTTCTCAAGGACAACAGTAGGTAAATAAGCAATTCTACATACATAGACCCATCCCCAATTCAGGCACCTAGGTGGTGTGGTGAATAGACTTCTAGGTCTGGAGTTGTGAAATCAAATCCAACCCCAGGCACTTGCTAGATGAGTGACTCTAGGAAAGTCATTTAACCCTGTTTGTTTCAGTTCTTCATATTGTATAATGAGCTTGAAAAGGTAATAGCAAACTACTCCAGTATCTTTGCCAAGAAAACCCCAAATGTCATTGTGATGAGTCAGATAAGACTGAACAACAACATTTTAAAAATAATCTTGGGAGACTCATCTTGATTATTTTGTTGTTTTCAATTACTTTATTGTAGTTATTATGTATATTGTTTTCTTGACTTTGCTAACCTCACTTTTCATCAATTTGTATAACATTTTCCATTATTTGTATTCATCACACACACAAATGTATGTTTTTACAACAGAGTAATATTCCATTGCATTAATCTACTTCAGTTTGTCTATCCATTCCCCAATAGACTATTTTTTTCTTTTCCATTTCTTTATGTACATAGTTTTTTTTTTCAATGAAGAGTCCTGAAAAGAAGCTGAGAGATATGGTATAGTAGCTAACATGAATAGTAGAATTTTGGGAGAGTTGATTATTCTTTTTTTAAGGGAAGAGGAGAGTTTGGCATATTTGTAGGCAGAAGGAAAAGAACCAAGAGATAAGAAGGGATTAAAGATTAGAGAGAAAACATTGATTACAGTGGGAACAATCTGTAAGGAAAGATTTGAGGGATTGGATGGATGAAGGATACATGTAGAGAGAATTCCATCTTGACTAAAAGAGGGTTATCTCTTCATTAGATCCTAGAAAAGAAGGTGAAAGTGCTACTGGTGGTGGTGATGTGTGAGTGTGTACAGGGAGTAATTTCTAGGATATGTGAGACATCAAATTTGCTTACTATTGACATGCTATGGTACCCTAAATTCAACAACTGTTGCTTTATTTCTTTGGGTAAATCATTCCATTGCCAGGAAGACTATTAAAATGGAAATGTACAAAAAAGGGAATGAGGGAAAGGAGATAACACATACAAGTATTGTATTAATGCATACCTATCTTAAGCATAGAACTGGAAAGGACCTTAGAGATCAACTCGTCCAATCATGTTATTTTACAGAGGAGGAAAATAAGATCCAACAATTGGTTTTCCCAGTCGTCCAGGTAGGAATTAGGTGTATGGTCATTTAAATCCAGGTATTTTAATTCAGAATGCCAACCACAATAACTATTAATTTTCTTACTATAATGGAGAAAATATGTTTTGGGGTTATTGTTGTTTTTTTTGTGGGGGTGGTCTTGAAGCTTAGGGAAGGAGGGAAGATAGAGGGATTAAGGAAAGGAATCAATAAGAGAGAAAAAAGCCTGGAGCTGGACCATTATCAAGGGAAAACACGTCTGCCTGAGCACCACCTGAGCACCACAGGCAGAGAAAGGGCCCACATAGACTATCCCTAAGTGGGATATGCACATAATTTCACCATGGTAAAGAAAATACACATTTTCTTCTAAAAAAAAGTTTTACAAAAGACAAAAAAGGACATGAATGAGACTCTAGAAGCATTATATAGACTATACTAACTTTCATTGAATGCATAGGCAAAATCTTCAGAAGAGTACAGCAAAAAGGAATGTGAGATAGATGCTTTCAAATAAAATATGGAACCAAATGATATTTGTTCTAAGAAGGGAAATGAGAAAGATGTTTGAAGAAAACTGAATTCTTTGAACCAGTTTTACATCATGCACTATTCTATATGCATAGCATAGTGTTCTCACTGCATAATATTTAAACCTTTTCAAAGGAGTTTATTGAAAATGAATTGGAAGGAAATAAAGGCTACCTCTTATCACTGAAGTATCCTATAAATATTTTAGCTGCCTCTGTTTCTTTCTTTACTTGTTTAAATAGTTTTACCCCAGATTATCAGACTTTTTTTCTTTCTGTTCAAATAACTGTAATAATGAGACAGATAGATGGACAAAAGAAAGTAAAATTTTGTTTCATATAATTATATCTCTACAAGAGAAACCAAGAACAACACATGGAAGGAAAACAGAAGGAAATTTATAAGAGCATAAGTGAAATTTAAAAGCAAAAGCACAAAATTTATTAATGCAGAGAATACAAACCATAAACTGAAGGTTCAGTAATCAGCCCACCTGGAGAGAACCCAAGTACAGGTTGCAACTTGAGATACTGTACATCAGTATATAATTTTAATATGCAGCCCAATGGAAACTAATTTGCATGTTATAATTACCTTTCCAACTGTCTTTTATGAGATAAATACACAGCCATTAACAAAACTTTAATGTATCACATTTTCTTTACTAAATAAATTTGTCTTATGATATTGCTTAATCTTTCTAAAGAAATGGCCAAGTCCCCTCATGCTTCAGTAAGCACAAAGAATTGGGAATATTTGAGGGTTTTTTTTACTTTAATTTGAAAAAAAAATCTTTGTATTAACTGCTGACTTAATGAGTTGCTTTATTTATTTATTTTGCAACCACTAAATCTGCTTGTACTTCCTTACTTTAGCTAAACTCACTCTTGGCTTTTTTGAGCTAGATCTGTGGAACCAGAGATGAGAAATGATAGCAACATCCAAAGTCCAAGGTGAAATTAGGTTAATTTGTTTACCATACAAAACATTTAATGGGTTAGACTACACTGAATGGCTTAATGTTTCTGGAGCAAATTATTATTGACAAAAAATATTATTAGCAAGAGCTATTTATCATGTGTCTAAATACCAGCAAGGGAGGCCATGCACAAGTGGAATTGTGGAAACCTGGTACCTACCTGCTAAAATAATACTAATGGATGCTATATATATGGACAACATTGATTTACATTTAAATAGAGAGAAAGATCTGTATGTCAGCAACAAGTCAGAATTACAGAATCTCTGAGTTTGAGGGGACCTGAGAAACCATAGTAAAATCCCAGTTGAACAAAAATCTCCTCTACAATATTTCCTGTACTGTGATATGATCACACTATGTGTGTAATGATCCAATATACCCTCGAAGACTGACAGTGAGAGACCATTTTCAGTACCTCCTAAAATGACCTATTCTATTTTAGCATGAAGTATCAACATTTTAAAAGAAAAAGGTGAATGACTGATTATTTTTTAAAGTCAATTTCTAAGTGCTAGATGTATAAGATGTGTCAGTACAATAATCCTGATGAAAAATGATTTGGGGCCTTTGGTGCATTTGAAGCTGCTAAAAGTAATTGATATGGTATGACAAAAGTGTGTGTGTGGGAGGGTACTGGCAAGTTAATGCAAACTTAGGCCATATTAATAACGCAATGTCCAGAAACTCCACAAAAAAGTCAGGTTAATTTAAATCAATATTGCCAGGAAATTACTGAGTTCTTCAGTGCTATATTGTTGAAGGTAGGGCAATTTCTATCAAATTAGAAAGGTTTTGATTATTGTTTGTTTCTGGCAACAGACTGATTCTACTCTCCAAGTCTCAGATTAGCCAATGATGGGGAGAAAAACACATTAATAATAGTAAGTTGGTCACTAGATGAAAAATTCTATGCCCATAGTAAGGATAGACATACAGATTGAACCTATGATTTCATTGGTATACCAAACTTGTTGTGAGAAAACTGCCTCTACAAATGCAAGTTAGCATTTTGCTCTGTGTAGCATCCTCTTTGAGTATATATTTTTTTGAAAATCACTTTGCAAATTTAGGTCCTGAAATGGTAGATGACCATATCTCCCCTCAGGACTCTCCAGGTTGTGGCTTCTAATATTACCACTCATGAAGTCCCATTAACTATATTTCCCATAGCAAGACAGAAGTTACAAAAATATCCTCCAAAGCAGGCACACACTGTCACCTCTGCAAACACTTGGGTACTTGAGAGAATAGCCTTAAGTTTAAAGTCATTGGCACAAAGGTACCTGCATACATGTAGAGAACATATAATGTCAAGGGATACCTCAAATTTCCTGGCACGTGGAATTCTTTTCTCCTTTCATCAAGATACCACTAAGTTCACTTTGGAGCAATGTGTTGGTAATAGATGAGTCTTTTTCATCTTCTCTGATGTTTCATAGTGGAATGGAGTGGGTCACACAAGTTGCCTAACTACTACAGCACCTTATTTCTATTCTCATTTTTATTTTCTATTTATCCATCCATTGCTTTCATTATATTTTTTTCTCTTTGTCAGATTCAGATGCTACTATTGATGGCTCTGGTGATCTCTCCAACATGTTTTGGTTGCCAAGGGCACATCTGATGGCTCTCCTGAATTTGTAAACTGGTAAACTCCATCCCCAAATACTTATGCGCCTACAATTAGGAAAACAGAAACATAAAGTAAACAGAAGTGTCATGCCTTCATGGACACATGATAGCCAAATCTGTAAGTCAATAAACAAGTATTAAATGCCTACTATGTGCCAGGCACTATGCTAAGCACTCAGGATATAAAAAGAGGCAAAGAGGAGCAGCTGGGTTGCACAGTGGATAGCACACTGGCCCTGAAGTCAGGAGGACTAAGTTCAAATCTGGTCTCAGACCAAACATTTGACACTTACTAGCTGTGTGACCCTGGGCAAGTCACTTAACCCCAATTGCCTAAAAAAAAAAAAGAGGCAAAGACAGCCTCTGCTTTCAAGGAGCTCATAATCTAATGGGAGAGACAATGATGCCTCTGCTCTTCTCATATCTTCTGCAGTCACCAGGTCTCTTTAATTGAAAACTGCAAGGAAAGAGAATGAGAGATCTTTCATTCAACCAGGATGGGTAACTTGAGGCCTTGAGGCCACATGTAGCCCTCTAGGTCCACAAGTGTGGCCCTTTGACTAAATCCAAACTTCACAAATCCTTAGTGAAAGTATTTGTTCTGTATAACTTGGACTCAGTCAAAAGGCTGCACCGTAGGACCGAGAAGGCCACATGGTGCCTCTGGCCACAGGTTCCCCATCCCTGGTTGAATGAAAGATCTCTCAGTCTGTTTTCTTGCAGTTTTCAATTAAAGAGACTTTAGATTTAGACTTCTTTTTAAGGTGCACAGTTCTGGCTCATGCAGTAGCAGATGAAAGCCAATTATTAAATGCTCAGTGTATTTATACCTAAGAAATCAGCAAATGATCAGGGCTAGATTTATTGTTTTGTTGTTTGTCTAGACTTAAGAGTGTAATAGAGAGAATGTTAATAATGTAGATTAAACTTAAATGACTATTATGCATGTATTTTTGAGAGCTGGTTGTTAACCACTTTCCTGGGCTTATCCGTACTGAATCATCAGTAATTCCAGGTTCTCAGCCAGCCCAAAGCCTTTTCATCATCACCTAGTCAACCTGTATTTAGAGCCAACCATGGATTCACAAGGTTCTGCATTTTTTCAAGCAGGCAGAAACTATTTAAAATGCTACTCTTTATAACCCCACCAGAAGGGTAAATTTGAGCATGCTCCAAGGACTCAGTCTTCATTGACTAGTACCCACATAATATGTGAAGTAGCTCAATAGTTTAGTGGATATCTTGCTGGACTTAAACTCAGGACAACCTTAGTTCAAATCTGATCTTAGACACATTATTTGTGTGACCCTGAGGAAGTCACTTAACCTCTGTCAGCCTCAGTTTGCTCTTCTGTAAAATGGCAATAATAATAATGATAGGACCTACATCTCAGGGTTGTTAGGAAGGATAAAATTAGATGGTGTTTTAAAGTGCTTCTAAATCCTTAAAACACCATGTCAATGTTACTTTGTTGTTGTTCTTATTGTTACCTTCAACTTTAAGTCTTAAAATTGCCTAGGTCACTACTAAGAGGTTAGTGGTAGCCTAGACCACTAAGAGTTGAAATGACTTATCTAGGGTAGCACAGACAGTATATATCAGAAGCCAAAACTGAACCTAGGTCTTCCTCTCTTAACAACTGCACCTCATTGCAATTAATAACTTCAACTGACTATAATATGTATCATGAACTGTTGGTGGTAAAGAGGGGAAAGGCCATTAAGAATTATAAATTTTAGACCATAATAAAACATTAATTTGTTTGCATTTTAATTGTTAAATTCTTATATGTTTACCAGAGCTTTATAGAAGGCATTCCTGCTCTGATCCTTATTTGACAGCATAAACTTATGAGGCCCTTTGCAAATCTGACATTTTATGAGTCTGTGATTTGGTAATACACAGGTCAAAGTCTTAATCAGAAAAGGCGAGAGAAGAGGCTCTGTTCTTCTCTGGGAGGTATAGTTTTCAGAAATCATTTCAGTCATACAAGCTTGTCACAGATGGGTGTAATTGGTGATGGTGTTGAGGCAAAGGAATGTGGGAGAAGAATTGTGAGAATATGGCATTGATTTGGAGAACGCAAATGGAGGAATTAAATGCAGTTTCTTTTGAGTGATAATCTTAAAATAAATGAAGGTAATAAATTGAGAAATAGGGATAGAAGGATGGGAATAGGAATATTTCAATTGAGATATGAATGTATTTTGGACTAAGTCAGAAGTCAAAATGGTTGATTTGGGTTGCTACTTGACTCACATAATACTAGGAGATAAATGAAGATCAACACAGAGGCAAAGTGAAAGAATATTTCATTTGAAAGAATCCCACACTTGTTTAAAAAAGACACTGAGTTTTGCATCACACCTCTAATATTTAATAGAATGCATAAGTCACTCAGCTACTCTAAGTTTCAATTTCTTCACCTATAGAATAGAAATAAAGCCAGTAGCAAATCATTTTCACTATTATTGTGAGCTTTTAATGAGATGATGTAGGTAAAGCACTGTATAATACCTAGTAATCTATAAATACCATTCTTATAATTCTCAGTCCTCAGAAAGACCTGTTTACTGCACATCAGCCCCTTTAGGGAAAAAAACACCATGACACACACAAAATTTTTGACATCCTATTAGAAATAGGGAATTATCAAAAGGTTTAGGGACAAATGAATCTATTCAAATACGTTCAAATTTACCAGTTGTCAAGTACATTCTGACATATTCTAATGTTTGGAAGAGCTTATTGCACAAAATTCAGAGAACAGAAATGAGCAAAAAATATTCAAGGAAATTGATTCAAGAGCCAGATAGCATGTTTACAAAATAAATTATGATCATGCATACACAAAGATGATTGTAAAGAAGAAGAAAGGGGGATGTATCTAACAATACCAACTTGGCCACATAGAAAACTGAATAACCAACTTTTATTTTTAAACTACATGTGAAAAATATTGAAGAAAGGACAAGTACCAGATAATTAATGCAAAAGAGTGACCTAGTCCTTGAAGAATAGTGTCAGCAATGGTAAAGCTGAAAATGATTTGAAGCTTCTGCTGAATAAAAACAAAGGAACAAAAAACATTTAGTTTTGCTTTGTTGGGGAGGAGAATGAGAGCTCAACTGAAAAGAGAGAGAAGATGACCACTCTGTGGAATAGATGACAACACCACATTGTGGAGAGAAGATAGAAGTGTTCATTTTTATTTTGCTTTTATTTACTTCACCAAGGAAGAAGGTCTTTGACTTGGGGTAGACTGTTATGTAAATAAGTTAGCAGGAGGATGAAACCTAAGACAACATGATAAAGTACATCTAGTTCCCACCAGATCATTATGACTGTATCTCAGGGTACTGAAAGAGTATTCATTATAGCTAGTAGATCAATATTGATGACCTTCAGAAAACAAAACCAAACACAACAATATAGATGGCTAATAGGAGATTTGCATTAGGGCAGAAGATGGGCAGATATACCTGGTCTTGATATTTTTTAATAAAAAGATATATTCTTTCAATAATAATCCTGTGAGCTTTCACTAAAATCCTGATGAACTTCTCAAATGTATTATTTAAAGCAGATTTTATGAGAATTCACTCAGAGAAATGGTGATCTCTGTCAATGAATATGACTTCATCAAGAATAGTTCTTGTCACATTAAACTGAATTCCATTTTTGACACCACTTCTAGATTGGTAAATAAGGAGAGATTCAAAGGCATTCTATACATATATTTTAGTAAGACATTTAAAAAAAATCTCTTCTATGGTCCTTGTGAACAGGATGGGTAAAAATCTAGCCTAAATAATAGATGTGAGTGGAATTTATTGAACTAAATACCCAAAGAATAGATCAATGTCAACTTGAAGACTTATCTGTAGTTGAATGTACATGTTCTCCATAGTTGACTTGGTGCTTTTCATGAATATTTGCCAATGATTTGGAAAAAAGGCATAGATTTCATTCTTAACACATTTTGGGAGTTATACAAAACTAAGAAACTCATTGGTTAATACTGTAATTTTATTCCGAAATCATCCTGTAGCAATGGGGTCAAATTTAATAAGAAGATACTTAATAGAGTTGAGTCAACTAGGTGGCACAGTGAATAGAACATTGGGCCTAGAGTCAGAAAAATCAGAGTCCAAATTTGGCCTCAGGCACTTACTAGCTGCATGACCCTGGAAAAGAAACTTACCATTGTTTGCCTCAGTTTCCTTATCTCAAAAATGAGCTGGAGAAGGGAATGGCAAACCACTGTAGCATCTGCCAAGAAAATCCCAAATGGGATCACAAAGAGTTAGACATGACTGAAACAACTGAACAACAACAAACAACAACATAAATGAATATAAATAGATGATAGATATAGATATAGATGCATATATATATGTACACATATATAAATGTACATATGCCTATATGCATACCTGTATATACAAATATATATACATACATGTGTATGTATTTGTATACGTGCATACATACATTCATACATACATATATCAAAACAGTAGAAATAGAGAGATTGAATCTTCCCTGTCATGAGCATTTTGGAAAAATTAACTTCTTGTTATTTGTGGCTCCAGCACCCAAGATTCTTTCTGAAAGTGACAGAAACTACTCTCAAACCAGTATTGTAGTAGGGATACCAGACTGATCCAAAGCACAGAGAAACAAGTAGTTGATGAGACTGGAATGGGAGAAGAGTAATTAGTGGCCTGATTCCTGCTGGGATGATAAGATAAAAGGTAAATTTTTTTTTTTTTTGTCATTCCAGTCAGGTCTGATTCTTCATTTCTTCTAAGTTTCTGAGGCCAGATTTGAACTCAGATGCATCTTCCTGACTTCAGACTTGGCACTCTATCTTGTCACCATCTAGCTGTTGTAAAAGTTGAAATCCACCTCCTATTAACTTGTCAGTAAGACTGATATATTTCTACCTTTAAGGAATGGACTCCTTTCTCTTGATTTTTTCATATTCTGATGATGGCTGGGGGAGGTTTGAGTGCCTCAAAACTATTTCATAACTCAAAAACTATAATTAAGTAAAGAATGCAGCAGAAAGATTTTAGTGTAATTTGACCAATGTACCATATGCATGTTGGCTGTTTAATATACCACGTGATAACAGGTAGTTATTTGCCTATGTAATATAAATATTAGTTGTCAAACATAAGTTAGGATATTTCTCAGAATTGGAGCGCATACTCTAGACATAAATATAGTCTTGTTTTTATGATCCTGATTATTATTATTATTATTATTATTATTAGTAGTAGTAGTAGTAGTAGTAGTAGTAGTATTCAATCCTTAGAAAAGAATTCAGAACCTGGATATTTATTGCTCAGCTCTTTTGAAACTGTATGATTTGGTGGGATGGGAAGATTGCACATGTGCCTAGAGAGAATCTACTGACCACATGTCAGCATGTAAGCATGTGAAATGATGTTTAGGTTGGTGGATAAAGAATAGTGTTTCCTTGTGGGCAAATGACACATTACAGTCTGTTGATGATTAATTCATCATTAAATGGTATCTCACCATATAGTGGACTTAAGAAAGGCACAACACCAACTAGCAAAAACTACTTCTCCAATACCTCATATGTCATCTACAACATCCAACAAGTTCACACATAACTGGCACTGCTATCACACTGTGTTGACCCAGGAGAATGTAAGCTCCTCAAAGCAGAGGATATATTTTATCTGTCTTTGCGTCCCATCAGTAGCACTAAGCTTTCCATAAACTAGTGATTAAATAAATGTTGAATTGAAATGACTGATTTGGGGTTGGTGAGCTTTTGGATTAGAAGTCTTATGGTGAACACAATATTTGTTCTCACACATTTATAGAGCTTTCACATGGAATGGAGATTATATTCATTTTGTTTGACATTAAAGCAATGGCTGGGTCTAAGGCAAATCTTCCCATATTAGATGCCTCAAGCATCTGAATCATAGAATCTCAGATTTAGAAGGGACTTCAGTGTCATCTAACACATCCTACATCTAAATAGGAACCATAATTGCAACTTCTATGGTACCACAGTGTTTCCTCTCCTATCCCTTTGTAATCATATATAATGCTAGGCCCTGATGAGTACTGGACCTGTGATTTAATTGGTGTACAGAAGTCCAGAACTACTAGTTAATGAAACCTGTTCTACTAATTCAGATCAGCATCATCTCTGCAACTTATAGTTATTTGGTGACAGTAAAAGGTTTCTGAATGTGCAATGACAAAAAAATTAATTCAAAATCAAAAGTACAATAAATTCAAAGTGTTTCTGGCCATGTTTGCCCATGTTGCATCACGCACCTTCACTGTAGCCTTCGTTCTGAACCCACCACATGCACACTTTGCACTGAGCATGCCATTACACCACACAATGCCAATGAAAGCTGCCATAAACACCTCAGCCCAGATTCAAGACTATTATATGTTATGCATTGTAGTATTATTACTGCACATACCAAATTGTTAAATAAATTTTGTCTTGGAATTAGGACAGAATTTCCAGCAATTTCTGAAATGGCACCAAAAATAGTTCTGCCATTTTGTACTGAATATTTATACAAAGCAGCATTCTTAGCATCGATGATTATAAAATTAAAATATTGATTGACTCTGAAAAATGTTGAAGATGCTCTATGTCCTGCAGTATCACATATTCTGTCAAGATTTAATTATTTTAAGTAAAAATAAAGGAGCATATCTATCTCATTAGTATGCAAATTTGCTTTCATCTTTAATAAATGGTAAAATGATATGTATACCAAAGAATTGTTTTAAAATAAATTCCCTTATTATTTATTATCAGTAAGTGTTTGATTAGGATACCTATTTTATGTGCCTATATACCCAGGGTCACATGAAAATTTCTTGGGCAAAAAGGGGTCATGAGTGGAAAAAGTTCAAGAAGTCCTGGCTTAGAGAAGTGAGAGGTTAAGTGACTTTTCCATTATCACACATCCCACATGTGTCAGAAGAAAGACTTTAACCCAAGTCATCCTGCCTTTGAGATTCACTATTCTCTAGGTAATGCTGTATACAATACTCTGTGGTTTATTATGAGTCTATAATGCACACACACACACACACACACACACACACACACACACGTACATTTTCTCAAAAGTGTTTAATAAAAGACATGTTGTGTGTTATTTGTAGAAATAAAGAATGTTTCTATTAATAAAATACAATTGGATTTGGCTTTGGATCCTAAATACAAAACCTAGTTTGTTAAATCACTTCATAGTTTGCTTTGTTTAATTGTCAGTTTATTTTGTGTGTGTGTGTTTGGTTTTTGTTTTATTTTGTTTTTTAATTGTGCAGAACACAGATTACACAAAAGGTAAGGGGCTTAGAACATTGTTTTAGGTATTAAGAATGCAGGAACACAAACAAAAACAGTAACTGCCCTCAAGGAGCTTCAAATGCACAATCTTAAGAGCATCCATTCTCATATATTCAGCTATTATACAGTTATTTGCAATTGTCCTTGGCATGTTCTTTGTACAATCTTTCTATTTAGAGTGACAATGACAATAGAATTAACATTGCATCTGCAAATTCATACACATTGTCTCTAAAAGAAAGGTCAGCTATTATTTCCAAAATCAACAAATTGAAAAGGTTATATTTCCCTATTAAAATTATTTTCTGTGGTTGATGATGGTCAAAACTATTTGGAATCCCTGTGGCTCTTATTTTATTGAACAGTTCATTCAAAGTAGAGACACACTTGTTCAATTAAACACAAATCTGAAATTGTCAAAATAACAGGACATGGAAAAGATTTTCTTATATAATTTATTGCACACCTGATACACAAAGAATAAACATGCACTATGAGAAATGTTTTTACAAGTATAATGTTTTTGCTAGATATTTTTCCCTGAAATACTCAAAGGATAAGAGTTTTCATCAGAGTGGGGAGCTCTAAGTGTGGGAAATCCTTCTATGTCCATAGATTGAAATATATCTATGATATGGTAGAAAAGTATTCGGAGATGCCTAAGCATATAAGTGTACACATAAACACACACAATTAAATATACAATAAATTTGGTAACATAGGTAAAATTGAATCTAAAGAGGATTATTTATTTTTTTGGAAGTTTAAAACTAACTCAGTAATTAGATTTACCTAGGGCCAGACATTTGTAATAGCAACTAAACCCAGCTTAAAATTCCTATATGTTAAGTGACACACACATAAACTGTCTATATAAGCATTTAACATTTTTTTAATCTAGGACTGTCAATGAATTCTGAAATTCCACAGCCCACCAATTATCTTGCATTTTCCTTTGGAATACAGATGGTGTCATAGAGTTTTCTGTCCATGGTTTCAAAAAAATGATGGTGATATGGTGATTTTAATGGTGTTAAGGAAAATGGTGACAATAACATCAAGATCAAAACTTAACACAGAAAAAAAGGAAATAAGGCATTATGGAATTGAAATATAGTTAGTATGTTAATGCCCAATTTGGTCAAATCAGCACTTGGGGAGCATCATGATACAATCAAATGAGTGCTGGATATGGTGTCAGATGACTTGAGTTTAAACACTTTTCTTGCTCCTATGATGACATATTTGACTTTGGACAAGATCTGTTTCTTTACCTCTATATGAGATATTTTTGTCTGGTTCCCCTTAGATTCTTACCATTGCTTCAACTATTATCCAATGATTTGACAAACATATAGAGTAAGAATTTCATTAGACTTTTAGAAATCTTGAAGTGGAATGTTTTTACCTACCATTAATGTAATGTGATAAGCTTTGTCTACAATGATGCTGCTACTGATAAGTTCCATTATCAGTAGAAAATTATTTCACATACTGGTGATAAATTGAACCTTTACACAATTGCCTTTCTTACTCATAGTATGCATATTTAACCATTGACCAGGATTAAGGAGTGGTTCTATCACCATAGGAGAACAAAAATGAAAAAAGAAAGATCTGAGAGATCAATACTTGGAGTAATCATATAATTCAGCCTCATTATCATTGTTTTCTAGGAAAAATATTAAATCTAAGATGCAAGCCCCAGAATGAAATGTATAAATTTTTATTCAAATCTATATGTGTGTGTGTATGTGTGTGTATGTATATATATTTGTGTATATATATATATGCATACATACATATATTCCAAATGATTCTAAGTATCTAGATATTTGGCAATATCTAGATGTTTGAATATTGTTGTTTGTTTTTAAAATGGATATTAGAACTATATACTAATCGTTCTGTATCTGTATCTATTACTAGATAATTATTACCAAGAAATATCATCATCATCATCATCATCATTATCATTAATGACATTTCTATAGCAGTTTAAGATTTATGAAGTGTTTTACAAATATTTTCTCACTTTATCCTCATAACAACCCTGAAAGAGTATTAATATTCAAATTTTTCAAATGAGGAAACTTAGGGAAGCAGAAGTTAAGTGATTTTCCCTGGGTTAGAAAACTAGCAAGTTTTATTAGTTTTGGTAGGAGTTTGTGCATTGGGAGGCCACCTTGTCTAATAGTGTTGGGCCTGAATGGGAAACATCCTGGCATAGAAAAAGCATGTGTGAACTACTAGGAATAGGTGCTACCCAGAACTGTGTGAGGAACTTGGACACAGACATGAAATGCCACAGCCTTTGCAAAATAAAATGATCCTGGGGAAGGTGAAAGGTAGTCTGTCCCAAGACACATGATTTGGATACAGTTTAATTTCTATCATGTTGAACCATTGCTTGCCTCATGCATTGGCCTTTCTAAGGATTGCACAGATGGATTTATAGGAAAATTGTATCACATTTGTAAAGGAAAATTAATCTCTTTATAATACACATTATTCTCAAAAATTAAGAAAATGTCCTACTATATACATGTTATATCAAATATAGTTTTAGTAATCAAAGCAAGGAAGGATAAAGAAAAGTAGAAGGACTAAAGTAAACATCATTAACAGATAACACTTCAAAAGTCTTAATAACTTCTTGGCAGAATGATAAAATAATCTGTAAAAAATCATTATGATCATTAATTTATATCAAGGATGAATGACTAAATATTTGAAAAAATGACATTGTAATAGATTTTGTTAAAAACAATTTTAAAATGCCTTTGACATAGTAAAAATATAACATTCACTTATGCTAACCATCAAAAATTTTCAAAAACCTAACATTCTAAGTCATGGGGAAAGAACAGAAACTTTTTATTAAATACAGAAAGAAAGCAAGGATGTCCCATTTCACCAATGTTATTTGGCAAAGTTCTATAAATGCCCGCAACAGCAATAAGACAGTTGAAATAAGTTAAAGATACAAACATAGACAAAGAGAATACAAATATATCTCTGTAAGCTGATTTTATGATGATTTTCTTACCACACAAGAGATTTGGAAAAGAAACTAATAGAAACAATATTTTTGGTAAATTAGCAAGAAATAAAATAATCCTTCCCCTCCTTCAGCACCCCAAAGGAAAGGTCAACAGAAATTTTAAAGAATAATAACAAAATTCAAAAGGGAATACTATAAAGTACATAAAATACCTGGAAGCCAATCTTTCAAAGCACTCTCAATTCCTTTACAAGTACAAATATGAAATATTCCTTAAATAAAAAATAATCACTTAATTAACTAGAAAGGTAGTCACTATTAATGACTTGTGTCAGCATATTAAAAATGCCAGTACATTCTAAATATTTTTATACATTTAGCAATTTATCAATCAAATTAATGAGATACTTTATAGAAATAAGAAAACAATATTAATGAGCAAATGGTCTAAAATGTTAATTGAAATAGTTTTTCTTTAATTTTATGAATGAAGGTGTTAAAGTAGGTCCAAAACTATTTAGCAATGGTTAAAAACAGGTAATGAATAAAATGTTTATATTGTAAAGGAGATTTAGAGACATCACACTTTAAACTATATTATAAGGTGAGAACATTGTTGAAATGTAAAATGCATAATTTTGATTATTTTAAATTAAAATGTATTGTATAAATAAAATTAATGTATACAAGAATAGAAGAAATACAGAAAACTGGGAAGAAACTTTCATTGACAATCTCTCAGATAGGATATGATTGTGTTGGAATACTGCTGTGATGTAGGAAATGATGAACTGGTTGATTTAGAAAATTATGAAAAGACTGAGATAATAAAGAAAATGCTATCCATCTTCACAGAAAGAGATAGCAAATGGAAATATGTAAAGTATGGTTTTACATATAGGTATATGAATGTATATGTGTATACACACCCCCATATATATTTGTTTAGAGATATCTATGTGTATGTATGTATGTGTGTGTGTGTATTATACGTATCTGTGTTTAATTGCAGCCTTCTTTAGTTTGAAGGGGAAGGGAGAAAATAAAGTAAAAACTGCTTAGCACAGAACAAAAGAAGATCTAGAAGGAAGCAAAGTTGGATAGCATTGAAAAGAATGTGTAGTATTTCTTATATAGGTTTCCTCGAAATGGAAATTTATTGTTTTATATTGAATCCTTTCATATTCTGCTCTGTACATGGAAATGTTCTTTTTTTCTTTATCTTATTTTATATTTAAATTTAAAATGAATGAAACAAATACAAAAACAATAATAGAGGTAACATCCAGTGCACAGTGGATGTGCACTCAAAGATTGTGAGCAAAGAATTTATATATATATATATATACACATATATACATCTATATAATATGTATGCACACGTGTATATATGTGTGTATGTGTATTAGAAACTTTCCACTGAACATCAATACAAAGAAAAAATATTTATATAAAAAAACTCCCATAACAATTTGATATCAAACAAACATGTAGATAAGTAAGTAAAGGATATGATTTAATAGTCCTCAAAATAATTGAAAAGTTAGTAAGTATATGGAAGACTGCTCCAAAAATCTTTTCAAAAGGTAAAATCAATCAAATTGAAGTAATTCTGAGTTTTTTCCTCACACCCAATAAATTCACAAAGATGGAATACAGAAGAATGGTGAAAATACAAGTACCTTAATGAATTTTTGGTAAAATTGAGAATTAATCTATGTTGGAAAACCATTGTGCAAAGAGATTGATTAAATATCTTTATTTCTTGATCCAGAGAATCCTCTGTAAGGAATATGCCCTAATGTGGTAAATAATTTAAAAACTTCACATATGCCAAAATATTTATGACAATATTTTATAGTACCTAAGAAATGGAAGCAAAGGATATGCCCATCTGTTGAGTGACGGTTAAAATGTTTTAATAAATGAATATGATGGAATATTACCATATTGTAAGAAGCAAATAATATGATGAATAGAGAGAATGAGAACAAAGGAAAGAGGAAGTATTTATTAAGCAAATAATATATACCAAGTACTGTGGTGATTATTATTATTAACAATTATTAACTCATTTGATCCTCAAAATAAGCCTGGAAGGTAGGTGAAGGAAACTGAGGCAAACAGAAGTTAAGTGACTTGCTTGGTTTCACAGAGCTAGTGAGTATCCAAGGCCTGGTTTGTAATCAGGTCATTCTGATGACAGACCCAGTGCTTTATCTAAGAAGTCTGTAAACAATGTGAAATGAGGCAAAGTAAAATAAGCAGAATGGGAAAAACAATGTATGCAAAGAAAACAACAAAATAAGTGGAAAGAACAGCAAAGTTTTTCTTACTGAATATTGTGAAATTAAAATGAGCAATCATAATTCCAAAGAAGAGTTTTGATGAGGCCCCTCTTTCCTTTCCTTACAGAAGTTGGTGACTATATGAGATACTACAGATGATTTAAAAAATTGTCGATGTATAGTATAGATTTGCTAAAGTGTTTTCCCTCTCTTTTTTAATTCCTAAATCTCTGAAAAACTCTTCAGCAGGAAATGGGGAAGGTGTATATTTGGAAACATAGGTGATGTAAAAATGAAATAAATCTATATTATCTACACAAAAAGAATGGCAAATAAATGGCATCATCATCATCATTATATCTAACATTTATATAACGCTTATGCAGTGCCAGGCATTGATGATAAATAGAAATATTAAAGCAAAAATGGGGCAACTTGAATGGACTGGTTAGGAAATGTGAATTGATCTAGTAAAAGCAATCTAAGACAAAGTGAGTTTTAGCAAGTTGAAAGAGCAGAGGATAAGAAAACCAGGTAGTATCCTAGATATTTTTTTAAAAAAATCAAATCCTGGAAGGGAGTTGGAAGGGAAATCTAAAATCTTATAGATTCCTTTTGTTCTAATATAGTATCTAAAACTATATCTGCCTTTCTCTACCTTTTCAGATTCTATCCAGTGCAGAATTCATAAAAAGGTCAAATTATGTGAATTAATTTATATGTACTATATATTAAAACATAGAAAGATTTTCAACAAGCGTCATAACAAAAAATAGGAAAGGGGTGCTTAAAAAGCTTAAATGTAAATTAATCAGAAAGTCCATTCACTTAAAATTATTAATTTCTTGAGCATTACAGACCTTGAAATAAATTTATGACCATTTTTTTAAAGATGAAAACTTTAGAGTCAAATAAATATATCACACAACTTAACAAAATAATCCTAGTTATTAAGGCAGTGGAACACAGAGGTGGTAAGAAAGGAGCAGGAGATAGAAATGGAGTTTTCTAGTTGCTTGGTCTAGGCACAATTAACTCCTCTCAACTTAATTGCAGTTATTTTTTACCTGAATTTATTCAAAGCTTCATAGAGCAAAGCAGAGCTACTGTGGATTTGAGGCTGTCACTCATACCAAAGGATAACCCACATTCCCAATTTTGTACCTTAACTCCTGTGGCAGCTTAAATGACATGTCAGCCTTTGAACAACTTTAAGAATATCCTTCTGTCTGTTTCTTTGTTGACACTACATTTGGAGCTGGGCAAAATATTGTAAATTTCATTATAACAGTTATACTTTTGACTTACAATGAGTATAATAAGTAGTAAACACAGACTGAAAAATAATTTGAATGTCATCAGCTCCTGCTTTTTATAGCTTATTTCTTTTCTGTAACCTGAGGCTCTTTACTGAATCTCTTATAATTTGAAGTTAAGTATCGTAATGTGTATTCAAATATATTTTCTTAAGGAATAAAAAAGTTAGTGACAAAGTGAAAATGGACACTACAAGGATTATTATTTAGCATCCATTAATATTATTAATATGTGGACAATGAAAATAAAGTTAAATCAGGTATTTAATATTTTAATAAAATTAAAAAATTAAGAGTCATATTCAGTGTAGAAAGTGACAAAGAACTATAAAGGCTATGTGCAATCTCAGGAACATAGGAATTTTCTCTTGAAATGTTTGTTAAATTGTATAATATATCACCTCCTAATAATAGGTTTTTCCCTCCAGTATATTCTATTCTATTCTATTCTCCTATTAAAATGAACTGCCTCCCTCTCTTGCTCAATTTAACAATATAATATGTAGATGATGACTCTTCATGCACTTGTCTTATGATTATTTTTAAGTTATTGATAGTTGCATGTTGCTCAAAAATCCCACAAACATCTCAAATGTCTCAAAAATGTTATTCAACTACTACAACTTATACCCTACAAAAATGTCTAGTAATTCAACTGACTAGAACATCTCAATTTGCCAACCTTCCTCTATCAATTAAATTTAATTAATTTACTTTGATTTATCAACAATTACTTCCACATGCTTTTGAGTCTAAAATTTTTCTCTGCCTTCCTCCCCACCTCCCTCCCCAAGACAGCACACAATCTGATATAAGCTATACATATACATTCCTATTAAACCTATTTTCACATTAGTGATGTTGTAAGTAAGAATTAGAACCAATAGGAGGAATTACCAGAAAGAAGAAACAAAACTCAACAGATGAAAGAAAAAAAAAGTAGCAAACAGTATGCTTCCATCTGCATCCAAATTCTATAGTTCTTTCTTTGGATGTGGATAGCATTTTCCATCACGAGGCCTTTGAAGATGTCTCAGATCCTTGTATTGCTGGGAGGCATTAAGTTTATCAATATTAGTCATTGCACGATGTGGCTATTATTGTGTACAACATTTTCTTGGTTCTGCTCATTTCACTCAGCATCAGAGCATACAAGTTTTTCCAGGTTTTTCTGAAGTCAGCCTGTTCAACATTTCTTATAGTGCAATAGTATTCCATTACATTCATATTCCACAACTTGCTCAGCCATTCCCCAATTGATAGGCATCCCTGTAATTTCTAGTTCTTTCCCAATGCAAAGAGAGCTGTTAAAAATATTTTAGAACACTTAGATTCTTTTTTTTCTTTTTTTTCCCTAATCATCTTTAGAAGTAGACCTAGTAGTGGTCTGCTAAGTCAAAGAGTATAGGCAGCTTAATAATCTTTTGGGTATAAATCCAGATTTCTCTCCAAAATAGTTGGAACAGCTCAAAATTCCACCAACAATGAACTAGTGGCCAAATTTTTCCACATGCCCTCCCATAATTGTTGCTTTCTCCTTCAATCATTTAGCCTATCTGATAGGTATAAAATGAAAACCATTTTTTCCTTAAAACTTTGCTTTATTCAGAGCCATATTTAAAGAAATGTTAAATGAAAATTGCATAGAATAAAAAGTAAATTGTTTCAGCTTTTAGGGAAAAAAATCTATTCCCTAAATCCCAAAATAACTTAAAAATATGTGATCAAAATTATATTCCTTCAGACAGAACACACATGTGTAAAGATATGGTGCCCCAAGTGGAGAGAAGGACCACAAGTGGCAAGGGGATGGAGTTTATCAGACTGCAAGGGAGGCAAACAGACATCTCTAACCTTCCTCTAACCACTTTTATCTAATAAAGACTTTCATTCCTGCCAGGTTCTTTTTTCAGAGCTAGTTCTGGGCATCTGCCAGCTCTCAGTTATTTCAAAGGATTGATATATGATTGAAAATACCACTGTATTTTAGGAAGAGATAATATCCTCTCTGAATACTGACCTGATTCTAAGATGGTAGAGATCCTTTGTCTAGAGCTGAAAGGGCCCTTAGAGTACTCTGTTATGAGGGCTCTATAAACTTCTTTTTTATGGTTAATTCTATAGAACACTCTTTTTAAAGTTTAGGAAACCAAATCCCAGAAAAGAAAAATTATTTGCCAAAACTTTCAGAGTCACGAATTGCAAAGGCAGAATTTGAGTTTAGGTCCTCTGACTACAAATCCAGTGACCTTCTCATTGTACTTGCTGCCTCTTTGGATATACTTAACACATTTCTTTTAGCTTTCCCCAATAACATTTTCATTGCAAATTTCTAATTTTCTGATTCATATCAGCCCCAAGTCTCTTTGAAAGACCATGATGTAAGTAAGATCTCCTGGTTATTAGAACTCAATATTTGTATTTTTCTCTCCATATATGATAGATGGTGTTGCTAAAAAAAATAAAATAAAAATATGAGCATTATTTGCTTGTTGGAGCTTAGATCTCTTTTTTAATACATTTGTTTTCTATAGTGTTTGTATCATGTCCAAATTTAGCATTATTTGTGGTTTGAATTAATGTGCTTCCTATCTTAGTGTTCAGAACCAAAATAAACATGTTAACATTAATCTGGACTACTAGGTAGTGAATGTAATTTAGTACCAATATATGCCATCATATGAAATTTTCAAAAATTAGTAAACATATTATTTCTAATTATTGGGGATATTGTAGCATACTGACCAGAAGAAGATTTGGTAGTCTCTTCAAAATAATACCTTAAAACTTTTTCTTTCTTATCTTTTACATATCTGTAGTGGAGAAAGATAATAGCATGGTGGGTGAAAATTATGAGAAACAATTAAATTGAAACGGAAATGGCTATACCAGATAATCTTCCAGATGATCGATGTGAAATAGCAAAAGCACTAATGAACAGGACTAATATGAAATGCCCTCCATATATTAAGTTATAGTATAGGGTAGAAAATTCTATTCAGCATTTCTATCAATTTAAAAGATAGTATGTATCTCAACTATTGTCAGATGACTTCAAATGGTTGATTATACATTTCTTTGCATAAAATAATACTTCAGGGTTAAGTTAACTTGCCTTATATGAATTCCCAGTGAGAGAAAGGAGTTGATGATAGCAATTAAGAGCCAGAGAACAATTTGGAATAGAGATATGGGGGGTAGGAATGCCAATATGACTAGAAATCCTATGTCTAGCATCAGAATTTACAGTAACAAAATATTTTATATTCTTCTTTGAGTATTTTTATAGGCATAATATGAATTACTGAAATGAATTGAAATTCTTTCATTCTTGCACTGAAAGCAATGGAGGAGGAAAAAAGCTAAAATATATGGAATCAGGGAGTTGTGAACTTAATTCACTACCCTTATGAAACATATTTATCAGTTTCATGTAGTCAATGATGCTATATTGGGCTTTAAGCATAATAGTACTCTGTGGACACTAAGATAGTGTTTCACATTTATCATCCCTGGGGAAAAATAATTCTTATTTTTATGCAAATAGTATAATCTCCTGTCAATATTTCTTTGAACAGAGTATTCCTGAGTATAACCTTGTGGTTATTTTCTGTTTCTATATGTAGATATGTAGGGATGTACTAATTTAATCCAAATTAATTTACTATGCAATTAGTAAGCATTGTTTTGTACAACAAATTGTTTTAGGTTTTAAGGATATAAAGCAATATGACACAATCTTTATTCTCACAGGGTAAAATTTATTTATTTTTTTTGTTTCTGTTTTTTTGGTTAGGCAATGAAGTTAAGTGACTTGCTCAGGATCACACGTTAGTAAATGTTATGTGTCTGAGGCCAGATTTGAACTCAGGTCCTCCTGAATCCAGGGCTAGTACTCTATCCTCTGTGCCACCTAGCTGCCCCTCACAGAGTGTAATTTAATAGCTATATCTTGAAGGCTCATGTAAGTCTAAGTAACTCAAATGGAGAAGACATATCTTTCCAGATTAGTGGAGTCTAGATGTTCCCAAATGGGGCAATATACTCATATGAATATGACCTTTATTGCTATGTAACTCTGCTTACCATACACTAATCACTTCCCTGGAAAACTGACAATGGCACAGGCCATGGGACTGGATTGAAAGACATTTTTTGTCTTCTTCTTAAGATTGAACATATTTACAAATGTCAATATTTGTTATATAGCTATATTCACTGTTGTTTATTTTAAAATAAATAATTCTAAAAATGTATAGCTGGGCTAGCTGGTCATGGTGATGAACACTTATGTGTTGAAATTACATCTTGTTATGATCTCCATGATTGCCCCACCAATTAATATCATAATTTTGTAAGTAGCCAGTATAAGGTAACAATAAACAGGAAACAGGAACTAAGAGTTTAAGGAGGAACATTAGAAACACTTATCAAAACTGCTTCCTAATTTAATTAAGGTCATATACAAAGACTATATGTCAAATTAAGAGAAGCCAGCAAGGCCCCTGGGACCCTCCATCTGCAAGCTTCAGATACATATAAGATATGCTCAATAAAACCAGAAAAAATGTTATTTTAATAAGTCTAAGGTGGCATGGGTAACTTTGAGTTGACATTAATATGCTAATGAGTGAATCCTAAGATGGTACAGATAAAATTTAGGTCATTCTTCCCTTCTCTTAAAATACTATATAAATGGGAGCAGAAAACCTTACCCCTCAAGCACTCTTCCAACTGTTAACAGTCAATGCTGCCGAAGTGCTCCCAGCTCTGATCCACAGTTACATAACTCTCTGTGTGCCTGTATCGCCCTTGTCTCTTTCCCAGTACTGTATGCCTTTCTCTTCCACCCCATTCCCTATACCATCCCTATGCTATCTGCTTCTGTACTCTATGTCCCTTATTAAATGTGATTGATACATTTTTCCTTGAGTGCTTCCAGAGTGAACTTTCCCAGGGACTATCCAAAGAACCAGGGTAGTCCTCCTTGACCCAAACAGGACCTTCTTGTGGTCCTTTCCTTTAAGTAACAAGTCAGATATGTAGACTGGGGCACATTTAATTTAATTTGTTGGTAGTTCCATCTATTGATAGGTGAGTATGATACCACTAGTTAAAAAAAAACAATAAATAAACAAACAAAGAGAAGGGATGATAATAGAACTGTATGCCCCTCCAGATGAGGACCTTTCCTCCTACTTGGAGAGAACAACTTTTAATCCTCACTACTGGTGAGGCAGCCGGTTTTAGATAGTTTGAGTTTGGGAGTTCTGAGCTATAGTGGGCTGAACCAAGCAGTATTTCTATTAAGTCTAACCTCAATATAATCAGCTCCTTTGGGAGCAGAAGAGCAAGTTGCCTAAGAAGTAATGAACTGATTCAGGTCAGGAACAGTACAGAGTAAGAGCTTCCATGCTGATCTACAATAGAAGCTGGTTTTGAATGACTACAACACTTTCAAAGTAGGTGAGATAGTCATATTTATTCTCAAAAAAGAAGTAACTGGTATTAAATTATGCAAAGTTTATGTTTAATTATTCACAAGTTAAATGCACAAAGGGACAACCTTCATTGGAATTTTCCAGGTTTACAGTCTGAGGTTGAAATGTGGAATGGTGGCAATGTGGAGAACTGGGAAGTGTACTGTATTTTCAGTAAAAGAGCTTCAGGTCCAATTTTGATTCTTCTTTTGGCTAAGTACTAATGGACAAGACCTGCCATCTCTTTGAGACACCATTACCTCCTCTTTAAAATGTGTATAATAAGTAATGCTTGTACTACCTATGTAACATAGCTATTGAGAGGAAGGTATTCTGGGAATAATAACAACACTATAAAATGTGACATCAATTTTAAGAATTGCATATTAAACCTGCTCATTTCTCCAGCTTTTGAGAAATGCAATTAGAGACAAATTCTAATTGCATTCGGGGTAGTCACACTTAAGTCAATGTGGATACATACATAGATACACAGATATATGTATACTAATTTATATATTTTGCATATATGTTTAACATATTTGCAAATACATAGGCACATTGTATTTTCTCTGGATGTCTGTGTACATATGTATATGTACGTATATACATATAAAACTGAAGATGTATATGTTATTTATTGATGTATGTAGTATTCTCAAAGGCCTAGTACAATTTTATGAGAATGTCATATATGTATATTTGTGTACAAATATATTTTTGCAAATAAATATGTAGTCTTGGTACAATAAGCACCACTGAAAAAGGCGTGTCAATCCCTTGTACCAGAGGAGCTAGATCTTCCTGAATACTCCATACACCCCTTCTCAAAGCTGCTCATCCACCTTTGGTGTTCACCTATTACCCAGCTCTCACATGTGTCTCCAAGAAGCTGTGGCATGTGCAGTGCTCACACTTCAGTAAAACAATTTCAGCAAATGGGATAAACAAACTAGAGGTTAACTGAGATACCTTAAGCCTATCGATAAATCAGAGGGCTGTCTACCTCAAGTATGTGAAGACTTCTTTCAGCAGAATGGATAGATGAGAACAATTTGTTCCAATGGCCATGAAGACAGCTGAAGCAGGAGCTGTGGAATGCTTAGAGAATGGTCAAACATCAAAGATACCAAGATAATCCACTGCATCCGGGGCCAACATCAGTCATCCTGACTTTTGTTCTGCCACTGGACTTTTATGACTCTGAAAGATAGAGTGAGGTTGACAGTTGTGAGCAATTCTTTCTTACTTAAATCTTATTCACACACAAGTTTAGGCATCAACTCATGATGGCATTAGTCCTCTTTGAAAATGGAAGATGACCAACAATAATATATACTATATGATATATGTATATGGCAATAACAAATATATAATATATGATGTGTATACATTTTAATAATAACAAATGCTAAATTTTGTATAGAGTATACTATGTGCCAGGCATTGTGGCAAATGCTTTACAATTATTATTGGATCCTCACAACAACTTTGGGAGGTAAGTGCCACATTTTACATATGGGGAAATTGAGGCAAACAGAGGTTATGTGACTTGCCCTGGGTCACACTACTGGTAAGTGTCTGAGACTGGACTTCAACTCAGATCTTCCTGATTCTGGGTTGGTGCTTTATCCACTGTGCTAATTTGATGCCCCAGTTATTTTAATATTTTCATTTTATTAATTTATATAATTTATTAATATTATTATTTTATTATATTATTGTATATATTTTATTATTGCATTATATACCTATGTGTTTATGCATTATAATATATGTTTATATAATATATGTTTATATAGCATAAACTATATGTTTACGTAGTATAATATACTATACCTACATATTTATATAGGTATGTATTTGTTTATCTGTGTGTATGTATCTATATTTCTCTCTTTCTTTAAATATAGTATTTCATTGAGTACCACTAATGTAGTCCTTTTAAGTACTAAGTGTAATGAGAAACCATTCTTCAGAAAATAAAAATAAAATAAAAATTAATATTAAGATGAATCATCTTAAATCTGCAACTTACAAAACCTCTCACAAATGCTTGTTGCCCTTGGTGACAAGAAAATGCCATAATTCTCCTCAGTAGCTATCTCTGACATATTTTTGTTAAAAATAAGAAGTTGGATGATAGGGGCAAGAAATAGTTTCACTAATACCAGAGAATGCATCATTGGCCCTTTCCCACTGAAGATATTCCAAAAAATAATAATAACAAAACAGAATAAACAACTCATTGCTAAATGTACACATTGATAAAAGTTTACAGAAATGTGAAAAAAAATATACTAGGAATAAAGCAACTGATTTTAGCTTTGAATTGCTAAAGAGAAAAGTTAACTAGGACCTGCTGGGAATTTGAACATGTTATTGGGATGAGAGAATAAAGTGGATATGAGAGCAACATCAATCTTTCCCTCTTTGAAAGTACATGAATTGTAAGTTTTGTCATCTATGCATTACTGTTCTCAAAAGAAACATATCTGGGATGGGTTCATTCATTAATTCATTCATCCATTCATTAATTTCTTCTTGCAATCATTCCAAAAAAACATTGAATTAGTTGCCTACAACATATTTTGCTAGTGTCGGGGGAGATAGGACACTAAGTTATAGTCCTTGCTTCACAGTGCTGCCATTTGATATGGAAGTCAAAAGAATAGTTATCATGGAATTGAAAATGTATCTATAGATGTATCTGTAAACACATTTGAGGGATATCACTTTTCCTTTGACAAAAGAACTGGTTACCAGTTGCTGATTTCCTCAAATAATATCAAGAGATAGAACTGACAAAGATTCAGGGAGTAACAACTTTCCTATATAGCCAGGAAAGAGTGAAAGTGTTTTTATTTTACTTTGGAAGAATATAATCAATGTACTTAATTATATTTTATTTGGTTTCTTTTTGACAGGTCCACCTCCAAATTCCTACTTGCTTAAATAGCTGTTTATTTGTCCATAAATATAGTTTGAGAAAAGACTAGACTCATTTTACTTAGCCCACAATTGTCATGTATGCTGCACCTGGATCACTGCTACAAGTTTGTAGTTTTAATACTAAACATAGTGTTATAGAGATATGACACTTAAGATTTTTTTAAAAGCACTTTGAATACAGTAATATGTCTCTTCTTGGGGACTCTAGGAAGTAGATAGTACAAATATTATTTTGTCCACTTATCACAGGAGAAAAATTGAGGTCCAAAGAGAACAGATAGTGGCAGAATTTTATTCCAACCTTGTATCTTCTAACTGCGTGGTTAGTGTTCATGTTTTCTATATCATTTTACCTCCTATCCAGCTTCTGCATGTTGATTATGTTGATCAGGCAATTGTATACATGTACACACACAAATATCCTTGTTCATCATGAAAGCTCATATTTATTCCTTTTACCATCATCAAAGACTTCAATAATCACCCTAAGATATCATATGTTTGTCTATCCCACACTCATTTGACACTCCTAGGGTACTCCCTGCCTATACAAAAATCACACTCACATACACACACACACACACACACACACACACACACACACACATATATATATATATTTCAGGTGTATGACCATTCTACTCAGTGCTAACTTCCTGGGCCATAGGATCATTCTTTTTTGACTTACAAAAAACTGTTCCCAGGTTGGTAGACAAATAAGCCTTTTCATAATCGGTTTTATCCCATAGCTAGTACCTTCCCATCTATTTAAATCTAGGTGCATGAAACTCTCATGACATGGGCAATTTTTCATCCATGCTTTACATTTAAGTGCAAATGTTTTTTCCTCCTTAGAGGCTCACTCTATTCCATCAGGAAACATAAATGAAGGGGATATTTGTCACTTAAATGCAGTTGTCTACATTTTAGTATAAAAGGATAAGGGAACATGTGTTTTATAGTTAGTTTCTAGAAAAGCAATTAGTAAAAATGAAATGCAATTAAGGCCAATGAGAATGAGGGTTGTGAAAAAACTGGAAAAGAAATTCATGAAATAATTTGAAGCAAAAATAAAATACCCTAAAACAAAACAAAAACAGTTCCAGAAGAATGTAATACATACTAACTCTGATAATGTGAAGAAACATAAATGAGAATGAATGCACAAAGACTTGTAATCAGACTTAAATGGAGTAACTGACAACTTACTATTATAGTTTATGTACAGAAATGAATTTAAATACATAATAGTTTCTAAGGAAGTTTTTTGTTTGTTTCTATATTCCATATTAAGCTTATATTAAAGAATGAACTTTTGAATTGAAATAAAAATTATTTTTTTAAAAGAGCATTGATGTACTTACCTGTGTACATGGCCTTCTTTCTCTGAAACCCAAGTAGAATCTTGATCGCTTTAGGTCTTAGTCTCTTTTGGCCTTTGTATCTCCATGGCCTGGAACAGTACTTTGAATGTTGTATGGACTTAATAACAGTTGGTAGAATAGTGATTGAATTCACATGTATAATATGTAATACATACATATATATAAACATGTATATGTATATAAATAGTACATGTGTGTTTTTTAATCAAAAAAAGCAGAACAAAAACATTTAATTCAAGGTTTTATCTGATCCTTTCCTTATAGTTCAACTTCAGCAATTTTGTGGAATCAGTTTTCTCCTCTTTAAAATTGTTGATTTCATATAGATTCTTATCCTTAGGTATAAAAATAGCAGATGTCTTATGAATTGAGAGGGTATTAATTGAATTTAAAATTATGTATAAATATAGAAGCATAGTTCCAGCATTCATCAATGGAGTAAAAAAGCATCTAGAAAGCACAGTAAATAGAGAATTGGACTTAAAGTGAGGAAGAAATGACTTCAAATCTAGTCTCAGACACTTCTGAGCTGTGTAACACTGAACAAGCTACTTAATCTTTGTCTGCCTCAGTTTCCTTCTTTATAAAGTGGGGATGATAAGAGAATCTACCTCCCAACCTTGTTGTGGGTATAAAATGAAATAATATTTATACAATGATTTGCAAACTTTAGGATGATATATAAATGCTAACTGTTGTAATCATTATATGTGCTGGGGAATTGTGGGGTATGGGGGAGATCTATAAAGAAAAACAGCATTGTTTCAAGTCCAGAAGCCATAAATAGCTTACACTGAGATATGAAACAGCAAAACCCAGGTGGCTTGGGAAATTAATGAGAAAGATTTTTTTTTGAACCAAAGTGTCAGGCAGCTATTGAGGCAATGAGTTTAAATTGAAAACAGCAACTTCTGATACGCAAACTGGCCTACTTGTTGTTAGCCAAGCATGGCACTGCATCTCTTTCCTCCATCTGATTCCACTCACTCATGACCATGTTAGGAATAATCTCTCTTTTTACCTCAACCTTTTAGTTTTCCTGCTTTCTTTCAGTATTCAGAACAAACCCTACCATATGCAGGTCTTTTCCATTCTCCGTAAGTTACCAGTATCTTTCTCTATGAGATTACTTTCTAGATATGCTTAATATGTCTTTTGTGTACAAAGTTATTTTCATGTTTGCCACCACCATTAGAATGTGAGCATCTTCAGGGCAAGGACTGCTTTTGTTTTTAGTTATTTTTTTCTGAATTTTTTAGTGTCTAGCACATAGTAACTGCTTAACAAATACTTGATGGACATTGCCTGACTGAAATAAAGTCAATATTCATTAAAGGATACAGACCACATGTTTCTTTTTGAGATTGACATTAAAGGAAATCATGACATTCCTTTCCAAAGGTCCCTAAGTACCATTAATGAAGATGGAACTCTGGACTGGATGACTACTGAATTGAACTTGTATAATAATTCTTGTCGTCTTATGGATCCTGGCACAAAATGCATTAACTTGTATAAGGGTAAGGACATGTTTTGTTTTGTTTTGTTTTTAATTAAAATGAAGAATGGGTGAAATAGCACATAAACTCACAAGGCTGTGTTCTTTTTCCATAAGGTAGAGACTCACTTTTCTAGTCAAAGGCTCTGAATTAGCTAAGTGTCGAAAAACCAAAGACCATGATGGAGTCATTCTATCCTGATACACTAAAGCTTGTTGGTCATGGTTTATAGAGTCTGAATATCATGATTCTGGTGAAATAGAATTTCTTTTCCTCTATCTGATTCCAATATGTTCTTGGATTGAATGCTAAGACATCTTCCATTAGTTATTTTTAGCAGATTTTTCTACATGTATCACACCAAGATTTTCTCCCAGTATTCTATTTTTATCTAGGAAGTATGGATATATAAATCTATCAATCTATCGATCTATCTATCTATCTATCCATCTATCTATCTATTCATCTATCTATCTCTCTCTCTATATATATATAATACATATATAGTATATATTATTTTATAGTAACTATAATAATTATATAATATATATTCTCATTTAATATTTTTTTTCAATTTTGAGTAAAAACAATTTTAAGATTCTTTTTTTTCTCAAATTTTGAGCTCCAAATTATCTCTCTCCCTCACATCCCCCATTGATAAGGTAAAAAATTTGATATAAGTTATACATGTGTGGTTATGCCAAACACATTTCCATGTAAATCATTCAGTGAAAGAAAACACAGACAAAAAAATTTAAAAAAAATAAAGTAAAACAAAAGTATCTTTTATCTGCATTCAGGCACTATGCATTCTTTCTCTAGAGATGGATAGCACCTTTCATCATAAGTCCTACAGGAATATCTTGGATTACTGTATTGCTGAGAATAGCTGTTATTCATAGTAGATCATCATATCTTATTGTTATTACTGTGTGCAATGTTGTACTGGTTGTGCTCATTTCACTTTGCATCAGTTGATGTAAGTCTTTCCAAGTTTTTTTTTTTTCTGAGAGTATCCTGCTCATCATTTCTTTTTTTCCACATTAGTCATGCTGTAAAGAAGAATTAGAACCAATAGGAGGAACCACAAAAAAAGAAGAAACAAAATGAAACAGAAGAAAATAAAAAGCAAATAGTATGTTTTGATCAGCATTCAGACTCCTTAGTTCTTTCTCTGGCTGTGAATAGCATTTTCCATCATGAGACTTTTGGAGACGTCTTAGATCCTTGCATTGCTAAGAAGAGCTAAGTCTATCAACGTTAGTCATCAGATAACGTGACTGTTACTGAGCACAACATTTTTGTAGTTCTGCTCACTTCACTCAGCATCAGTCCATACAAGTCTTTCCAGGTTTTTCTGAAGTCTGCCTGCTCCTCATTTCTTATGACACAATAGTATTCCATTACATTCATATATTACTACATGTTCAGCCATTCCCCTATTGATGGGCATCCCCTCAATTTCCAATTCTTTGCCACCACTGAAAAAACTGCAGTAAACACTTTTGTAGACATAGGTCCTTTTTCTTTGTGTTTTTTATCTCTTCAAGATACAGACCTAGGTGTATTGCCTGGTCAAAGGTTATGTGTGGTTTTATAACCCTTTGGGCATAGTTCCAAATTGCTCTCCAGAAAGGTTTAATCAGCACACAACTTAATAGTACATCAGTGCTTTAATTTTCCCACATCCCCTCCAACATTTTTCTTTTTCCTTTTCTGTCATATTATCCACTCTGTCAGGTGTGAGGTAGTAGCTCAGAGTTATTTTAATTTGTATTTCTCTCATCAATAGTGATTTAGAGCATTTAACATGACTATGGATAGCTTTGATTACTTTGTCTGAAAACTGCCTGTTCATATCCTTTGACCATTTATCGATTGAGAAATGGTCTCCATTTCTATAAATTTAGCTCAGTTTTCTATATGTTTGAGAAATGAGTTCTTTATCAGGAAAAAAACTGACTGTAAAACATTTTTTTTCATGGTAATGATTAAAATCCATGTATTTCCCTCCATCCTATTATCTTCACCCCATTTATCCTATTCTCTCTTTCCTTTTGCCCTTTCCACTTTCAAAAGTGTTTTACTTCTCACTTTTAATTCTCTCAAACTGCCCTCCCTTTGATAAGCTCTCCTCCCACCCCCTTATTCCTACTTTTCTGTATGGTAAGTTAGATTTCTACTCCCAAATGACTGTGTATATTATTTCCTCTGAGCTAATTTCCATGAAAGAAAGGTTCCTGTACTTCCCTCCCCACTTTCCTTATTTCCCCTACACTGTAAAATCATTCAGGACACTCTTATGTAAGATAAGTTTTCCCATTCTACTTCTTCCTTTCCCTTTCTCCCAGTGTATTCTTCTTTCTCATCCCTTAATTTTATTATTTTTTAGATAATCATACCATCACATTCCACTCACACATCTGCTTTCTGCCTATGTGTACTCCTTCTATCTACCTTAATAATGAGAAAGTCTTTAGGAGCTATAAATATTATTTTCCATGTAGACATATAGAGAGTTTAACCTTTTTTAGTCCCTTATGATTTCTCTTTCCTATTTACCTTTTTATACTTCTTTTGCATCTTGTATTTGAAAGTCGAATTTTCTTTTCAGCTCAGGTCTTTTCATCAGGAGGGCTTGAAAGTCTTCTATTTCATTAAATGTCAATTTCCCCCCTGAATGATTATACTCAGTTTTGCTAAGTAGATGATTAATGTAGAAGCTGCTATATCTTGTGTTATCCTGACCTTGCTCCATGATATTTGAATTGTTTCTTTTTGGCTACTTGTAGTATTTTTAGTTGATCTTGGAGGTCATAAATTTGGCTACAACATTCCTCGGAGTTTTCATTTTGGAATCTCTTTCAGGAGGTGACCAATGAATTCTTTAAATAATGTGAAAAAATCATTTTTACATTTAACTAGGGAAAAAAAATCCTAAATAAATTTTTAAAAAATGAATTAGCCTCCCAATTAGCATTTCCTACTTTTGTCACTTTCTTCTTCAATCATTATAGCCAATCTGATAGGTGTAAAATGATATCTTAAAGTTGTTTAAATTTATATTTCTCTAATCAATAATGATTTCAAACTTTTGTATATGACTATAAATTGTTTTGATTTCTTCATCAGAAAACTTTCTGCTCATATCCATTCATCATTTATCAATTAGGGGATGGCTTATTTTTATAGATTCAGAAAAAATATTTTATATATTTGAGATATGAGATCTTTATTTGAGAAACTGTCTATAATGTTCCTCCAATTTTCTGCTTTCCTCTGATCTTGGCTACATTTTTTTATTTGTACAAAAATTTTCTTTAGTTACATGCAATCAAAATTATCTATTTTACACTTTACTCTTGTCATTATCTCTTGTTTATTCATAAATTGTTTGCCTTTCTATAAGTCTGATAAGTAATATGCTCCATGTTCTTCAAATTTTTCTATACTATCTCTCTTTATATATAGGTCATGTATCCATTTTATGCTTATCTTGGCAAATTGTATATGATATTAATCCATGCCCAATTTTGCCACATTGCTTTCCAGTTTTCCCAACAATTTTTACCAAATAATGAATTTTTATCCCAAAATCTTAAGTTTTTATACTTATCAAATACTAGGTTATTATATTTATTTATTGCTGTAAATTGAATGTCTACTGTTTTATTGACCTAACATTCTATTTGTTAGCCAGTACCAGATAGTTCTGATGATTACTGACTTTTAATATAATTTTAGATCTGATACTACTAAATCTCCTTCTTTTCCTTTTTTTTAAAAAAATGTTCCTTTAATATTCTTAACTTTTTGTTCTTCCAAATGAATTTTATTATTTTTTTTCTAATTCTGTAAAACATTTTTGATAATTTAATTGGAACAGTAATCTATTTTAACTATATATTGTTAATTTGACTAAAACTGGAAAAATATAGCCCTAAAATGAACAATACCATGAATATATTAATTTTTTTAGCATGAAAAGATGGTGCTCTCTAAGAATTACTGTCTGATGCTCTCATAAACAACAGTGTGATTTTTCTTACTTATTGAATTTAATAATATTAAACTCAGACACCAGCTTGACCTCCTTCAGTGTCAGGGGATTCCAAGGTTGTGAAAGTAATTTCAACTGACCGAAACTAGTTAAACCAAGGGTGTTTTAATTTTATTTTTTTTAAATAAGGTACATTGTTCCCACCTATTTCATGAGACTGCTGAGACAAGATGTGCTTTATAGAAATAAAACTATCTGAAAAAAATTATCAAAAGGAAATAAAAGTCAAATATGATCTCTATTACTTCTATGTACAATAATATGTCTTTCATCTTCAGTGTTGTGAAATTACTTTTATCTGTTATTATAAAAAATGCCTTACAATTTCCTAATTAAAAAAAATCATCTCCTCTAATACTAATTAGAAAATGAAAAATTGCTTATCAAAAATAGAGATAAATTATTTTATTTACTTATATTCTCAAGTATGTTTATTGTTTTGATATTGTACAAGTATTATATGAACCATCCGTCTTTTCTTTATTAAAATGGCATTGCATTTGAATTAACTTGGCTATCCTTTTTTGTATAATATTATATACTTTATCAAATATAATGTTACATAATAATAGATCATATAAACAATTTAGAAAAGAATGTTTTATTTTCTTATTTATTTCATGAAGAATACCATGCGTTCTCCCATATTTGAGAGAGACAGGGATAGAATTCTTTTTCTCATGGGCATATTTATGGACAACCATACTACTTACTATGGACCTAAAGAATGGGTCATAAAACACTCCAAACTACATAATAACTGATAGAAGAGAACTGGTAAATGATATTTTCCTGGTTACAGTCCTTTGGAGAGCAATAATCAATACAGTAGGCACACCGGAACTATAGCTCACATCTTTAATTCAACTGTGCACCTGAGAGCACTAAGATTTTTTTGTTGTCATTGTTGATGTTTTTGTTGTTGTTGTTTGTTCTTTTTTCCTGTCTGTCATATAAAATTAAACTACTGCCATAAGCTTTTGTAGGTCATTTCCTACTGAGGGCATTATTTGCCTTATGCTTGGATACTTTCTAGATGGTGCCAAATTTTACATTCATCTAGTCTCTGGGAAAATCAGTCAGATGTTTGGTGTATACTTCATTAAATATCCAGATGGAACTGATGTCTTTACAGAATTGATTAGATTTTGTTACTCTAACAGTGTTGCTCTAGATTAGTTTATCAAAACTCATACCACTAAGCACACCTCAATCCTCTGTAGTCACAGAAAGGCAACCAGAGAGGACTAGGTATGATAATGTAAGACCCAGTGGGGAAGAGTCCTCAGTTGTTTAAATTTATAGCTTTTAAAACTGTAAAAAGTAAGAACCACTTATAGTTAAAGTTTGTGATCCAAAAAACAGTGTCAGTATATAAATCAGTGGTTGGGAAACATGGTTTGTTCTCTGTCATGAAAATTGACCAATGTTTTAGATTCTAAATTTTCAGCATATTATCTGACTTATCTAATGAGTTAAATAATATTGGTCCTTTAGTATCTATTATTTTTGAGCATAATGGCTATTTGCCTACCTCCACAATACTAGATATGGATAACTAGGAATAGAATCAAGGAGAACAGGAATTGTCTCTCTAAAATTCTGCATATAAGAGAAAGATTATAATAGTGTCATCAGGGAACAAGATAACAGCACTGACAAGATTGCGAAATGTAGAATAATACATTTGAGAAATCTGCTAGAGAGCATGTAACTAAGGAATAGTTTAAATCACACAGATTTCTCATCAATGGACTAGATTGTGTTGTTGTTAGTGTTGTTTTTCAATTCTATCTGACACTTTGTGACCCTATTTTTGATTTTCTTGTAAAAGATGCTGGAGTGGTTTGTCATTTCCTTCTCTATCACATTTTACAGATGAGGACTGAAGCCAGTGTCAAATGATGACTTGCTCAGAATCACAAAACTAGTTAGTATCTGAGGACAGATTTGAACTCAAGAAGATACTTTTTTTCTGACTTCAGGCTATGCACTTTACCCAGCGCATCACCTAGCTGCCCTCACTAGATTATAAGTAAAGGTAAACATTAAATCCTATGCTTAATCCCCTTACCCCTCAAGAGGACAGGTTTAACACAAACTCACAGGCTTGGAAAGGGAAATATCTCTGCCCTGCTTTCAGGTAATAAGTTATTGGCATATCTCAGGTACCATCTTGTCATATGCTTCTATTTTTATTTTTTTTTAATTTCTCTACACATGGATTCCTGTCTTTCTTTTCTTTTTTTAAATGTTTTTATTAATTTATTTTGATTTATCAACAAACACTTCCATAAACTTTTGAGTTTAAAATTTTTCTCCCTCTGCCTTCCCACCTTGCTCCCCAAGACAGCACAAAATCTGATATAAGCTATACATATACATTCCTATTAAGCATATTTTCACATTAGTGATGTTGTAAGTAAGAATTAGAACCAATAGGAGGAACCACCAGAAAGAGGAAACAAAACATAATAGAAGAAAAAAAATAGTAAATAGTATGCTTCAATCTGCATTCAAACTCCATAGTTCTTTCTTTGGATTTGGATAGCATTTTACATCATGAGGCTTTGGAGATGTCTTAGATCTTTGCATTGCTGAGAAGGGCTAAGTCTATCAATGTCAGCCATCACACAATGTGACTATTATTGTGTACAATGTTCTCCTGATTCTGCTCAGTTCACTCAGCATCAGACCATGCAAGTCTTTCCAGGTTTTTCTGAAGTCTTCCTGCTCCTCATTTCTTATAGCACAATAGTATTCCATTACATTGATATACCACAACTTGTTCACCCATTCCCCAATTGATGGGCATCCCCTTAATTTCCAATTCTTTGCCACCACAAAAATTGCTGTTACAAATATTTTTGTACAAGTGGGTCCTTTTCCCATTTGTATGATCTCTTTGGGATACAACCCTAGAAGTGCTATTACTGGGTCAAAGGGCTATATGCTTTTACATTATGTTTTATATTGCTAAGATCTACTTCCATCCATCTCATTCCCTCCACAAGTTCTTTAAAGTAAAAGATTGTCTTCTACTATGTTTTCAGCAACTTACATTCTACAAAATAGAGTGCTCTTCATGCAGGTAGTGGTAGATTGACTAGTAAATGTGGTGGACTGACTCATAATTCATCATTGCAGTAACACTTCCAGGCTTATTCAATGTATATTTCCTTAAAATGCCTCCCCCTAAGACGTATCTATCTGAAAATATGAGTTTGTAGTCCCTAGCTATTTTATTAACTTTTTTATTAATTAATTTTTAAACAACTACTGGGACTCCTAGAAAGGCCTATTTTTTGTGCTTGTCAAGATAGTCATGTTATCGACTCTTTGTGATTTCATTTGTACTTTTTGTGGCAAAGAAACTGGAGTGGTTTGGCATTTCCTTCTCTAATTTGTTTTACAGATAAAGAACTGAGATAAGCATGGTTAAGTGACTTGCCCAGGGTTATGCAGCTGGTAGCTTTCTGAGACCAGATTTGAACTCAACAAGATGAGTCTTTCTGACTTCAGGCCCAACGCTCTATCCATTATAACACCTAGGTACCCCAAGAAAGGCATAGTTTTCATTAAAGAAACATTTAGATTTTTGTTCCTGGCAAGGTTAAAGAAAAGTAGACCAACCAACATTTTTTCCCCTCTATCAACCCATATATTTCTCTATTTTATACCTATTTATTGAAGTTTCTCTCTTGTTTTTTCTGGTCATGTGTGTCCTAATGTCTGTGAGGAGGTATAAGGAGCGAGCTAGGACTACATCTAATGTCTGGTTCTTCTTGTGGAAACCAAAAGTACATAATCCCTCAATCTAAAATTATTGCCATCTTTAAATGCAAATGTTATTCTACCTTGTAATAACTTGTAAATCATCTCCCTCTCAATCTCATATACTGTTATCATTAATATTAATATTCAACTATTTTCTATGTGATGGTAGATTACAGAAGATATAAGTAAGATGAATGACTCTTTTATATTTGATAAAAATCAACCATAAAGCTAATATTTATTCAAATAAATCTCCCCATTTGACCACAAGGAGGAAACTAGCTACACATACCTCTTATTGAACAAACAACAACAACAACAACAACAACAACAGTAGCAGCAGCAGCAACAGAAGCAGCAACAAAATAAATCAAGAGTTCATAATACATGCAGATCAAAGTCAGGGAGTTTTTGACTAACAGCAATTACAGAGAATTTTTACCCTACATCCTCATTTTGTAGGTGTGAAAATTGAGGTCACACAGCCTCTGTACACTACATAATTTAGATTTAATTTCATTGTTACTCTCTTTTCTTCTACTGGGCTCCCTTGTTATATATCTTTCCACTATTCTTGTCCAGCTAATCTTCAATCTTGAGCCACCTTCACCACTACCATGTACATTCTCCTAATTACATAGCTGCTAAGTATTACTTGGATAAGTCACAAAACCATTTAACAAAGCATATAAAAAGCATGGTAACTATTCCTCAGGATCAAATTGAATGAATGATATGTCTGTATGCATGTATGTTTTTAAAGTTCTTGTTTTGGGTTTTGCTACTCCTCATCTGAACAGTCAACTTTTTGAGCACACATATTCCTATAATTCCCAGAGTGCTCAGTAGAATGATAATAACCATCATCATTGAATAAAACTGTATGGAGTTTTAGGAAAGGCTAGCTCCTCTGATGTGAGGGCTTGCCAAGCCCTTTTCAGGGCTGTTTATCCATTTCAGTGTCCACCTGCCACCAACTGTCACCTGGTGCTTCAAGAAACTGTACCATATAGAGTGGTCACACCCTGGTAAAATTATCACTGTAAGCAGGCACTTGTGCTAAACCCTGTTGAAGGAAACCAACAGGCCTCAAATCTATTGGTGAGTTTGGGGGTGTCTGTCCCAAACATTTGAAGATTTCCCAAGGCGGAATAGGAGAATGTAAACATTTTGTTTCAATGGGCCATGAGAGTAGTAGAAGAAGGTACTGTGGAACACTTAGAGCTTGGTCAGAAATCTAATGTGCCACAGATGGTCATCGTGATTTTTGTCTTACTACTGGGCTCAGATGAGTCTTGAAGAGAGAGTGAGGCTGATGACTTCTTGAAACTTTACTTCACTTAAAACCAGTATACTTGGGAATCAAAAGGCATCAATAAAACTGTCAATAAATTAATTGGCTGAAGTCCCATTATCTGACATTATGCTTAAAGCTTGGTGAAGTAGCCAGGAAATTGAGTCAAAACAAGGACAGAATGTTGAGTGCACAATGTGAGTGATTACTCTGTGTTCTTTTCTTTTTATCACAGGGGATAACATGAAAATGGACTACTGGTATTTCTTACCCCACTGCAAGAGCATTCTTTACTTGAATGACTTTTCAGTAAGATATCATTATCACAGTGTTACACAGGGAGCTCACCTAGTATATAGATAGGAATATTGAGTTGACACAATTGATGAAACAAGGGGAAGGGGAATATCTTTGATCCCACAGAATAGTAAAGGTAGCAAATGAATAATGGAGATGAAATATGATAAGAAATAATCATTTCTCTATTTCCATTAAAACTAGACACCTGATAAACTAAATGTGTCTTCCCATGGTATTTCCCTCAAAATCTCAGAATATTGGCAAGTATTAATCAAAATAAACTCTAATGTGAAAATCCCTGTATCATTTTACATAGCACCCAGGGATGTGCTCTTTATCATACTTTCCCTGCACCTACATGTTCTAGCTGCAAAATAAGGAAGCATTCTGTCTCCTCCTTAACATGGGTTGGATCCATTACTGGCAAATAAAAGATGGCATTCATGTTGAGTCATAGGACTCAGACTCTACCAAGTCACCGAAAGAATGAGTAATCCCAAATTTTCCCACATCTGAATCACCAAACTACTTTATTACCATATTAGCAAGTACAGCAGGGCTGAATTATGGCTATAATATCTCAGTTATGGGCTACTGGGCTGTCAAGGTCAGGACAGCCCACATAAGAAAGATTTAAAATGAGAAGGTATTATATCTGAAAAATTCAGTTATAACTGTTCTAAGGAATCTGTTTTATTAAAAGAAAGAAGCACTGTTATCATGTTGAGCTATGAGAAACTAGAAAACTCCACGTGGAAAGTAAACTTTTGTAGATCAAAAGAGGTTTTTTGGTTTGTTTTTGTTTTCATCCTTTGCATTTCAACACACAAAACATTTTGACACCTTTTTCATCAATAAATTAATATATTTAACAATCCCTAGAGTATCTTGAGTTCAGGGAAAACATGTAAAATTGTCAACTATTGTAGAATAAGTGTAGTATTTTAAATGTATTTTAACCAATGTCTCACCTCATTCGAATTCCATATAACACATTTCTAACAGGTTCAATCTTTCCTTGTTACTCAAAATTAAAATTTTCCCCAAAAGCCATGGTAAGAAGCTCACATGCCAGTTAAAGCAGTGATGAGAACTCATTCCTGATCCCAGTGCCTATGTTTGTCCCAGCCCTTGACCTATCCAGGGGTGGTTTCTGGCTTATCCTAGCTCCTGGGTAAGGTCTACCTCCTCTCCAGCTCCTCATCTCAGCCTGTATATATGCCCCCCATTTTTCCCTCAGCTCCCGTGAGTCCCCCAGATCCTCTCCAGTTATCCAACTTGTTGACACCACATAAGTGAGAAGATGGGCATAAAATTTACTGAGTTACTTGATATATGGGAAGTAGCAAATTGTCATCAATGAGATCTCCACTCCTATTGCAGCTACATGATTTCTTAGTTGCTCTAGATACACTAGGCTTAATTGATCCTTGCTCTTTGTACATAGTTTGTTGCATAATTTTCTGCCAGTAGACTGTGAACTCCTTGAGACCAAGTACTGGTATTTTGTCTTCCTTTGCTTTTCTTGTATACCCAGTGCTTAACACAGATAATTAAGGGTATTTAACTAACTCAGGATACTGAGACCTAAGAAGGCAGCTAGGGGAAATAAATATGTCCCTATATTTCTCTTTTTCATACATGCCCCATATCCTGAGCTTTTGTGCTTTACATTCCCTTCCTTATGGATTAGAATCAGCTTTAGAGTATCATTTACATGTGGGTGTTCTATCCAAAGGAACATAAATTTTGATCAATTATACTTTGCAAGGCATCTTAGAGTTTTGGGTTATATTTTTTCTTCCTTAATTATTTGTCCTATCATTGCTTAAAAAAAACTGGGACAATTAACTCTTTTGTCTCATATAATATTCATTTATGATTTCTTAAAATAAAGCTCTAGAAAACCAGGCTTTGATAAAGCCAATTGACATCCAAATGGAGGTACTTGACTATGCCTTTAAACTCAAATCACTCTGACTCTCACTGATTAATAATAAGTGCAAGCTCAAGTCTTACTCACTTATTGTTTTGATGACTCTGAGTAAGTGTAAATGGAAATTATTTTTGTTCTGACCAGTAACTCTGAGACAAGTCCTTTAATCCTGTTTGCCTCAGTTTCTTCATCTATAAAATGATCTGGAGAAGGAAATGGCAGACCACTCCAGTATCTTTTCCAAAAAAATCCCAAATGGGGTCATGAAAACATGACTGAAATGACTATAATAAAATACAGAAGAAAATGATCACAGTAAACACATATTTGATAAACCTCCAAATCCCAGCTATTGGGACAAGAACTATTTGACAAAAAAAAAAAAAACAAAAAACAAAAAACAAAAAACTGTAGGGGAAGCTGGAGAGTAGTCTGGTAGAAACTAGGTATAGACCAATATCTAATACTGTACACCAAGATAAGCTCAAAATGGGTACATTATTCAAATACAAAGTTTAGTATTATAAGCAATTTAGCAGAGCATGGAAGAAATTACCTGTCAGATCAATGGATAGGGGAAGAGTTTATGACCAAAAAAGAGAAAGAGAGGTTCACACAAGGTAAAATGGATAATTTTGATTATATACAATTAAAATATTTGTGCACAAACAAAACCAATGCAGGCAAAATTAGAAGGAAAATACGAAAGTGGGGGAAATTTTTATAAAAAATTTCATTTCTCAAATATGTAGGGAAGTGAGATAGATTTATGAAAAAGAGAACAGGCAGTTTTCAGAGGAAAAAAATCAGTCATCAATAAATAAAAATGCTTTAAGTCACTCATAATTAGAGAAATGCAAATTAAAACTCTGAGCGACTACCATCAGATTGTCTAAGATGACAGAAAATGGAAAATGACCATTAACCTCTCAATGCTTCAGAAAACTTTCTAAGTTTATAAATTGCAGATTAAGTGTGGCTCTACATTTTTAGAAGTAACTCATCAAGGATATAAATCTAAATCCATGAAATCATAGATGTGATCAATTTATATGTACAAATGGTAACTGGAGGGTAATAGATAAGATATATTTGGAGAAGAAGGCAAGCTAGCTGATACTTAAAGGAAGGGTTCCTGAGAATCAGTATTGAGAAAACGTGCATTCCAGGCAGGTAAGTTGTTCTGTGGGAATGCAGCAATAGGAAAAGGAAATGTCAAGTTCAGAAAAAAAAAATGTTAGCAGTTCAATATTCCTAGAACATAGAATTCTTGAATGTTATAATACAGAATATAACTAAAAAGATTGTAAAGTTTTTTAAATTACAGACTGAAGTGTTTAGTGAGTAAGTAGAAGCATACAAAATATATGTTCTTTATCAAGAGTTTCATATTGAAAGAGTGGAGGCATGTGAACAGTAGTTTGAGTGAAGATAGTTAAGTGAAGGGTTATTTTCTTATTTGTTTGTTTTAAGATAACTTGTGAATATTTATAGGCAGAAAAAAATTGCCTATATCTTAAGAGATGCAGATTTAAGAGGATAATATAATGATTTATGGGGCAGATTTCCATAGGAAGAAGAAGAGGTCAGGATAGAGGACAATGATTTCTTCAGCATCTGAAGTAAAAACAGAGAGAATGGGTACAGAAGAATCTGTCTCTCAGGGTTTCACTGCTATTGCATGCCAGCTTCCAGTTAATGTAATCTTATGTCCTTCTCTTCTCTTAGATATGAATATACAGCTTTAGTCAATCCCTCTGAACCCTCCTGTAGTTTTTGTTGTTGCTGTTGTTGTTGTAGTTTTTCCATGGACCAATGGGAGGAAAAGACTGAAACATCTTTCCTATGCCAAGGAAAGCCTTACTCATTTTGTCCTATTGGCTAAAGGGACATATTCAGGCAAAATCCATTCCAACAGCTATAGCCACTACCAAAAAGGAGGTTCTGTTTACTGAGCCTGCTAGATGCTGAAGTTTCAAGGAGCTAGTCACTCTGTATCTCAAGACCTGATCAATATGCTCAATAATCAGCATTACTAAATGCCAGGTTAGTCTGTCCATCAACATTAGATTCAAATACTCTGAGACATTTCACCAGTGTTCCTTGAATTGGGACCAAATGCAAATAAAGCTCTGTGGCCCCTTCCAGAGACACTTTAAAAAGACACTGTTGCATAGATAGAAGGCTCATAAAACATATTTAATAAGTTGAATTGTTAAAGTGTATTTTGGGCCTTGACCACACCCTCAACTAAACTATTTCAATTGGTCTGTCTGCTTCCAGCTGCTTGTCTTTCTAATTCATCCCCTATACAGCTGAAAAACACATATTCCTAAAGCACAGATCATATCACTTATTCATATCATATCAAAACACAAGATCATATCACTTATTCCCATCATTCCTTTCAACCTTTAACAACGTAGTTTCAGGTTCTATTTCCACAACTTTATTCTCCTTCATGAAGTCTATTGTCTAGAGGAACTGAACATTTTTATTTTCCTATACAAAGTATTTTGTTTCTCAATCCTTTACCTTTACTCAAACAGCCCCCTTAACCCCCATAAATACAATACACTACCTTTTCACCTCCAACCTGAAATATCTCTAGCCTCCTTCAAAGGTCAGCTCAAGTGCTACTCCTACTAGAACCCAGTTGATGGTGCCCACTCATTAGAAATAATTACATACGCATACACATGTATATTGTGACTATTAGAAAGCTTCAAGAGACAGCTTCTGGGTAATTTAACCACTTTATTAATAAGGCCAGCAGGTTATTAATAAAATTATGGTCATTCTGTGGTAGGGTGACAAATTATATGTCCTTCAAAGAGTAGGTGTTCCTGAGGGGTGACAATCAACTTGAACTGGTTAACACAAACTAAGAGTGTGGGTTATATTAAAATGAAGGTATTGGGGTACATGACTTAGGTAACTCAAAATGTGGTCCAATTTTCTGTCTTGACATGTCACCTGTCTTGATAAAAGGGAGAATGAAGCTTTCCTCAGGTCTTTCTGAGCAAACACAATGAATAGGAATACATCCATTAGCTTATACATAGAATTTCTTTTACTGTTAATTAGGTCTTGGCCTGGGTAAATCTCAAGGAAAGATTTCCCACAGTGGTTGGTTTCTGGATAAGGAAGTAGAAAAGGGGAAAATCCTTGATATTAATAAAATAATTCATTATTCAATATGAGAGAAATTATTCATTTCTCATTATATATATATTTATATTTGTATGTAAGCATACATACTTACTTACACATACACACACACAAACGTATATAAAGGGATTTTCTGTAAACATTTCAGTTGAATGTAAACTCCTAAACGTAAGGGACCATTTAGTTTTTTTTTTAATTGTTCTGCACAAATACCTCACATAGTACTTAGCAAAGAATAATAATATTTTTATTTTTTTTCCATTTCATAATATTTTTCCAATTACATGTAGAGATAGTTTTTAACATTCACTTTTTAAGATTTTGAGTTCCAATTTTTTTTCTCCCTCCCCTTTCCCATTCCCAAGATGGCAAGAATATGATACAGGCTATACACATACAATCATATTAAACATATTTCCACATTAGTTATGTTGTTAAAAAATAATCAGAACTAAAGGTAAAAACCACAAGAAAGAGAAAATAGTATGTCTCAATCTTCATTCAGACTCCATAGTTCTTTCTCTGGATGTGGATAGCATTTTCCATTATGAGTCTTTTAGAATTGTCTTCAATCATTGCATTGCTGAGAAGAGCTAAGTCTATCAAAGTTGATCGTTGCATAATATTACCGTTACTATGTATAATTTTTTCCTGGTCCTTCTCACTTCACTCAGCATCAGTTCATATTTATTTTTCCTGAAATCCACCTGCTCATCATTTCTTATAGCACAATCATATTCCATTACATTCATATAGAACAACCTGTTCAGTCATTGACCAATTGATAGGCATCCCCTCAATTTCCAATTCTTGTTCACCACAAAAAGAGTTGTTATAAATGTTTTTGTTCATCTGGATCCTTTTCCCATTTTTATGATCTCTTTGGGATACAGACCTCATAGTGTTATTATTGGGTCAAAGAACATGCACAGTTTTATAGCCCTTTGGGTATAGTTCCAAATTGCTTTCCAGAATGTTTGGATCAGTTCACAACACCATCACCAATGCATTAGTGTTCCAATTTCCCCACATCTCCTCCAACATTCATCATTTTTCTGTTTGCCATATTAGACAATCTGATAGGTATGATGTGGTACCTCAGAATCATTTGCATTTTTCTAATCAATACTGATTTATAGCATGAATTTTTATATGATGATAGATAACTTTAATTCTTCAACTGAAAACTGACTTCATATCCTTTGACCTTCTATCAATTGGAGAATAACTTTTTTGATAAATTTGATTCATATTTCTAAATATTTTAGAAATGAGGCCTTTATCAGAAATGCCAGCAGTAAAAATTATTTTGCAGTTTTCTGTTTTCCTTCTAATCTTGGTTGCATTGGCTTTGTTGTTACAATTTTTTTTAAATTTAATGTAACCAAAATTATCCATTTTTCACTTCATAATGTTATCTATCTCTTGTTTCATCATAAATTCTTCCCTTCTCCATACATCTTATAGGGAAACTACTTCTTGCTCTCCTAATTTGCTTATAGTATCATCCTGTATGTCTAAATTGTACCCATTTTGAACTTATCATCATATGTGGTGCAAGATGTTGGTCTACTATGCCTAGTTTCTGTCATACTATTTTCCAGTCTTCCCAGCTGTTTTTGTCAAATACTGAGCTCTTATCCCAGAAGCTGGAGTCATTAGGTTTATCAGACACTAGATTACTATAGTCATTGACTACTATGTCTTGTGTGCCTAAACTACTTCATTTACCCACCACTCTATTTCTTAGCCAGTACCAAATAGTTTTAGTGATTGCTGCTTTATAATATGGTTTTTGACCTGGTATGGCTAGGCCAGCTTCCTTTGCATTTTTAAAAAAAAAATAATTTCCTTAATATTCTTGATTTTTTTTTCCAATTTGTTATTAGTTGCATTTTGTCATTAGTTTTTCTAGCTCTCTAAAATAATCTTTTGGTAGTTGATTGATATAGTGCTGAATAAGTAAATTAATTTAGGTAGAATTGTCATTTTTATTATATTAGCTCAGCCTACCCATGAGCAACTGACATTTTTCCAATTATTTAGATCTACTTATTTGTGCAAAAAGTGTTTTATAATTGTGTATATAGTTCCTGGCTTTGTCTTGGCAAGTAGACTCCCAAATATTTTATATTATCTACAATTGTTTTAAACAGAATTGCTCTTTGTCCTTTCTATCACTTGCTGCTGGGCTTTGTTGTTAATATTTAGAAATTCCAGTGTTTTATGTGGGTTTATTTTATATCCTGCAAATTTGATAAAGTTGTTAGTTACTTCAAGTAGTTTTTTGGGTGATTCTCTAAGATTCTCTACATATACCATTACATCATCTTCAAAGAGTGATAACTTTGTTTCCTCATTGCCTATTCTAATTCCTTCATTTTCTTTTTCTTCCCTTTTTGCTAAAGCTAACATTTCAAGTACAATATTGAATAATAATGTTGATAATGGATATCCTTGTTTCATGCCACCCATCTTATTGAAAATGCTTCTAGCTTAATCCCAATATATATAATGCTTGCTGATGGTTTTAGATAAATGATACTAATCATTTTAAGGAAAACTACATTTATTGCTGTGCTCTCTATTTTTTTTTAAATAGGAATGGTTGTTGCATTTTGTCAAAAGCTTTTTATGCATTTAGTGAGATAATCATATGATTCATGTTAGTTTTCTTATTGATATGGTCAAATATGCTGATGGTTTTCCTAATAATGCATAAGCCCTATATTCCTGGTATAAATCCCACATGGTCGTAGTGTATTATCCTTGCGGTAAGTTGCTGTAATCTCTTTTCTAATACTTTATTTAAAATTATTGCATCAATATTCATTAGTTAAAGTGCTCTATAGTTTTCTTTCTCTGTTTTGGCTCTTCCTGGCTTAGGTACCAGCACCATATTTGCATCATAAAAAGAATTTTGTAGCACTCCTCCTTTGCCTATTTTCCCAAATAATTTATATAGAATTGGAATTAATTGTTCTTTAAATGTTTGGTATGATTCACTTGTAAATACATCTGTCATTGGAATTTCTTCCTTTTCCTTTTCTTCTATATATATATATTATATATATGTGTATGTGTGTATATATATATATATAATTATTATTTAATTAATTGATTTTTAGTTTTCAACATTCACTTCCATAAGATTTTTAGTTTTAAATTTCTTCCCCTTCCTACATCTTCCTCAAAGATTATTACAAATTATAGTTACAAAGTTGTAAGATAGAAAATAAACCCACACAAATCATTAGCTTTTCTATATATTACTAAAAAAAAACCAAGTAGCAAGAGAAAGAAAGAACAAAGAACAATTCCATTTAAAACAACTACAGAAAATATAAAAATATTTGGGAGTCTACCTGCCAAGACAAATTCAAGAACTATATACACAATTACAAAACACTTTTTGCACAAATAAATAGATCTAAATAATTGGAAAAATATCAGTTGCTCATGGGTAGGCTGAGTTAATATAATATAAATGACAATTCTACCTAAATGAATTCAGCACCATATCAATCAACTACTAAAAGATTATTTTATAGACCTAGAAAAAACAACAACAAAATATGTCTTAAAGAACAAAAAGTCCAGAATATCAAGGGTACTAATTAAAAGAAATGCAAAGGAAAGTGGCCTAGCTGTAACAGATCTCAAATTGTATTATAAAGCAGCAATCATCAAAACTACTTGGTACTGGCTAAGAAATAGAGTGGTGGATCAGTAGAATAGGTTAGGTATGAAAGACACAACAGTCAATGACTATACTAATCTACTCTTTGATAAATCCAAAGATTCCAGTTTCTGAGATAAGAAATCACTTTAACAAAAACTGCTGGGAAAACTCGAAAAATTGTATGGCATAAACTGAGCATAGACCAACATCTTACACCCTACATGAAGATAAAGTCAATATGGGTATAGGATTTAGATATAAAGACTGATAAAGTATAAATGTGACTCTATAACCCTTTTGTTCAATATACTCCAGAACTCCCTATCACCTCCATGATAAAAAATGAAACCTACTGTTTGACTTTCAAACTTTTGACATTTATAACCTGGCCCCTTTAATACTGTACAATACAGGCCTCCTTGCTATCCTTTGCAAAAGACGCTCCATCTCCCAGTATTATGCATTCTCATTGACTGTCTCTGAAGCATGGGATTATCTCCTTCCTGATCACCACCTCTTGGCTTCTCTAGACTCCTTCAAGTCCCAGCTAACTCTCCACTTCTATGAGAAACCTTTCCTGACTTCCCTTAATGTTAGTGCCTTTCCTCTATTGATGATGTAAAATGTGTATTCTATCCTTGTTTATAAATATTGTTTACATGTTTTCCCTCCTATTAAACTATGAGTGACTTGAGAGCAGGTACTCTCTTTTGCCTTTCATTGTAGCCCCAGAATTTAGCACAGTTCCTAATACATATTAGGCATTTAATTAATGATTGTTATCTGACTGAATATTGGTCAGATAAGTAGAAGAATTAGGAGATATCAGTGCCATGGAAACTAAGGGAAAAGTGAGTGTCAAGGAGCAAAGTGTAATAGTGTCAAATGCTGCAGAGAGTTCAAGAAGGATGAATACTGAGAGAAGGACATTGGACTTGGCAATTAAGAGATCATTACTAACTCTAGAGAAAGCAGTTTCAGTTGAATGGTGAGGTGTGGAGCCAGATTGGAGAGAGTCTGAATGTGGTTAGCAGGTTACCTTTGCTATCAAGGAGGAATACATGGGTAGGAAGAAGCACTCCTGAAACATTTATGTAATCAAACAACTTGACCTCACAAAATCTCTAGGCAGTTAAAATATTCACTTATATTAATACAGCACTTCAAAGTTTGCAAAAAATAACATTTTGTGAACACTTTCTTCCTTTGCAGTAGAAGTACAAATATTATTATGACCAATTTATAGATGAGGAGACTATGGCTCAGAGAACCTTAGTATGTAGCTAATAAGTTGCAGAGCAAGAGTTTGGATTCAGATTCTGCTGATCTTATCTGGATATTAACTAGGTTAAGAGAAATGTCTACCAATCAATACTTACCAGAAGCTACAAAAGTGGAAAACTTTCTTAGATTTCTACAGAAAAATAGCAGTACTACAACAATTTGTGACTGGCAGAAGTGTGTCAGCTGGTTGACAATTCTGAAAAGCCAAGCTGTGTTTCCTTGGAAGCACAGTTGGTCTTTCTTGCTGAGAATAATGTTTCCTCTACTTTACAAATGATATCGATTCCATAAAAATTGTAATGGCTAGCTTAATGGCTTTGTGGCTCTATATTGACATGATCAATGGATATTCCTTCTCAGGAAAAGTCTGTGTGTTTTCAGGATGCTTGGAGATGATTGAAGAATACTTCTTTCTTTTTTTTTTCAAGCAATTGCAGCTCATTCTTCTAGGACAGCCTAGGATCACAGAATGTTATATTTGACACTCCAAAGCAGCGTAGTCTAATAAAAAGGACTCTGTTTTGGAAATAAAAATACATGGGCTCATAACCCCACCTCAGCTCCTTGGGACCTGTGTGACCTTTGATAAGTTAAGTCTATTAAACACATTGGGCCTCAGTATCCTCATCATTGAAATGAAGGGGTTGGAGTGACTGTAATGTAAGCTCTAAGGCATTTTTTTTCAGCCAAAGACAAGGTTTATTAGAACATTGTCACATTGGGCAGATGGCTAGATTATAAGAATCTAAACCCCTTAATGGACACAAGATGGACCTTATGTACGAAAGACTGTGGGAGGGATCTAGGAGTGGCCAAGTAGTCCATGAGGTAATAGAATTACCAAGGGTGGGAAGTGGCCTGGGACCATAGGGAGGCAAGACAATGGAGGGGAGGATTATGGCCTCAGCCAGAGATTTGGCCTTGTGGGAAAGTCCAGGGTTTTTACTTTCTGGGGCCCAGAAACCTCAAACAAATGGGACCCAAATTCTTTCGGAGTAAGGGGTTAAGGTCTCAGCTTCTGAAAGTACTTCCTGCTGTCAAGGGGCATAGAGCTGTCCCTGCCTCAAAGAGGTCCCAAAGAAGAGGTTGATTGAAACCAAGCATAGGATGCATCCAGGGAACAATGTGGGAACATTGACTGGTACTCGCTGTTTGCTACCAACTGTAGGTAAACAGCCTATAGTCTGGAAGACACAAATTTGACAGAAAAGACTGCAGGGCCTAGATATAAAACAGTGACTAGAGATTTAGGGTCCAGATATGAGGGGATAAAACATCCTTAGCTCTATTTGGATTCAGATAATTCAGTTTTCCAACCATGCTGTATCACATCCACCTCATAGCCAGACTCAGGAACAGCCAGGTGGTAACATTCCTTTTCAAAGGAACATAATGGGGAAATTGAGCCAAGAGGATCCCATCTTAGACTAAGGCTAAAATTGTCCTCTCAGCTTTTCCCGATACTGACTTCCCAACAGTATCACCTTCTCTGAGTAGCTTGTGGCATTTCTCTCAGGTGGTGGATTATTGGTTATGGATAGATTATGATTCATCAGACAACTCAAAATAAAATCCTGTGAGCTTTTACCTCAAACAGCAAGTCTTACTAATTATAGCTTAGGAAACATTTTTCCAGGATTTACATCTCAAACTTAAATTTGTCCTGGTTTAAAAAGCCAATCGTTAGAGATTTCTATACACTTGCAAATTCTCAGCAAGCCATACATAACCTGAACAAACTTTTTGGCTAGTTTACACATTAAAACAATAACCAACAATAACTAAATTATTTTATCAGTAATCAAATTATGAAAAGTTGCTTGACATAACTGATACAGAAAGTTCACCAATTGAAACTTGAAACAAACCCATTACCAATCAGGTGACTTCAGTTTTGTTAAATACACTTCCAAATTACTTTACATAGAGAATCAACATCTCATCATTAGAAGTTAAAACTAAAAATTTAAAAGGTCGAGCTTACCCAAGTTTGGAATCTAGCTTGATTACCTTGAGCAGGATGTGCTGAACCTGGGTAATGCTTCCAGGCAAAGATTGCCCTAGAGCCCAAGGCCATTACCAGGGGGAACCACACCATAGCTGCTGCCCCTCCCCCTTCCTTTCCCAGGTGGGGGAGGGTGAAATCAAAGGTGAGGGGTAAAGAGTGAAAGTCTCTTCTCCCATGAGAGGGGTTAACAGATACCCTCTTGACTCAAGGGAAGGGAGTGACCAGGTTGTACAGATGTTTCAAAATTCCTTAATGATCAATCACAAAACCCCCAGAATATGCCAAGATATTTTTAACTGTTCTAACTTTCCCTGTAACCTCCATGAAGGAGGATTCAGAAGTGCAGAGGGAAGGGAGTAAGTAAGCCTCAGGGAACCAAAAAGCAACTGCAGTTTTTCCCCAATTCTCTAGTGCCAAGAGAACTGACAGAATTGGGCATACACTTCTGGATAGGGCATCCATCCTTGTCCTTTAAGCTATGGAAGATGTACCAAGGTCCATGACCTTGAACTGACCCAGTGAACCGAGAGCCTGAGAACATCAGGCCAAGTGTGAGACAGCCTAGTAACTGTCTGCCAGAAAAGTATCTCCAAGCTTTGGTGCTTGGAGAGTGACCCCAACTGCAGAGCAAGAAAGGAGGGGCGAGGGGAGGCTTACATACCTTCCAGTCTTGGCTGGAGAAGAACTTGGGGTTAGGCAGTTTTCCTATATGGGCCACCAAAATGATGTGGTTTAGGGGTTCAGGGGTCCTGGAACCCCAAAATCACAACACATGAGTCCTGCCCAAAAGAATTCAACCCAAACCTTCTTTCAGCCAAAGACGAGATTTATTAGAACATTGTCATATTGGGCAGACTCTTAAGGAGTCTGCTTTGGCTAGATTATAAGAATCTAAGCCGCTCTAAGGCATTTAGACCTAAACCTTTGCATTCAACTAGTACCAGACCCACATTTTACAGTGGAGGAAAATGAGGCCCAGAGAGAAGAAATGATCAACTGTCAGTCATGCATATAATGAGAGACAGGACTTGAAACTAGTGTTCCTAATTCTTAGTCCAAGTTTGATTTTATTGTTGTTGTTCTTTTGTTTTCTTTATTGCCCTCTTCATTGTACTTTTTCTCACACCAACTCTGAGTATCTGAACAACCTAGGCCCTCTTCTCTCTATATACTTTCTCTTGGTAACCTCATTATCTCTCATGGCTTCAGTTATCATCTTTATGCAAATAATTTACAAATTTGCATATCCAGGTCCACATTCTATCGTGAGTTTTAGAACTGCAACATGACTTCCTTATTGCATATTTCAAACTGAATGACCCAGTGACATCTTAAACTCAACATGTCCAAAACTAGACTAATTTTAATTTTCCTCAACCCACTCTCCTTTTTCTGTTAAAGAAATTACTTCTGCCTAATAGAGAGATTTTGTTTATCATTTTTTTAAATTTAAGAATCAGCTCAATTACAATATTCTGTATGGAGTAATTTCTGTTTTCCCCAACTGATAGTATCTTCCCTCTCAAAATTGCTTTGATTTAACTACTTTGTATAAATTTATATTTATTCACTTCATAATTATGTTATACAGATAATTATGTATGTGTGTTTATGTCTTACATTAGAATGTAAGATCTTTGCAAGTAGGGATAATTCCTTTCTCTGTACTTTATACCCACTGCCTAGCACAGTGCCTATAAGATAGTATGTGCTTAATAAATGCTTGCTAATTGATTGATTTCTGTGAGAAGTCAGACTTTTTAGCTTTGTTGTTTGTGAGTAACTCTTCCGTAGCCACAGTAAATTCAAGTTTTTTTTTTATCTCAATTAATTTGAATTTAATTTTGTAGACAAAGTCCATGTACATTTCGTGGCATAGGTCATGCTTCATTGCCCTTATCATCTCTGAGCTACACAATCAAGTGCAAGTTATGGAAAATAACCATCCACAGCCATGATGCAATTTGATTTTTCTTCCTTATCTGTGTCATAGGTCATTCATCTCCCACTCCCATTGGTGAGGTGAGATAACCCTACTGCCACAGTCTTGTCTAGAAAGAACAATGACATGATTTATCCCCACCCCATTTTGCATGTGATGTACAACTCCTCCTCCTTTCTTTTGGGAATCTTGGGGTCTTTAGCTGCACCATTGTTTGGGTTGTATTCTTTGAGAGACAAAGCATACAAGTCAACCATGTGAGTCAGAGTTTTGTACAAAAGCCATCAAAGCAGGGGTGGGGAACCTGTGGCCTCTAGGCCACATGTGGCCTTCTAAGTCTTTGAGAACTGCCTTTTGACTGAGTCTAAGTTTTACAGAACAAATCATTTTATTAAGGATATTTGTTCTGTGAAGTTTGGATTCAGTCAAAAGGCCATACTTGAGGATCTATAGGGCCATATGTGTCCTCAAGGCCACAAGTTCCCCACCCCTGCTTTAATCAGTCACTGTGAGATTCCCTCTCTAGACTGCCTGGTTCCTTTCTCCAGTGGTGGATTTCCCAGTATCTTCCTTTTTGTGTACCCATCATCTACAAATTGATTTTTTTGGGGGGTGGGGGGAGTGGTACTTACACAAGTAGTTGGAAATTGCTAATAATGTCTCTGGATTGGTGCTTTGTATGGGGTACAGAATCATCTAGATTTATTGTTTATAGTTTGGTCTTCTACCTCATTTCAATTCTTTAGATGTGGCAAGAGATATGAGTAGTTAGAGTGTGTTGTTTTTGTTGATATTGCTGTTGTTAAGATGGAGAAAGTCAAGCCATATAACCTTATTTATCTAATAAAGGAGAAATAAATGTTTCATTATTTGATTCTTCTATGGCTATGTCTGCTAAATAACAAGCAGCCTTTGAGCAGGAACTAAATGGATTCCTAAGGCTACAGCTTGCCATATTAATATCACTTTCATAAATTTTCTTTCTGTCTGATAAAGGAACATGAAATGTATACAAGGATGAATGGTTTTCTAATTTTTGTTATAATTAATATTTTATTCAACATATATGAGCCCTGAAACTTGTGATATTCATCTAATCAATATAAAATATTAAAAAAACATGTATTCTTTTTTAAAACAAAAAAACCTATTTACCTTTCTCTAGAACATGTGAAGAAATTTAAATGTGTCTCAAGCAAAATGTGCTGCTTTAAATCAAGAAAGAAATTATAATGGAGAAGAGCAAATGATAGGAAAAAAACTTTTAAGTATTCTTAATGACATCTGTGAAAATGTTTTTTTTTTACTTTGCAAAAAAAAAGTGTTAGATTAACTCAACTGACAAACTTTTCTTTTTCCAATCATTTAAAGTCAATTTGTGAAATGTTTCACTTGCAATGGGAACTTGAAATAAATCACTACTTTCTCAAGATTGATGGAAAATTATAAATGATCAAATTTCAACAGTATTAGAAACTGAGAGTATAGAACTCCAACCTCGACCAAGAATATCAATACTGTCGTGAATGCTGCATTGCAAATTACTTAAAGTGGGAGAAATTCAAGGTGGAAATTATGGCCTTTACATGGGATGCCATTTGAAAGTACTTTTGAGCATGAGAAAATTACACATAATTCCTAATACTCACATGTATTGAGCTCACAATAACACTATGTTTCTTTCTGAGTTTGGAATGCATATAAGGTATTTCCTAGTATTCAGGCTATGTTCTCCCTGTTTATGAAATTTCAATTAATACAGCTTAATATCCAAGCACATTTTTGGGATGTTATATTATACTTTTAAGTCATCCCCAATTTTTCCATTAAGAACCTAAGAACTTGGGGGCAGCTAGGTGGCATAGTGGATACAGCACCGACCCTGGAGTCAAGAGGACCTGAGTTCAAATCTGACCTCAGATACATAATACTTCCTAGTTGTGTGAATCTGGGCAAGTCACTTAACCCTAATTGTCTCACTAAAAAACCAAAAAACAAAACAAAAAAACAAAAAACAAAATGCAAAACAAAACAAACAAAAAAATTTTTTCCTTCAATTTGTAGTTAGGTTATAGATGCCAAAATCGCTCCAGAAAAGCCCTTAACAAGTATTAAAGAGAAAAAATCATTTCCAGAGCCAAGATGGCAGAGTGAGGCATCATCTAGTGTGAGGCATCCAAAAGTCGCCTCCAAACAATCTTAAAACAATACCTCAAAACCAATTTTGGAGTGGTGAAGCAGTTTTCAAGATCAGGACAGTTTGGAGTGTCAGTGGGAAAGGTCTATCTCACTGGGGTGGGAGGAGAGCATGGTTTGGCATAGGCAGCACCAGAGTAGGCAAACAGCAAGATGCAACCCAGGGGGCAGCAGCAAATCTTTGTCCCTAGTGCAAGTCAGCAACAAGGCTTTGCCCACAGTGCGAGCCCAAAGTGAAGCTTCACCCCCATTACAAGACAGCAATGAGGCCCAGTCTCACTTCAGGCAAGTAGCAACACCCTGTCCCTCAAAGCAAGCCAGCATCAAGGAACTGACACCCAGCAAAAGAGGCTTGGGACAGTGCCCTTTGCACTCCAGGAGTGAAGCACAACTTTAACATAAAGAGAAAAGTCACTAAGTAAGTCAGAAAAATGAACAACAGCAACAAAAAGTGAAACAAAACAAAACAACAACAAAAAGAACCTGACCATTAAAAAAAAAGAAAGAAAAAATGACTATAGTGACAGGGAGGAACAAGACACAAATTTAGAGTAAGATAAAAATGTCAAAAGGGCTATATGGAAAGCCACAAAGAAAAAAGTTAATTGGTCGCAGGCCAACAATAATAAAAAAGAACTCCTGAAAGATCTCAAAAAAGATTTTAAAAATCAAGTGAGAGAGAAAGAAGAAAAATTAAGAAAAGGAAAAAGTAATGCAAGAGAATCATTTAAAAAAGAGTCAACTGCTTGGTAAAGGAAGCACAAAAAATGAGAAAAGATATACCAAAATTCACCAAAGAAAATGACACCTTAAAAAGTTGAATTGACCAAATGGAAAATGAGGTACAAAATTAACTTAAGAAATGAACTCCTTAAAAAGTAGAACTAGATCAGTATAATGTAATAATTTGCTTTAAAAAGCCCAGCCTTAGTGACTCACCTGAATTCTCCTCCAAATACCTTTAAATAATGACTCTAAGCAAATTCTAGAGCAACAGAACCCACAAAAGGCAGAGTAAAACAATTTTCTATACCAAGAAAGCTTAGAAGGTCAGCAGGAAAGGTTAGTCACATGAGAGTGAGAGAGGAACACAGTCTAGCACAGGCCACACCAGTGCAGCCTGGACCCCAGGAAACCATGATCAGGCCTTGGGGTGCCTGAATAAGAGGCAGCAGTGGCAGTTTCTAGACCTCTCAGACCACAGACGGTAAGAGTATTGAACAAAAGATGAGAAGGAAATTTACAGGGGTCTCTCTGATAGCACTTGGTGCAGGTCTCTGTTGCATTGCCTATACTTGGATCTAGGGTGAAGTCCTGGGTCTTAGTCACAATGTGAGAGGAGAAGCACTAGAACAGCAGAGCTTGCAGCTGCAGGGGATCAGGGACCTTGGTCATAGTCCCAGGGTCACAAAGAATGCTTGTGGTTGCTGACAAACCAGTGCACAGAATAGGAGAATAGTAAATTAACATTTCCATAAATCATATCATCTTGGAAGAGCCAAAAATTTACAGGTCCTCAAATTACCTCTGAAAACAGCTGCACAAAAACCCTGAAGCTTAGTACAGTGTTTCCTCCATTGGGAAGGAAAGCCCCACTTTAGCATTTAAAAGTCAAGAAAGAGCCTGGAAAATGAGTAAACAACAGATAAAAAATTCTGATCATAGAAAGTTATTATGGTGACAAGGAAGATCAAAATACACAGTCAAAAGAAAAAAACAAAGTCAAAATTACTGCATCCAAAGTCTCAAAGTGAAATATGAATTGGTCTCAGGCCATGGAGGTGCTCAAAATGGATTTTAAACAATAAGTAAGAGGGGTAGAAGAAAAATGGGAAGAGAAATAAGAGTGATGAAAGAAAATAATGGAAAAAAAGAGTCAACAGCTTGGTAAAGGAGGCACAAAAATACTGAAGAAAATAACATCTTAAAATATAGACTAGGGCAAATGATAAAAGAGGAACAAAAATCCAATTGAGAGAAGAAAGCCAGAAAAAGCAGAATAAGTCAAATGGAAAAAAGATATAGAAAAATTGACTGAAGAGAAGAATTTCTTAAAAAGTATAATTGTCAAATGGAAAATGAGGTACAAAAGCTAACTGAAGAAAATAATTCCTTAAAAGTTATAATTGAGGGGGGCAGAGCCAAGATGCTGGAGTGAAAGCAGTGATTTTCCTGAGCTCTCCCCAAACCCCTCTAAATACCTGTAAAAAAAAATGGCTCTAAACAAATTCTAAATCACAAAAAGACACAGTGAAACAAATTTCCAGCCCAAGATAACCTGGAGAGTTGATTGGAAAGTTCAGTTGTGCTGGACTGGGAGAGGAGCGCAGTTCAGCGTGGGCACACAGGCTGCAGCAATCATGGAGCAGGCCTCAGAGGACTGAATCACAGGCAGCTGTGGTGGTTTCCAAACTTCTCAACCTATGAATGCCAAAGACAACTTAGAAGGTCAGTGGGAAAAGTCTGTGACTATGGTGAAAGAAGAAGCTAGGTCTCAGCCACAAGGTGGTGGCTGCCTCCTGAGGTTCTGGCCCACAGACTGAGGGAGAATCTAGTGGCTGACCAGAGGGGGATTGCAGGGATCTCTCTGCTGGTGCAGGATTCTCTTGCTGTGCCTGTGCTTGGATCTGGGTCACAGTTCTGAGGGGTGGTCCTGGGAAGAGGAGGAGCACTGGTATGGTGGAGCTTGCTGTGGCAGTGGAGAGAAATACCTCACCCCTTATCATACCACCTTAGAGGAACTGAAAATTTACAGGTCCCTAGAAGCATCTCTGAAAACAGCTGTACAAACCCTGAAGCTTGGGACAGTACAGTCTCCACATTGGAAACAGACTCTTACCTTAACAAAGAGTTTAAAACTCAAGTAATTGGCCAGGGTCATAAGTAAGCAGCGCAGAAAGTCAGACTATCTTACTTTGGTGACAAAGAAGATCAAAACATCAGAAGAAGACAACAAAGTCAAAGCTCATACATCTAAAGTTTCCAAGAAAAATATGAATTAGTCCCAGGCCTTGGAAGAGTTCAAAAGGGATTTTGAGAAGCAAGAAAGAGAAGTAGAGGAAAAATGGGAAAGACAAATGAGAGTAATGCAAGAAAATCATGAAAAACAAGTCAACAGCTTGCTAAAGGAGACCCAAAAATACTGAAGAAAATAACACCTTAAAAAATAGCCTAACCCAAATGGCAAAAGAGGTCCAAAAAGCCAATGAGGAGAAGAATGCCCTAAAAAGCAAAATTGCCAAATGGAAAAGGAAGTCCAAAAGGTTACTGAAGAAAATACTTCCTTAAAAATTAGAATACAGCAATTGGAAGCTAGTGACTTTATGAGAAATCAAGACACTGTAAAACAAATCCAAAAGAATGAAAAATTAGAAAACAATGTGAAATATCTTTTTGGAAAAACAACTGACCTGGAAAATAGATTCAGGAGAGAGAACTTAAAAATTATTGGACTATCTGAGAGCCGTGATCAAAAAAAGAGCCTAGACATTATCTTTCAAGAAATGATCAAGGAAAACTGCCCTGATATTTTAGAACCAGAGGACAAAGTAGAAATGGAAAGAATCCACTGATCTCCTCCTGAAAGAGATCCCCAAAGGAAACCTCCTAGGAATATTGTAGCCAAATTCCAGAGTTCCCAGGTCAAGGAGAAAATATTACAGGCAGCCAAAAAGAAACAATTCTTGAATTGTGGAAACACAATCAGGCTAATACAAGATTTAGCTGCTTCTACATCAAGGGGATGCAGGGCATGGAATATAATATTCCAGAGGGCAAAGGAGATAGGATTACAACCAAGAATCACCTACCCAGGAAAACGGAGTGTAATCCTTCAGGGGGAAAATGGTCATTCAGTGAAATAGAGAACTTTCAAGCATTCTTGATGAAAAGACCAGAACTGAATAGAAAATTTGACTTTCAGATACAAGACTCAACTGGAACATGAAGAGATAAACAGGAAAGAGAAATCATAAGAGACTTATTAAGGTTGAACTGTTTACATTCCTGCATGGAAAGATGATATTTGTAACTCATGAGACCTTTGTCAGTATTAGGGTAGTTGGAGGGAAAATCATTATATGTATGTATGGATAGATAGACAGATAGATAGATAGATAGATAGATAGATAGATAGATAGATAGATAGATAGATAGATGGATAGATAGATAGACAGACAGATAGATAAATAGATAATGGGGGCCACTAGGTGGTGCAGTGGAAAGAGCACTGGCCCTGAAGTCAGGAGGACCTGAGTTCAAATTCAGCCTCAGGCCAAACACTTGACACTTTCTAGTTGTGTGACCCTGGGCAAGTCACCTAACCCCAATTGCCTAAGAAAAAAAAAAGAAAAAAGAAAAGAAAAAAATTAGGTATATAGGGGGCACAGGGTGAGTTGAAGATGAAGGGGTCATATCTGGAGAATAAAATTAAGGGGTGAGAGAAGATTGTATTAGGAGAAGGAGAAAGGAAGAGGTAGAATGGGATAAATTATCTCACAAAAAAACAGAAAAGAAAACAGTCTTACAGTGGAGGAGAAACAGGGGAAGGTGAGAGGGAATGAGTGAATCTTATTCTTATAGGATTTGACTTAAGGAGGGAATAACATACACACTTAATTGGGTATGGAAATCTGTCTTACCCTACAGGAAAATAGAGGGGGGATGGGGACAATAGAGTAGGGGAATAATAGAGAGGAAGGCAGATTGGGAAAGGGGGTAATCAGAAGCAAATACTTCTGAGGAGGGACAGGGTAAAAAGCAAGAATAGAATAAATGGGTGGCGGGATAGGATTAAGGGAAATAGAGTTAGTTTTTCACAGCATGTCTACTATGGAAGTGTTCTGCATAACTGCACATGTATAACCTATATTGAGTTGCTTACTTTTTCAATGAGGGTGGGGGGGGGAGGGAGGAAGGAAGGGAGAAAATTTGGGACCCAAAGTTTTAAAAACACATGTTTAAAAAAAAAGTTTTCATATGCAACTGGAAAATAAGAAATACGGGAAATGGGGTACAGAAATCTATTCTGCCCTATAGAAAAATGGAAGGGGAAGAGGATAAGAGAAGGGGAGGAGAGATAGAAAGGAAGGCAGACTAGGGGAAGGGGTATTCAGAATGCATGCCATCTTGGGGTGGGAGGAGAGGTGAGATGGGGTGAAAATTTGGAACTCAAAATCTTGTGAAAGTAAATGTTGAAAACTAAAAATAAATTTATTAATTAAAAAAAGAAAAAGAAAAAAGAAAAAAGTTATAATTGGGCAAGTGAAAGCTATTTTTAAATAATAATTAATTTATTTGTAGTTTTCAACATTCACTTCTATAAGATTTTGAGTTTTAAATTTTCTCCCCCTTCCTTCTCCTTCCTGGTCCCCAAGATGATGTGCAATCTGATATAGGCTCTCCTCATACATATTAAAACTATTTTCACATTATTCATGATGTAAAGAAGAAATAGAAGTAAAAAGAGGAACCACTAGAAAGAGAAAATAAAACAAAAGGACAAAAGAAAAGGAGAGCAAATACTATACTTCCATCTGCATTCAGACTTCTAAGTTCTTTCTCTGGATGTGGATAACATTTTCCATCATGTGTCTTTTGAAGTTGTCTTAGATCCTTACATTGCTGAGAAGAACTAGGTCTATCAAAGTCAGTCATTGCACAATGTGTCTGTTACTGTATACAATGCTGTACTGGTTCTTCTCATTTCACTCTGTATCAGTTCATATAAGTCTTTCCCAGTTTTTCTGAAATCAGCCTGCTCATCATTTCTTACAGCACAGTAGTATTCCATTACATTTATAGACCACAACTTGTTCAACGATTTCTCAATTGATGGACATCCTCTCAATTTCCAATTCTTTGCCACCACAAAAAGAGCTGCTATAAATATTTTTGCACATATAGGTCCTTTTCCCATTTTTATGGTCTCTTTGGGGTACAGGCCTAGAGGTGGTATTGCTTGATCAAAGGTTATGCCCAGTTTTATAGCCTTTTGGGCATAGTTCCAAATTGCTCTCCTGGATCTGTTCTCCACCAACAATGCATTAGTGTTTTAATTTTGACACATCTCCAATATTTGTCATTTTCTTTTTTTTTGTCGTGTTAGGCAATCTGATCAGTATTATGTGGTATCTCAGAGTTGTTGGATTTATATTTCTCTAATCATAGTGATTTAGATTTTTTTCATATGACTATAGATAGCTTTAATTTCTTCCTCTGAAAACTACGTATTCATATCCTTTGACCATTTATCAATTGGGGAAAGAATTGTATTCTTATAATTTGACTCAGTTCTCTATATATTTGAGAAATAAGGCCTTATCAGAGACACTGGGTGTAAAAATTGTTTCCCAGCTTTCTGCTTCCCTTCTAATCTTGGTTGCATTGGCTTTGTTTGTACAAAAACTTTTCAATTTAATGTAATCAAAATTATCCATTTTGCGTTGTATAATGTTCTCTATCTCTTGTTTGGTCATAAATTCTTCTGTTTTTCATCAATCTTACAGGTAAACTATTCCTTGCTCTCCTAGTTTGCTTAAAGTATCAGCCTTTATATCTAAATTGTGTGCCCCTTTTTGCTTCATGTTGGTATAAGGTGTAAGATGTTGCTCTTTGTCTAGTTTCTGCCATACTATTTTCCAGTTTAATCAACAGTTTTTGTCAAAACTGTTATCCCAGAAGAAGAAGTTTTTGGGTTTATCAAACAATAGATTACTATAGTCATTGACTATAGTGTCTTGTGTGCTCACCTATTCCACTGATCTACAACTCTATTTCTTAGTCACTACTGTATAGTTTGATGATTGCTGCTTTATACTACAGTTTAAGGTCTGGTATGGCTAGGCCACCTTCACTTGCATTTCTTTTCATTAATTCCATGGTTGTTCTGTAACTTTTGTTCTTGAGAGGTGGAATCAAGATGGTGGAGTAAAAGCAGTGAATTGCTTGAGCTCCCCCCCAAACCCCTGTAAAAATGCCTCTAAACAAATTCTAGAGCAAAAGAACCCACAAAAAAGACAGAGTGAAACAAATTTCCAGCCCAAGACAACCTGAATGGTTGATTGAAAATGACTATTGCACCAGGCTAGGAGAGGAGCACAGTACAGTGTGGGTGCACAGGCAAAGACCAGGCCTCAGTGAACCTGGAGCAGGCCTCAGGGGACTGAATCACAGGCAGCTGTGGTGGTTTCCAGACTTCTTAATCCACAAATGCTAAAGACAACTTAAAAGGTCAGTAGGAAAGGTCTGTAACTGTGGTGAGAGAGAAGCTAGGTCCTAGCCACAGTCCAGAAGCAGCCCTGGAGCAGTAGCTGCTTCTGGAGCTCTTGTCCCACTGATGGAGGAAGAATCAAGTGGCTGATCAGAGGGTGATTGCATGGATCTCTTTGCTGGTGCTGAAGCAGAAATCTCTTGCTTTGCTCATGCTTGGATCTGGATCACAGTTCAGGGGGGTGGTCCTGTGGCAAGACGGAGCTCTGGCAAGGTGGAGCTTGTAGTGGCAGTGGAGAGGGAATCCTCTTCACAGTTCCAAGGCAGGAAAGAGTGCTTGTGGTCACTCATAGACCAAAGGACAGGCCAGTGAAGGAGTAAACACCTCACCCTTGATTGTATCACCTTAAAAGAAATGAAAATTTACAGGTCCCTAGAAGTATCTCTGTACCTTTTGTTCTTCCAGATGAATTTCATTATTATATTTTCTAGCTCTATAAAATAATTTTTGTTAGTTTGATTGGTATGGCACTGAATATGGAAATTCATTTAGATAAAATTGTCATTTTTATTATATTAGCTTGGCAAACCCATGAGCAACAGATATTTTCCTAATTATTTAGATCTGAATTTAATTGTATGAAAGTGTTTTGTAATTGTGTCCATGTAGTTCCTGGGTTTGTTTTAGCGGATAGACTCCCAAATATTTTATAATGTCTACAGTAAACTTAAATGGAATTTCTCTTCCTAACTTTTATTGCCAGGCTTTGTTAGTAATATATAAAAATGCCAATGATTTATGTGGGTTTACTTCATATCTTGAAATTTTGCTGAATTTGTTTATTATTTCAAGTAATTTTTTTTACTTTTTTCTCTAGGAAACTCTAAGTATAGCATCACATCATCTGCAAAGAGTGATAGCTTTTTTACTTCTTTGCTTATTCTAATTCCTTCAATTTCTTTTTATTTTCTTATTGCTAAAGCTAACATTTCTAGTACAATATTAAATAACAGTGGTGATAATGGAAGACCTTTTTTCACCCCCGATCTTATTGGAACTGCTTCTAGCTTTTCCCCATTGCATATAATGCTTTTTGGTGGCTTTTGACTAAAGCTGAACAACAATATGTGATCTACAAATACAAGACTCAAGAGAAGTCTAAGGATAAACAGGAAAAAAAAAAACATAAGAGATTTAATAAGATTAAACTGTTAATATTTCCACATTGGAAGATGATACTTGTAATACTTAAGAACTTTATCACTTTTAGGGTAATTAGAAGTATTCTTAAAGGGTGCAGGTGTGAATTGATTATGATGGGATGATATAAAAAGAAAAATTGAGGGATGAGAAAGAGGGTTTCACTGGGAGAAGAACAAAAGGAGGGATAGAATAAGGTGTATCTCACAAAAAGAGGCACAAAAGAGTTTTTTTTTTTTAGTAGAGACAATTGGTAGTTGGTGGCAGGCAACGCTTGAGCCTTACTCTCATCAGAATTGGTTCAAAGAGGGAATAACATACATAAACATTTGGGTAAAGAAATCTATCTTACCCTACAGAAAAGTAAAAAGGGATGAGATAAAAGAAGGAAAGTGGGACTGATAGATGAAAGGGAGGTTTGAGGGAGGCAGTGTTCAGAGGTAAAATGCATTTGAGGAGGGAAAAGGTGAAAGGAGAGAGAGAGACAGAGAGAGAGAGATAAAGAGACAGAAAGTTGGAGAGACAGAGGGAGAGAAGGACACAGAGAGACATAGAGACACAGAGAGAGAAAGATACAGAGACAGATAGAGAAAGGAATAAACAGGGGGGAAAAGGATAAAGGAAATTACACAGTTGGTTATCACAACTGTAAATGTGAATAGGATAAACTCACCAATAAAATGGAAGTAGATAGCAGAAAGGGTTATAAATCAGAATTCTACAGTACTTTGTTTACAAGAAACACATGTAAATCACAAAAATATACAAAGGTAAGTGGCTAGAGCAGAATCTATTATGCTTCAACTCAAGTAGAAAAAAAAAGCAGATATAGCAATCATGATCTCAGACAAAACAAAATAAAAAAATAGATCTAATTAAAAGAGATAAGAAAGGGGACTGCAGCTTGATAAAAAGTATCATAGATAATGAATAGCAACACAAAACATATATACATCAAATGGCATAGCTCAATTAAGTGTTTGGATATCCCCAACTATATGTTTTCATTTATTTGTGTAAAGAAGAGTTTGAAGTTCTGTTTAAACAAATCATAAGTTTTTTTGTAACCATCTAGATATTTACTAATTTTGAATTATTTTGAATAGATTTTTATTATACTGTATTTATATGGAAAAGCTATTAATTGTGAATTTACTTTATTTCTTGCTACTTTGCTTAAATTTATGGCCCTTTATAGGAATGGAAGAGTAAGTTTTCCTATGTTGAAGGAAAGACTAAAGAATCATAGGAAGTTGAAGCTACATAAAACAACGGGACCAGTAATTTGGGGACCTTAAGATGCTAAAATGTGTACCATGTCAGAAGACCATCAAATGAAAGATCAAATAATTTCTATTATAAATCAAATATAATAATGAAAAGTTGGGGCTGTAACAGGCTCAGTAACCAATATCAGGAGTGATCTTCTTGAACAGAATTTACTGTCACATCAAGACCTCAGTATTTACTGTTCTTCCACTTGCTCTATCTCCTCTACTTCACAGTCTTTGAAAACTGTTACAGCTTATACTCAGAGGTTTCCTATTCTCTTTCTGTGTTGCTTATTTTCTGTTATACTCTATAATTGATTTTGCCTTCCAAAAAATATGTTGTTGACTTTCTTACTGCACTATGAATGAGTGTTTTATATAAATGAGTGGACCATACTATGAGGAAATTAAAATGACTCTACCTTAACCCTACACTGCTCTCTGTCTCTCTCCTTCCTTGTTTTTGGTAATATATAGATATTAATCATCTATGTTAAGTTCTTCTCTGATTCTCCAGGGTTTTCTAAGTAAAACAGTGTCTTCTACAAATAGGAATATTGACATTGTTTATAACTTTAATTTCTCGCTTGCCCCATTGATAAAGCTAAATGTTTAGGCCTATATCAAAACTCTACAATTTCTAAGTATTTTTCTTAGTATCACTAAGTATTCTTAATATTTTTTCAGAAGAAATACTTGAAGTTATTGTAGGAATTCATAGGGTACTCTAGGGCTAAGTTGAAGTTTCAGTCACTCAACCTATGTGCAGAATCCGCATTGATCAACTAGATGGCCCAGAGCAGAATAATGCTTCTTAATTTGTAGGAAAACATAATGACAACTCCTGGTATTTAGGCATAACTAAAATGTAATAGCTGTCTTTTGATCATAGGTATCTTTGATGTGAATTTTACAAATATATAGTGATATTCTTGTCAACTATGAATATATTAAAGTTATGGATATTTTTACATACATTGTCTAGAATTAGACTGAGACTCTAATATTAAAATGTAATGTAATATAATCTAAATATATCCATATTTATAATCTTTGTGTAGTTATTTATATAATGTGTGAACAGTAGGTATTGCTATAAAATAGTCAAGTATATCACTGTCTCTAAGACACAATCTCTAAATGGTCATTACACACATAAAATTTTTCTTAGATTTTTCTGAGTAATTTTTTCCTGTTCCCTGAGTAAAGATGCTCTCCTTCCCATTGTCACACACACACACACACATGCACACATACACACTTAAGCACCGCAGGGATTTTTCTTCTATCATACACTTCAAATATGCTTATTTTCAAAAAATAACAGCCAATTATCCTCCCCAGTCATCCTTTAGGGAAATCTGGGCAAAGAGGAAAATCCAAAAAGAGGAAAAATGGTCTTTTCTCTCAGTCCTTGGGAGAATGTCAATTTACTAAGGAAGAAAATTGTTTCAATTGAACTTCAGCCAATATTTTCAAGCTTAATTTTCCAGTATTAAAGTAAGGAAGATTATCCAAGTGATAACGTACATGAATGTTCTATATGACAAGACAATCTAGTAGTTCATTTTAATAATTGTTCCTCTATGTTCTTCCTAGAAATTAGAGCTGAGAATCATTGAATGTAAACAGTAATAACTGATTTGTTGCTCCATTCTAAATGATAATAAAGAAAACATAAAGAAGTATAACAAAAAAGATAGCAAATTGCTCTAATTTAGTCTAATCTAATCATGTTTGCACCCTCAATGCATCTAACAAGTACCTTTCCTCAGCCTTGTGATTGTTCAAAATGTTTTGGCCTCGTATCAATTAAATGCTCAATTGAAGCCCGACTTTGAGTATGATTCAATCATAGCACTTGATTAAATAGACTACAGGAAACTTCATCTATCTGGGCAATTAGGAAAAAAAGGTTACATTTTTCACAAATCTAAGGAAATGTGTCCACATACCTATTGAGAAAGATTGCATGTGATACTTGGATTCTTAGTCTATGGATCTGAGCTTTTACAACTCCATGTGACAGGAAGTATTTAATACTAGTCCAATAGCTTTTAAGCATTCTAAGTATTCCTTTATATTCCAGAAGGATATGATGATACATTGAGATATTTAATGAATTTAAATTTAAAGAATTCTTTCTCCATATGAAGTCCTGAACTTTGGTATGGTATAATTAGATGTCCGTCTGGCCTTTCTAACTTTGTGACACAACAAATCAATTGATTACTCTGAACCTCATTTTCCTCATTCATAAAGTTCACAAGTAAAACCAGTTTTACCAATCTAATAGATTTTCTGTTGTTATGAAATTTCATCATGTTTTGGGATTTTTTAATACTTATAAAGAGCTACAGAGTTTGAAAATATTATTGTTTTTCCAGCATTTTTTCATGACCAATCAAAGACCAATCACTAAATATTTGTTAAAGGCCTACTATGTTCAAGGCATTATGGCATTGTGGTAAGTAGTATGGCTATAAATGAAATATATATGTATATACATATGTGCATATACGAGTGTATATATTTGCATGTGGAGATAGATGTGTGTATGTGCATATATATATGTATACATACATATACATACACACATGTGTGTATACCTGTGATAAATTTTTGATGGCATGGCATATTAGCAACATTTTCATGTTTACAGTGGACAATGAGCAGTGTGTAGAAAAAGTAAAGAAGGTGGCCCAAGGCAGATTCACATATAAGGAGTAGAACACAGATGATGAGACTGCAAAGAAGACCAAGAAGAATTTGACCTATAGGCAAGAAGAGAACTGTAACAATGAAGCTTCCTCAAAACTTAAGGAATAGAAATCAAGGAAGGATAATGAGTAGTGTTAAAGACTGAAGGGAGGTCAAGAAGGATAAAGTCTGATAAAGATAATTTAATTGAAAAAATAAAATGATATTTAGTGACCTCATAGAGAGTAGTTTCCAATAGAAGGCATATTACAAGGATACAAAGAGAGTAAAAAAAAATCAAGGCAAATATTGGGCCCATGCATTTTAGAATATTGACTATAAAAGGGAGGAGAGATATAGGATGGTAGGTTGAGAGGGTGGTAGGGTCAAGTCAAGGTATTTTTTTCAAGCATTGCAAAGGTCAGGACATGTTTGTAGACAGTATGGGAAAACTTTATACCATGCTTTGAACCTAGCCCTACATAGCTGAGAAACTAGACCTATTGCTTAGAGAACAAATTTAAGATCAGCTTTTTATAATCAGTGCTTAACTCAGAACCTACATTTTTCTGATCAGAAATTCAGTCATATCTGTAGATTAATGTAAAAAGTTTTCTGCCATTAAATATCTCAAGCAACTCATGTATTTTAATTAAAATATTAAGACCAAATTTTTGAGATCAGTGCTTAAAACTCAGAACCTAGATTTTGCTGACCAATAACCAAGGCAGATACAAAGATTTATGTAAGGATTTTTCTCCCACTATACATCTCAAACAACCCACATGTCTTTTATGGAAACTGCCTCAGTTTTGGCCAATCAGCTACTGTTTCCTTATTCCTTTGTTTGAACTCCATATAATATGTAACTTACAGACACTTCAGGTGGAGTGGCCTAACCCTTTTTCAGTTCTCTCCTCTGGTGGCTGACTTAATAAACTTCTTTCTAAATTATTTTCATTCAGAATTTTGTTTTCAGCCAAGAGTAGCACAGAAAGAATGAGTGGATGGAGAGGGGTTAAAATTGGAGGAGATTCAGAGGGCAAAGTATTGGAGGATACAGGGGCCCAGGATCAAGAGCACATGTACAAAAAATGACATTGACATGGAGAAGGACAATATTTTTTTTTCTGAAACAAACAAAAAAAGATTAGATTTCAGATGATGCTATTGTTTTTGAAATTTGGTTTTGAAGAGAAGAGTGAGGTGGTGATGAATCTCATCCTTTTGTGAAATATTGGATGAGATAATCAGTTATAAAAGAGGAAGGGATTTCAAGGGGTTAATACCAAAGATATCCAATTCTTAGGATGCTCACTGCAACATCCAAGAGAAGCTTAAAATTAATACATATTTGGGAAACTTCTGGTGATAAAGCCAAATGGTAAAATAGAGGAAGAAGTTGAGCTCTCCCAATATTTCTCTCCAATGTTAAAATAACCATTCAAATCAAATTCTGGAGCAGCGGAGCTCACAAAAGGATAGGGGGAGAATTTTTTTTCCTAGCTGAAGACCACTTAGGTTGTTAAACATGAGAGTTCTGTGACACTCGGTTCAGGCCTAGCCTGGATCACACATACTGGCAACACTAACTATGGCTCTTTGAGGCAGCAACATCTGCAGCAGTAACTTTGAGAGCTCTCAGGTCAGAGGTGGTGAGGGGATTGATTAACTGATCAGTAATCCCACTGCCTCTATCCTATTCTGGATCACAGTTCCATGGCAGAAAGACATGCTTGCAATCACAAAGCATCAAGAGTGCTGAGAAGCAGTATCACAATCACAAGGGAATAGAGTCCCTTAGGACCAGGATTATTTTTGGTCCCAAGGGAGCAGGGCCCCTGAGCAGCATTATTACTTGCTGCTACAAGAGATTAGGGCCCTTCCTGAGTAAGGACCCAAGACCAGACCAAGAGAGCAATAACCATACCACAATACCTCTTCTTGGATCACATCAAATTGAAAGCACCAAAAACTACAAAACTCCCCAAACTAGTTCTGAAAAGAACAATGGACAAAAGTCTGAAGCTTGAGACAGTTCATCTACCTCACCTTGGGACAAAATCCAATTTCAACATGAATTTCAAAGTCAATAAATAGACTGGAAAAATAAGCAAACAACCACAAAAAGACCTGACCATAATAAGTTTCAACAACAACAAGATTAAGACACAAACAAAGAAGAAGACAACAATTTGAAAACAGCTAGAAATCAAACCTTAAAAGGGAAAAATGGTGAATTGGAAAGAAGCCTACCAAGAATTCCTGGAAAAGCAAAAAGAGAAGTCGATTTTCCAAATCAAATAAGAGTAATAAAAGAAAAAAAAGACATAGGAAAAATGGGAGCAATGAAAGAATATTTGAAAAGACAACATCTTGGTAAAAGTGGCACAAAAATACCAAAGAAAATAACACCTTGAAAACATAATTTGCCAAATGGTTAAAAAAAAAGGTTAAAAAAGAAACTTCACTGATGAAAACAACCCCTGGAAAGAAGAGTGCAAAGAAGTACAAAAACTAAGGAAAATAATTATTTAAAACTTTGAATTGGACGAGTAGAGGTTGATGATTCCATGAAACATCAAGAATAAGAAAAAAATAAAAATGTGAACTATCTTACAGAAAAAAAAATGAATGTGGAAAATAGGTTGATGAGAAATGATTTAAGAATTATTGGACTGCCTAAAAGCCATACTCAAAGAAAAAAAGTGTAGACATCATATTTCTAGAAATTATAAAGAAAAAGAATTGCCCCCATATTCTAGAACCAGGCGATAAAATAAAAATGGAAAGAATCCACCAATCACCACCACAAATAAATCCCCAAATGAAAACTCTCAGGAATATTATAACCAAATTCCAGGGTACCAAGGTCAAAGAGAACATGATTCAAGCATTCAGAAAGAAACAATTCATGTAATGTGGAGTCATAATCATGATCACATAAGATTTAGCAGCTACTACTTGAAAGAGTGAAAGGCTTGTAATATGACTTTCTAGAAGGTAAAGGAAGCTAGGATCACAACCAAGAATAACCTTAACAGCAAAAACTGAGTGTAATTCTTGAGGGGAAAATAGATGTTTAATGAAATAGAGGGCATTCAAGCATTTCTGATGAAAAGACCAGAACTGACTATTAAATTTGATATTCAAATACAAAACTTAAGAGAAACATAAAAAGGTAAGCATAAAAGATAAATCAAAAGGGACTCAATAAGGTTAACTATATTCTTATATAGGAAGATGATACATATTTTAAGAACTTTATTATTATTAGGTAGGTTGGAAAGATTCTACATAGATGGCATGTGAGTGAATTGATTATAGTAGGATTATCTCAAAAAAATGGAGATGTTAGAAAAAGAGATGCACTGGGAGAAGGGGGAGGGAATGGAAGAATGGGAAAATTATCTCACATAAAAAAGGCATACATTGAAGAGCTTTTATAATGAAAGGGAAAATGGTATTTGGGGGCAAGAAATGTTTAATGTAATTCTCATCTGACTTGATTCAAAAATAGAAGAATGTGTGTATGTATATGTACATATACATGCACAAACACATTCAATTGGATATAGATATTTTACCTTTTTCCAAATGAGAAGTAAGAGGGAAATGGGATAAAAGAAAAGAGGGGATGAACAAAGAGAGGGTAATTGAAGGAATGCAGTGGTAAGGAGTAAAATAGACTTTTAAGGAGGAGTAAAAAGAGAAAGATAAACAGGAAAGAATCTGATGGAGGGAAATTGATTATTAATAATCATTATATGAATGTGAACAAGGTGAACTGATTCATACAATGAAAGTAGATATCGGATTGGATTAGAAAACAAAATCCAATAATATGCTGTTTAACAGAGAGACATGCAAAGAATTAAAGTAATGGGCTGGAATAGAAGAGGCAGAAGTAGCAATCATGATCTCAGACAAAGCAAAAGCAAAAATAGACCCAATAAAGAGATAAACAGAGAATCATCTTGCTAAAAGGTACCAAAGAAATTGAATAAATAGTAATACTAAACATATATGAAACAAACAGCATACATCCACATTTGTTTTTAATTAATTTAGTTTTAGTTTTCAACAATCACTTCCATAAGCTTTTGAGTTTTAAATTCTCCCCCTACCTTCCCACCTCCCTCCCCAAGATGGCATGCAATCTGATATAGGCTTTACATATGCATTCATATTAAACATATTTAATATACTATATTACAAAATACATATATATCATATAATATATCATATAATTAACATTAATCATGTTTTAAAGAAGAATTAGAACCAATAAGAAGAACCACAAGAAAGGAGAAACAAAACAAAAGAGAAGAAAAATCTGCATTCAAACTCCATAGTTCTTTTTCTAGTCGTGGATAGCATTTCCTATCATGAGACTTTTGGAGATGTCTTAGATCCTTGCATTGCCAGGAACAGCTAATCTATCAAAGTTAGTCATTCCACAACGTGGCTGTTACTGTGCACAACTTTCAATTGGTTCTGCTCATTTCACTCAGCATCAGTCCATACAAGTCTTTCCAAGATTTTCTGAAAAAAGCTCATCATTTCTTATAGCACAATAGTATTCCATTATATTCATACACCACAACTTCTTCAGTAATTATCTGATGGATCCCTTCAATCTCCAATTCTTTGCTAACACAGAAAGAGCTGCTATAAATATTTTTGTACATGTGGGTCATTTTCCCATTTTTATGATCTCTTTGAGATACAGCCCTAGAAGTGTTATTTCTTGGTCAAAGGGTATGCACATTTTTATAGCCCTTTGGGCATAGTTCCAAATTGTTCTCCAAAATGGTTGGATCAGTTCACAACTCCACCAACAATGCTCCAATTTTCCCACATCTTCTTCCAACATTTATATTTTTCTTGTTTTGTCACATTAACTAATTTGATAGGTGTGATGAGGTACAGAAGAGTTGTTTTGATTTGCATTTCTCTAATCAATAGTGATTTAGAGCATTTCTTCATATGACTATGCATAGCTTTAATTTCATCCTCTGAAAACTGCCTCTTCATATCCTTTGACCATTAATCAATTTGACTTAGTTCTCCATGAATTTTAGAACTGAAACCCTTTATCAGAGACACCAGTTGTAAAAATTCTTTTCCCAGTTTTCTGCTTCCTTCCTAATCTTGGATGCATTGGCTTTATTTCTGTAAAAAACTTTTCAATTTAATGTAATCAAAATTATCTATTTTGCATTTTGTAATGTTCTCTATTTCCTGTTTGGTAATTAATTCTTCTATTCTCCATAATTATGACAGGTAAACTATTCCTTGCTTTCCCAGTTTGCTTATAGTACTAGTGTTTATATCTAAATTATAAACCCATTTTGACTTTATTTTAGTATATAGTGTGAGATTTTGGTCTATGTTTAGTTTCTGCCATATTCTTTTCCAGTTTTTAAAGTAGTTTTTGTCAAATAGTGAGTTACTATTCCCAAAGCTGGGGTAGTTGGCTTTACCAAACAAGAGATTGGTAGAGTCATTGACTACTATATCTTGCATACTTAACCTATTCCACTGATTCACCACTCTATTTCTTAGTGAATACCAAGTAGTTTTGATGATTGCTGCTTTATAATACAATTTAATATTTGGTCTGACAAAGCCACCTTCCCTAGGATTTCTTTTCATTCGTGCCCTTCATTTTCTGGGCCATTTGTTATTTCAGGTGAATCTTATTATTTTTTCTAGCTCCATAAAATAATTTTTGGTAGTTTGATTTGTATGGCACTAAATAAGTAAATTAACTTATGTACAATTGTCATTTTTATTATATTAGCTCGGCCTACCCATGAGCACCTGATGTTTTTCCAATTATTTAGATCTGCCTTTATTACTGTGAAAAGTGTTTTGTAATTGTGTTCATGTAATTCCTAGGTTTGTTTCAGCAGGTAGACTCCTCAATATTTTATAATATCTACCTTAATGGAATGGAATGGAATTTCACTTTTTATCTCTTACTGTTGGGCTTTGTTGGTAATATATAGAGATGCCGATGATTTATGTCGGTTTATTTTATAACCTGCAACTTTGCTAAAGTTGTTTATTATTTCATGTAGTTTTTTACTTGATTCTCTAGGATTTTCTAAGTATATCATCATATCATCTGCAAAGAGAGATAGCTTTGTTTCTTCTTTATGTATTTAAATACCTTCAATTTCTTTTTGTTCTCTTTTTGCTAATGCTAATATTTCCAGCACCATACTGAACAACAGTGGTGATAATGGACATCCTTGTTTCTCCTCCAATCTCATTGGAAATGATTCTGTCTTGTCCCCATTACATATGATGCTTGCTAAAGGTTTTAGATAGATGCTAGTTATTATTTTAGGAAAGACTCCATTTATTCCTATGTTTTCTAGTGTTTTTAGTAGGAATGGCTGTTGCATTTTGTCAAAAGCTTTTTTCTACATCTATTGAGATGATCATGTGGTCTCTGTTAGTTTTGTTGTTGATTTGATCAATTATGCTGATAGTTTTCCTACCATTGAACCAGCCCTGCATTCTGGGTATAAATCCTACCTGGTCACAGTGTATTATTCTTGTGAGAAGTTGCTGTAATCTATTTGCTAATATTTTATTACAATGTTTGAATCTATATTCATTAGGGAAATTGGTCTATAATTTTCTTTTTCTGTTTTGACTCTTCCTGGTTTACGTATCAGCACCATATTTGTATCATAAAAAAAATTAGTAACCCACTTTACCTAATTTCCCAAATAGTCTATAACTTCTCTCTAAGAATTTGGATGCTATACCACTTGGTGCCTATTTGTCTAGTAATGATATTACTTCATTGTCTATAGTGCCTTTTAGCAAGATGTAGTTTCCTTCCTTATCTCTTTGGTAAGACCTATTTTTGTTTTTGTTTTTTCTGAGATCAGTAAAATCTGCTTTTTTTTTCTTTTTAGCATAATATATTCTACTCCAGTCTTTTACTTTTACCCTGTGTGTATCCCTCTGTTTCAAATGTGTTTCTTTTTTTTCTTTGTTTTATTTTAATAAATTGATTTATTTTTAGTTTTCAACATTTACTTCCACAAGATTTTGAGTTTTAAATTTTAACCCCATCTCATCCCTCCCACCACCCCAAGATGGCATGCATTCTGAATACTCCTTCCCCTAGTCTGCCTTCCCTTCTTTCTCTCCCCCCCTTCTCTTACCCCCTTCCCCTTCTATTTTCCTGTAGGGCAGGATAGATTTCTGTATTTCTTATTTCCAAGTTGCATGTGAAAACATTTTTTTACACATGTGTTTTTAAAACTTTGGGTTCCAAATTTTCTCCCTTCCTCCCTCCCCACCCACCTTCATTGAAAAGGCAAGCAACTCAATATAGCTTATACATGTGCAGTTATGCAAAACACTTCCATAGTAGACATGCTGTGAAAAATTAACTCTATTTCCCTTAATCTTATCCTGCCCCCCCATTTATTCTATTCTTTCTTTTGACCCTGCCCTACTCAGAAATATTTGTTTCTGACTACCCCCTTTCCCAATCTTCTCTCCTTCCTATCATCCCCCTACTCTCTTGTCTCCTTCTTCCCCCTATTTTCTTATAGGGTAAGACACATTTCCATACACAATTGGGTGTGTATGTTATTCCCTCCTTAAGTCAAATTATATGAGAATAAGATTCACTGATTCCCTCTCACCTTCCCTGTTTCCCCTCTACTGTAAGAGCCTTTTCTGTTTTTTTGTGAGATAATTTACCCCATTCTACCTCTCCCTTTCTCCTCCTACTATAATCCTCTCTCACCCCTTAATTTTCTTCTCCACATCAACTTACCCTGTACCGTCTATCTATCTGTCTATCTATCTAGATATCTATCTATATACATACATACAATTTTTTCCCTCCAAATACACTAATACTGACAAAGGTCTTATGAGTTACAAATATCATCTTTCCATGCAGGAATGCAAACAGTTCAACCTTAATAAGTCTCTTACAATTTCTTTTTCCTGTTTACCTCTTCATGTTCCACTTGAGTCTTGTATTTGAAAGTCAAATTTTCTACTCAGCTCTGGTCTTTTCATCAAGAATGCTTGAAATTCCTCTATTTCACTTAATGACCATTTTTTCCCCTGAAGGATTATACTTAGTTTTGCTGGGCAGGTGATTCTTGGTTGTAATCCTATCTCCTTTGGCCTCCAGCAAATATTGTATTCCATGCCCTGCTATCTCTTAATGTAGAAGCTGCTAAATCTTGTGTTAGCCTGATTGTGTTTCCACAATACTTGAATTGTTTCTTTCTGGCTGCTTGTAATACTTTCTCCTTGACCTGGGAACTCTGGAATTTGGCTACAATATTCCTAGGAGGTTTCCTTTGGGGATCTCTTTCAGGAGGAGATCAGTGGTTCTAAAATATCAGGGCAGTTTTCCTTGATCATTTCTTGAAAGATAATGTCTAGGCTCTTTTTTTGATCATGACTCTCAGATAGTCCAATAATTTTTAAGTTCTCTCTCCTGGATCTATTTTCCAGGTCAGTTGCTTTTCCAATGAGATATTTCACATTGTTTTCTAATTTTTCATTCTTTTGGATTTGTTTTACAGTGTCTTGATTTCTCATAAGCTCACTAGCTTCCAATTGCTGCATTCTAATTTTTAAGAAAGTATTTTCTTCAGTAATCTTTTGGACTTCCTTTTCCATTTGGCCAATTTTGCTTTTTAGGGCATTCTTCTCCTCATTGGCTTTTTGGACCTCTTTTGCCATTTGGGTTAGGCTATTTTTTAAGATGTTATTTTCTTCAGTATTTTTTGGGTCTCCTTTAGCAAGCTGTTGACTTGTTTTTCATGATTCTCTTGCATCAGTCTCATTTCTCTTCCCACTTTTTCCTCTACTTCTCTTACTTGCTTCTCAAAATCCCTTTTGAGCTCTTCTAAGGCCTGGGACTGTTTCCTATTTTTCTTGGAGGCTTTGGATGTATGAGCTTTGACTTTGTTGTCTTCTTCTGGTTGTATGTTTTGATCTTCTTTGTCACCAAAGTTAGATAATATAGTCTGACACTTTTTGCACTGCTTACTCATGGTCCCGGCCAATTACTTGAGTTTTAAACTCTCTGTTAAGGTAAGAGTCTGCTTCCAATGTGGAGAATGTACTGTCCCACACTTCAGGGGTTTATACAGCCATTTTCAGAGATACTTCTAGGGACCTGTAAATTTTCAGTTCTTCCAAGGTGGTATGATAAGGGGCTAGGTGTTTCCTCTCCACCTCCAGAACAAGCTTCACCATGCCAGTGCTCCTCCTGGCCAGTACTCCTCCTCGCTCTAGGACTGCCCCTCAGAAATATGACCCAGATCCAAGCCCAGGCAAAGCAAGAGATTCCTGCCTCAGCCCTGGCAAAGAGATCCCTGCAATTGCCCTCTGATCAGTCACTCGATTCCCTCTCAGTCTGTGGGATGGAAGCTAAGCAGGCAACTGCTGCCCCAGGGGTGGCTGAGACCTAGCTTCTACCTCTCATCACCATCACAGAATTTTCCCACTGACCTTCTAAGTTGTTTTTGGCTTTCATGGGTTGAGAAGTTTGGAAACCACCACAGCTGCCTGTGATTCAGTCCTCTGAGGCCTGCTTCAGGGTGGTTGTGGCCTGCATGCCCACACTGCACTGCGCTCCTCTCCCCGCCTGGCACAGTATACCTTTCTGATCAACCATCCAAGTTGTCTTGGGCTGGAAATTTGTTTCACTCTGTCTTTTTGTCAGTTCTGCTGCTTTAGAATTTGTTTAGAGCCATTTTTTCAGAGGTATTTGGAGGGGTTTGGGGGAGAGCTCAAGCAAGTCACTGCTTTCACTCTACCATCTTGGCTCCACCCCTGCAAATATGTTTCTTTTAAACAACATATTGTAGGATTATGGTTTTCAATCCATTCTGCTTTCTGTTTCCATTTTATGGGAGAGATAATCCCATTCACATTCACACATAAGATTACTATCTGTGTCTTTCTCTTCATCATAATCCCTCTCACATATTTATGCTTTCCTTTCTCCTTTTTTCCCTTTTTGACCACCACCTCCTTCAATCTGCCCTCCCTTCTATCAGCCCCCTCCTTTTTACACCTTTTCTTTCCCTTTTCTCTTACTACTTTTTCCTTCCTTTACATCCCCCCTTCCCATTTCTTTTTCTTTTTTTCCCTCCTATTGCCTATTTGTGAGTTACATTTCTATACCTAACTGAGTATGTCATTCCCTCCTTGAGTCAAATGGGATGAGAGTCAAGTTCAAACAATGCTCATTTTCCTCCCTTTTTCCCTATACTGTAATATATCTTTGTGCCTCTTCATGTGACATAATTTACCCTGTTCTGCTTCCTCCTTTCCTCTTCTCCCATTACATTTCCCTTTCACCACCTCATTAGTTTTTTTATTATCACACTAAAGTCAACTTAAACCCACTCCTTTTGTCGATGTATGTCCCTTTGAAATGTCATAATAAAGATATGGTTCTCAAGAGTTATAACTACCGTCTTCCCATGTAAGGATGTAAAGAGTTTACCCTTATTAAATAACATTTTTCCCCTTTCCTGTTTTCCTTTTTTGCCTCTCTTGATTCTTGTATGTGAAGATCAAATTCTCCAGAGTTCTGGTCTTTTCATTAGGAAAGTCTGGCAGTCCCCTATTTCATTGAATGTCCATCTCCTCCCCTGAGAGATTATGCTCAATTTTGCTAGGTAATCGATTCTTGATGTAATCCAAGCTCCTTTGCCTTATGGAATATCATATTCCATGCCCTACAATCTTTTAATGTAGAAGCTGCAAGGTCCTGTGTATTCCTGACTGTGGTTCCATAATATATGAGTGATTTCTTCCTGGTTACTTGCAGTATTTTCTCCTTGACTTGATAATTCTAGAATTTGGCTACATATTCCTTGGTGTTCTCAATTTGGGATCTTTCAAGAAATGATTGGTGGATTCTTTTAATGACTATTTACCCTCTGGTTCTAGGGCCTGAGGGGTGTTTTCTTTGTGATTTCCTGAAAAATAGTGTCCAGCCTCTTTTTTTTTTATCATGGCTCTCAGGTAGACCAATAATTCTTAAGTTATCTCTCATGGATCTATTTTTTAGGTCAGTTGTATTTCCAATGCAGAATTTTACATTTTCTTTTTATTTTTTATTTTGTTTTACTGATTCTTAATGTCTCATAGAGTCATTAGTTTCCAATTGCCCAATTCTAATTGTTAATAAATTGTTTTCTTCAATTAGCTTTTGTACCTCCCTTTCCATTTGTCCAATTCTACTTTTTAAGGAGATGTTTTCTTTTCTTTTAATTTAATGTTTTTGCTTGTCCTTTGCTTTTTTATTTTTTTATTAGTTTTCAACATTCACTTCCACAAGATTTTGATTTCCAAATTTTCTCCCCATCTTGCCCCACCCCCACCCCAAGATGGCATGCATTCTGAATACTCCTTCCCTTAATATGCCCTCCCTTCTATCTCTCCCTCCCTTCTCTTATTCCATTCCCCTTCTATTTTCCTGCAGGGCAGGATAGATATCTATACCCCATTTCCTATATTTTTTATTTCCCAGTTGTATGAGAAAATAATTTTTTTACATGTGTTTTTAAAACTTTGGGTTCCAAATTTTCTCCCTTCCTCCTTCCCCACCCACCCTCATTGAGAAAGCAACCAATCCGATACAGGTTATACATGTGTAATCATGCAAAACACTTCCATAGTAGTCATGTTGTGAAAAACTAAGTATAATTCCCTTCATCCTATCCCACCACCCATTTATTCTATTCTCTCTTTTGACCCTGTCCCTCCTTAGAAGTGCTTGCTTCTGATTATCCCCTCCCGCAATCTGCCCTCCCCTCTATCATCCCCGTGCTCTCTTGTCCCCTTCCTCCCAGTATTTTCTGTAAGATAAGATGGATTTCCATACCCAATTGAGTGTGTATGTTATTTTCTCCTTAAGCCAAATCCTATGAGAAAAAGATTCACTCATTCCCTCTCACCTTCCCCCATTTCCCCTCCGTTGTAAAAACATTTTATTGTCTGTTTTATGTGAGATAATTTACCCCATTCTACCTCTCCCTTTCTCCTCCCAGCATAATCCTCTCTCACCCCTTAATTTTATTCTCCAGATATCACTCCTTCATCTTCAACTTACCCTTTGTCATCTATCTACCTACTTACCTACCTATCTATCTATCTATATACATACATACATATAATTTTCCCCTCCAACTACTCTAATACTGACAAAGTACTTATGAGTTACAAATACCATCTTTCCATGTAGAATATAAATAGTTCAATGTTAATAAGTCTCTTATGATTTCTCATTCCTACCTCTTCATGTTTCTCCTGGGTCTTGTATCTGAAAGCCAAATTTTCTATTCAGCTCTGGTCTTTTCATCAAGAATGCTTAAAAGTCCTCTAATTTGCTGAATATCCATTTTTTTTTCCCTGAAGGATTATGCTCAGTGTTGCTGGTAGGTGATTCTTGGTTGTAATCCTATCTCCTTTGCCCTCTGGAATATTATACTCCAACCCCTGAAGTCCCTGAATGTAGAAGCTCCTGAATCTTGTGTTATCCTGATTGTGTTTCCACAATACTTGAATTGTTTCTTTCTGTCTGCTTGTAATGTTTTCTCCTTGATCTGGAACTCTGGAATTTGGCTACAATATTCCTAGGAGTTTTTCTTTGAGGAGCTCTTTCAGGAGGTGAGTGGTGGATTCTTTCAATTTCTATTTTGCCCACTGGTTCTAAAATATCATGGCAGTTTTCCTTGATAATTTCTTGAAAGATGATGTCTAGGCTTTTTTTTTTTATCATGGCTTTCAGATAGTCCAATCATTTTTAAATTCTCTCTCCCAAATCTATTTTCCAAGTCAGTTGTTTTTCCAGTGAGATATTTCACATTGTTTTCTAATTTTTCATTCTTTTGGATTTGTTTACAATGTCTTGATTTCTCATAAAGTCACTAGCTTCCAATTGCTGTATTCTAATTTTTAAGGAAGCATTTTCTTCAGTAACCTTTTGCACTTCCTTTTCCACTTGGCCACTTTTGCTTTTTAAGGCATTCTTCTCCTCATCGGCTTTTTGGACCTCTTTTGCCATTTGGATTAGGCTATTTTTTAAGGTGTTATTTTCTTCAGTATTTTTTTGGGCCTGCTTGAGCGAGCTGTTGACTTGTTTTTCATGATTTTCTTGCATTACTCTGATTTCTCTTCCCAGTTTTTCCTCTACTTCTCTTACTTGCTTCTCAAAATCCCTTTTGAGCTATTCCAAGGCCTAGGACTAATTCATATTTTTCTTGGAGACTTTGGATGTAGGAGCTTTGACTGTGTTGTCTTCTGGCTGTATGTTTTGATTTTCTTTGTTGCCAAAGAAAGGTTCTATGGTCTGCTTCTTTTTGTGCTGCTTGCTCATGATCCCAGACAATTACTTGAGTTATATACTTTTTTAAGGTAGGAGTCTGCTTCCAGTGTGGAGAATGTACTGTCCCAAGCTTCAGGGGTTTTGTGCAGCTATTCCCACTAATACTTCTAGGGACCTGTAAATTTTCAGTTCTTCCAAGGTGCTATGATCAAGGGTGAGGCGTTTACTCCTTTCCTGGCCTGTGCTCTGGTCTATGAGTGACCACAGGAACTCTTTTCTGTCTTGTAATAGTGAGGAGGATTCTCTCTCCACAGCCACTACAACCTCCACCAAGCCAGCATTCCTCCTTGCCCCAGGACTGCCACTCAGAACTGTGACCCAGATCCAAGCATGGGCAAAGCAAGAGAATCCTGCCTTAGCATCAGCAAAGAGATCCCTGCAATCCTCCTCTGATCAGCCACTTGGTTCCCCCTCAGTCTGTGGGCCAGAAGCTCTGGAGGCAGCCACTGCCCTGGGGCTGGGCTGCGACCCCATGCTTCTCTCTCACCCCAGACACAAACTTTTCCTACTCACTTTCTAAGTTGTCTTTGGCATTCATGGGTTGAGAAATCTGGAAACTGCCACCGCTGCCTGTGATTCAGTCATCTGAGGCCTGCTACAGGTTTTCTGAGGCCTACTTGCCCTTGTCGAACTGCACTCTTCTCCCAGCCTGGCGCGATATACCTTTCTGATCAACCATCCAGGTTGTCTTTGGTTGGAAATTTGTTCACTCTGTCTTTTTGTGGGTTCTGCTGCTTTAGAATTTGTTTAGAGCCTTTTTTTACTGGTATTTGCAGGGGTTTGGGGGAGAACTTAAGCAAGTCACTGCTTTTACTTCGCCATCTTGTCTCCCAGGAGTTGTTTTCTTCAGTGTTCTTTTTTCCCATTTTTTTAACTGCGTTTCTTATCTGACTTTTATAATCCCTCTTGAGCTTTTCCAAGAAGACTTATCTTTTGTGATCATGACAAGTTAATATTCCTCCCTGAGTTTTCAGATGTGAGTATATTGACAATGTTATCCCCTCCTGAATTTGTGTTTTGATCTTCCCTATCACCAAGATACTTTTCTGCTGTCATTGTTTTTCTATATTGCTTCTTGCTCATGTTGTTTGTGGGTTTTTTTCTGACTTTTAAAGTTACTATCTGCTTCTGGCATACAGGGGTACTGTCCCAGGCTTCTTGTGCTGAGGGCTAAGGGCCTGATTATTGATTTGCTGAGGTGGGGCTTGCCACTGGCTTGCTGGACGTATCCCTTCCTGTACTGGTCCCTTTCAGCCACAGCAAGAGGGACTTTTCCTGTTAATACCCCTAGCCTCAGAACCTAAAAGACTGCTATATCTAGTCTTTCTGCTGACTCTACTATTTCAGGATTTTTCCTGGGACAACATTCTCTGGGTTCTCCAAGGTCAATAAGGAAGAGTGGGAGTGACTTACTATTTACTCTGTCATCTAGGCTCCCAGAAGGCTAAATAGGTGACTTTCAAACATTCATCTGTGGGCTAATAGCTCCAGGAGCAGTGTTCCCACTGCTGTAGCCACTACTGCCCAAGGCCTGTTCCTGATTTGCTGGTGCAGGGGCTGTAATGACATGCCCTGCAGCCCTGTATTGAACTGTGATCGCTTCTCACCCAGGTCTGACAGACCCCTGCTGCTGACTATCTAAGTTGTCTCTGGTGTCTGTGGGATGAGAAAACTGGAAACAGCCAATGCTGCTGGGGACTCAGTCCCCTGAAGCCTGCTCAGGATTTCCTTAGTCTGGATCTGCACTGTGCCCTGTGAGCTGGATGTTTCTCTCTCAGGTCAATATAACAGACATTTCCTGTTGACATTCCAGGCTGTGTTGTGCTGGAAATCTGCCTTACTCTGTCTCTTTGTGGGTTCTGCCACTCCAGAATTTGTTCATGGAGGTATTTGAAGAGATTTGGGGGAGAGCTCAGGTGAGTTCCTGTTTTCATTCTGCTATCTTGGCTCCACCTTCACTCTGTCATCTTGGCTCCACCCATCCAAATTCTTAAAATAAAAGTTAAATGAATTATAGAAAGAAATAGATAAAAACTACTCTACTGGCAGAGGACCTCAACTTTCCCCTGTCAGAGCTAGATAAATCTAACCATAAAGTAAATAAGAAAGAACTTAGGCTAGATTTTTTTTTAAAGTGAGATATGATAAAATTCTGGAAATAATTCAATGAGAAGAGAAATGATTTTACTTTTGTCTTAACTTTGTATGGCACCTTCAGAAAAATTCACCATTTATTATGGCATAAAACCTCACTACCAAATGCAGAAAAGCAGAAATATTAAACATACTCTTTTCAGATCATAACATCATAAAATTATATTCAACAAAGGCCATGATAGCACAGATTAAAATTAACTGGAAACTAAATAATCTAATTATAAATAATGAATGAGTTGGAGAACAAATCATAGAAACAATCAATAATTTCATTAAAGTGAATGACAATGATGAGACAATATAGCGAAATTTGTGGGATATAACCAGTGCACTACTTAGGGGAAAAATCATATTTCTAAATGTGTAGAACAATAAAAGAGCAGATGAATGAATATTGAAAATGCAATGAGAACAAAAACTAGGAAAAACAAAATAAAAGACCCAATTAAACACCAAAATGGAAATTCTCTTAATTAAAGGAGAGATTAATTAAATAGAAAGAGGAAAAAATTGAACTAGAATATCATTCATAGAGCACTAACTCTATGACTCAGTAGAGTGTTGTTTGAGACACATAGAGATGATGTGACTTTTAAAGGATTACACAGCAAATCTCAGAGATAAGATTTGATCCCAGGTATTTCTGACTCCAAATTCATAATACAATCTTTGTGAATCATGATATATTGGACTTCAAGAAAGGGAAATCTGTGTTGCGAGCTTGCCTCTAATATATGTATAGCTGTAAGTCATTTAATTATCTCTGAGGAACTTTGGTTTAATCACCTATGAAATCAGGATATCTATAGTGTCCACCTTATAGTCTTAAATTTTTGTTTGTTTATTTTTTTTTAGATTAAAGGCACTAAAGAGGAAGTCCCACTCCCCCACCCCCTTAATGAAAGAGGAAAATTCCTAATAATTAGCTATTCAAGAATGGAATGGACTGCCTCTGAAATTAATAGCAATGATGTACAGTATAAGTGGTACTGGGGTATGAGTTAAAGGTCTTGGGTTCCTATTCAAGTAGTGGAACCTTACTTTGGGGAGCCACTTCCTTCTCTGGGCCTTAATTTCCACATCCATAAAAAGAATGCATATTTGAGATCCTCTCCAAGCTCTGAATCTAATGTCTTCAAATAGAGGACAGGTGACCATTTCCTAAGTATGTTGTAGTGAACTTTCTTTTTTTTTTATTATGGATTAGATAAGATGACCCCAAAGTCTTTAAAATTCTTGAAATTATTTGGTTCTGTATTGAATGTGAGCCATATCATGGACTTTCAAACACTATTCTTGCCAGTTACTTCATCATTTCAGAGGTTTAGAATTAGGAGGATCTTCAAAAGTCATATATTCTACCCTATCCAACCTAATTTTATTTAAAAGGAAACTTAGATGAGAGAATTCTGGGAAGATGGTGAAATAGGTCAGAAAATTCCAAGCTCTTTAGATTTCCCCCACAAACAAGACAAAATAGTGCCTCAGAGTGAATGTAGAACAGTAAAAATAAACAAGAGTTGAAGCAGAAAACTGCTCTTCCTGGAAAAACTAGAGGAGATCCAAAGAAAAATTCCAGGACCAAGGTTGGTCCCTGTGATATGTAAACACTTCCCATCTAGTTCTGCTGAAAGAGCAAGCTGTGAGCCCTGGGAATAGCTGGATTGGGAGGTAGCTTAGGTCCCAAACACAGGAATTTTCACCTCTTGGACAGTGTGGGAAGTTGGGCATGTGAGCAGGGAAAAATTGAAAGAACCTTTGCTGATAAGGAATGCCAGGCCCAGCTACACTGCCAATTCCCAGCCCTGGGCAAGAAGGAAATAGCATATGCCCAACAAGTACAGAAACAGTGGGATGGGGATGCCACTCTCTGTGGGCTCTTACAATAGGGTGGAGTGCTTGGTTTCCTTTCCAGGCCAGATGGGAGAAGTGAAGGAAGATCTGTGGCCAGAGGCACCATCCCCCATACTTAAGGACTAGAGGTGATTACAATAATAAGCTTCTACAAATATGAAAAACCAAAAAGTGAGCAGGCAAAAGACAAAGAACCCAACTATAGAAAGTTACTTCAGAAATAGAGAAGACTGGGATCATCTTCAGAGGAGGGATACTGAAGCAAAAACAAACAAACAAAAAAGCCTCTCCTACTCCAAAGAGTAACATTAAATGATCACTTGCTCAAAAAAGAAGTCATAAAGAACTTTGAAAAGACTTTAAAAATAAAATGAGAGAGATTGAGGAAAAATTAAAAGAAAATAAGAGTAATCTAAGAAAAACAATAAGATTGTGAAAAGAAAGTCAGCTAACTGAAAAAGGAGATCCAGAATCTTAAGAAAGAAAACAATTTGAAAATTAGAATTGGGTAAGGGGAATCCAGCAAAGTTTTAAGAGACCAAGAAATAATAAAAGATAATATAAAGAATTTTTTAAAAATGTGAAGAGAATGTGAAACATGTCATAAGAAAAACAACTGATCTGGAGAACAGATCAAGAAGAGAAAACATTGTGAGGTTTTTATGCTCTAGTACATGGTCAATTTTGTGTATGTGCCATATACCACCAAGAAAAAAGTACATTCCTTTCTATCCCCATTCAATTTTCTCTGGAGGTCTACCAGATCTAACTTTTCTAATCTTCATTTCACCTACTTAACTTCTTTCTTGTTTATTTTGTGCTTAGATTTATCAACTTCACAGAGGGAGAGATTGAAGTCTCCCACTAGTATAGCTTTACTGTCTATTTCTTCCTTTAACTCCCTGAACTTCTCCTCTAAGAATTTGGATGCTATACCATTTAGTGCATGTATGTTTACTAATGATATTACTTCATTATCTATGGTGCCTTTTAGCAGGATGCAGTTTCCTTCCTTATCTCTTTTGATAAGATCTATTTTTGCTTTTGCTTTGTCTGAGATCAGGATTGCTTCCCCTGCTTTTTTTTTCACTTCAGCTGAAGCATAATATATTCTACTCCAGCCTTTTACCTTTACCCTGTGTGAGTCCATCTGTTTCAAATGTATTTCCTGTAAACAACATATTGTAGGATTATGTTTTTTGATCCATTCTGCCACTGCTTCCATTTTATGGGAGAGTTTATCCCATTCATATTCACAGTTATGATTACTATCTGTGTCTTTCTCTCCATTTTATTTCTCCTTGTTTATGCTTTTCTAAGAAAAGAAAACATAAAAATACCTGGACTACCTGAAAGGTACAATTTAAAAAAAAAAAGAATCTTGATACAATAATACAAGAAATAATTAAAGAAAATTGTCCTGATGTATTAGAAGAAGGGGTGAAAGCAGAAATAGAAAAATTCATTGATCACTACCTGAAAGAGATCCTATGAGGAAAATCTATAAGAATATCATTGTTAAATTCCAAAACACCTCTCTCAAGGAGAAAATATTACAAACAATAAGAAAAAAAATTCAAATATGGTAGAGCCACAATTAGGGTCACACAAGACTTAACAGCAGTGACACTAAAAGAATGCAGGTCTTGGGACACTATATATCAAAGAGAAAAAGAACTGGTGTTGTAGCTGAAAATAGCATACCCAGAAAAGTTAAACGTAATCCTGAATGAAAAAAAAATAAAAACTTTCAGGACTTTTTTGCCAAAAAATAAAAAAAAAAACTGAACTTAACAGAAAATTTGGCATTCAAGCTCCAAGAGAAACATAAGGTACATATCAAAGCCTAAGTACAATGGAATAAGGACAGACTTTTTATATTAGGAAATGTAAAATGTATGTATGTCTAAGGTTGTTATTAGAAATTGGGTATTTTGAAAGAAATATTGTGGTAGACCTGAGTATGATGTGATTCTAAAAAGCAAAATCATTTATGAAAAGGTAAAAAGAATAAATATACAAATGAGATGCAAGAAGATGAACTGACACAAAGGAATTAGATGGGGGAAGAGGGCTGCTAGTTCTGGAACCTTACTGTCATCAAGAATTGGTTAAAGAGGAAACACTATACATTTAGGAGGTAATTTTTTTTAATTTATAAAGAAATAAGAGGGTGAGGGAATAGGACAAATGTATAGAAGGGTGTTTAGATTAATGGGAATGGAATAAAGAGGGAATAACATATATATATTTAGAAGGCTATAAAAGTCTTCTAAATTGAAATAGAAACAAAATGGTAAGGGGTAAGGGTGGGGGAGAGAGGATAAGGGAAGTGTCTTTGGAGGGGGTAGGTTAAGTAATAGGACAGCAAGTAGGTAGAAGTAAAGAAGAGGAGTCAGCAGGGATAGAAAATAAGAGATACACACAAACATAAACTAAAGATCAGGAGTAGAATTTATTAGGAAAAAAAGTAGAGGTAGTAATGATCTGAGACAAAGTTAAAGCTAGAATAGATTTAATTAAAAGGCAAAGATAGGAAAACTACACAATGGGTTAGTCGTATTAATCAATATTGTTTGGGACTATTTAAAATAATAAACAGTATTGGATAGGAATATTGCTGCGGTGTATGAAGTGATGAGTTGGTGGTCTTAGAAAAATGTGGAAAGACTTGGACACATCAAGGAAGATGTTATCCATCCTCAGAGAAACAGAACAAACAAATATAGTACGGTCTTACATAGATGCATATGAATGTATATGTCTATATATAAGTAAGAGTGTAGATATCTGTGTGTGTAAGTGTATGTATGTATATATATATATATATCTGTGTATGTCTACTATATATATCTTTGTGTGTATATCTATATTTATATCTATCATCTATCTAGCTATATATTTATCTAACTATCTACCTTTAATTGTAGCCTTCTAAGGCGACAAGGAGGAGAAAAGGGAAAAAAAGAACAAAGTTAAAAATGCGATACAGAGAACAAAAAAATAACTTACAAGAAAGCAAAAAGTGACAATTCTGAACACAATTTGTAGTATTTATTATATAGTCTTTCTTGAAATGGAAATTTATTGTTGTATATTTTGAATCCTCTTTTATATTCTGTTGTGCACATGGCAATATTTTTTTTCTTATTGTGCATTTAAGCTTCAGTATTTAAGTTTAAAATAAATTAATTTTAAAAAAAGGAAATTGAGACCCAGTAACTTGCTTAACATCACATGGATATTAAATGGAAAAGCTGGGATTTAGCATTAGGTCTTCTGGTTTCAAATGGAGTGGTTTTCAGCCATGCCAGGGTACCCCTCTATAATGTGTAGGACTGCAGCTTCTCTCAGATCCACATATCTGTATCAATATAAATGTAGTGTTAGCTTTGAATTTATGGAATGATATTATAAAGTTTGGTTCATAATTGTCATCTGCTTCCTAGGATTTGCCTTCTTTGTATGCTTTTCACTTTGAAAAACTAGGGAACTTAAATCCAATTGAATAATTAGATTGATGTTCCACATATAATTCATTTTTAATTTAGTTAAGTACTTTAAGATTAATAAGTATTTATTTGCCATCAAAGAATGACCCTTAGTATGGAAATAGTGAAAATTTTACTGTAGATTCTGAAAAAGTATGATGATTTCATATTTCTAGCTATTTTGTAGACCACAAATCATTATTGAGTCTTAGAACAACTGAGGCAAGTGACAAAGTTACTTAGGAAAAGTTGAGAATATTGTTCAAGTCAGCCAATCTCTTCTGACTTCCTTTCCTAAGCTTGAGAACAAACTATTCTTACCAGTAACCTGGTTGCACCAAGATTTAGTGGGCATAATGATTGTGACAGTCTTCTTCAGAAAATGAAGCCAAAGAGAATGAAAAAGAATGATTGACATAAAAGTAAATACAAGACAACAGAGAATAAACTCAGAAAGAACAAGTCTGGGTAACTTATGACACTAAAAGCTATTTAAGGTGACAATAGCCTCATCATTTTTCTATATAGTTTTATGCAAAATTGACTCATATCAGACCTGCAGGGATCTTTCCCCTTCACAGGAAGAACTTAGGGTGTGAATTTGTTTTACAGTGAATTTATATTTCATTGAATTTTGATCTGATGATGGCAGCAATATATAAAAATATAGATGCTATTGAGTAACCCTATTAATTCCTCAGTCCATACTAACTTATTGTAGTTCTACTATAGAATTGTTCTTGCCTAAAATGAAACAGAAATGGCAGGAAGTTCCGGTCATTTTGCTTGGAGTAACTTTTCAATTTGCATTTAAGTGAGCAGAGAAAAATTGATGACCCAGTGAGCAGGGGATATGGCAGTCACACATCCCTATAGTGCTGTGGGTAGCCTGCTACTAAGTAGCCTAACCCAGGGAAAAGATAGCATGTCATTCAAATGCTGCCAACTCTTAAAACTCTCCCCCTCCCCCCTCACCTATTGGACACCTCATATATTTTCATGAAAGTCCTTGGCTATAAATACTGACCTTCCTGTTAGCAATGTGAAGTCGTGTCACCACAGAGATGGAGTCCTGCCAAATACTGGCTTTTCATTCCTCCTTTTTCATTCCTCATTGCAATTGTGTGCTTTCTTTTACTACTGCTGCAAGTAGGGATTGTCCATTTTTATGGGAAGATAAATGCAAACCATTATTCATAGAGCATGCTATGATAGGATAGGAATGTTTAATGCTGCACAGATTTGAGGCACCAACCTTTAGAATAGATTCTGGCCCTTACAATGAATCTTGAAGAAAATTAAACTCAATGCAGACCACTACTTTGGCCTGAAGTAAACAGTGTAAATTTGGTAGTTGAGGCTTCTGTCTTATTTTACTCTAATTAAAATAATAATTGGCACTCCTATTGACTAGAAAAATTTATGCGTATGATGGAATGCTATTCAATTCAACCTCCTTCCCCCACCAAAAATAAATTAAAGATTTAAGTGATAGAGGCACTTTCAGCAAAATGCCATTGTATAAGCAGAAACATGTGGAATAGAGAAATTAAGTTAAACCAACGGGATGTTGACATTTAAGCAAAGAGACCTGGTGGTGTTTCTTGCTCTCTGAGGTAAGCACATTGGCTACTGAACATGTAAATTGCAAAAATAACTTAGCAACCAAAAGCAAGAACAATTGAACTAGGGAATGACCTAATCTCTGCTGGAACACATGCAGGTCCTTTCCAATTTATAGAGCACAACAAAAGGGCAGATGAACTTAGAGAAGAGTCCATAATATCAGCAGGAAAAAAAAATCATTACTATGTCTGCTGGGTAGGGGGATTAGGAAGTCATTTGGTTGTCCTACTAAAAGGTCAAGATATGCTAAAAGGTGAAAGCCCAACCCTTCGTTAAGATTTCAAAAATGAAAACAAAAATTCAAAAATGGGCCACTATCTGCCAGTTTATTGAGGGTGACCATGTGTACTCCACCCATAGCTTTTAGGTGGAAAGAGCAGAACAGTTGAGAACATTATTCAGTCTTCTCATCTCTTAGACTTGCTCATTTTTAGGGCAACTCTCCCTAAGACCAAAGATAAATCTGAGTGATATTTTCAGATAAAAGAAATGAAATTTATGATGTTAAGGTCAACATAACTGTAGCACTCCTTTCTTCTATATTTGGAAAAACTCTGGCCCCATAAAATAGTTGGGGACACAAACTACACTTTGTGTCAGAAAAGCTGCCTGCCACCTGCTAGTGTAACAAGAATTACACACTCATACAGTATGATTAACTGGATTTCATAGTCAAATAAGGAGCGCAGGCAACCTGTACTTTAGACCCTAGAAAATCCATTGCTCTAATGTTCTATAGCCTCTTAAAGAAAGTGTAACATGACCATCCATAAAACACCTATATAAATGAGATGACAGCAATAGAATTCTCCTTCTTTTAAGAATTCAGTGGAATTCATAATAATAACCATAGTCTTTAAACATTCCGTGATAATTTCATATTGAAGACCTATGATTTCCACACTCAGTATTTCCTAGGACGAAGTTACACATTCAACAGTTCAGAATAACAGAATATAGAATTCTCTTACTAGTTTGTGATGATTAACATGCATACATCAGAAGAGAAAGCAGAAGTGCACTATAACAATAACAAACAACAACAACAGCTAGCACTTATATTTCTTTAAAGATTGAAGTATGTGTTATTTGGGGGGGGCATAGGGTGTTCTAAAAGTCTTAGCTCTTTTAAACTCTTAAGACTTAAAACCTCACTTAGACTTTTGAGACAACCTATATTATCTTATTTAATCCTCATAACCACCCCATGAGATAGTTGATGTTATTACCTCTGTGATACAGATGAGGAAACTAAGGATGAGAAATGCTTATTGATTTGTCCAAGGTCACACAGCCAGTAAATTGTCTGATGCAGATTTGAAAATCGTGTCTTCCTGACTCCAAGCCTAAAGCCCCTTTTCACTCTGCTACCTGACTTCCCTGATAACTGTTAACCAAGTGGAACACAGTTAGTTCAGTCCTACTTTACTCTTAGGAAACATACTAAAATTGTGTGGAATTCAGAAATGGCCCTGTGCCTGAAAGCCCATGGACACTTAGAAACCCTAACTTAATTCGTTTCAGGTTCACTGCAAAAAGTTTCTCAGTGTTGCTTATGCAACACTTATACCAAGGGTTACAATGTCATTTGAACTATTTTAGCTAAAGAAGAGGGAATGTACATGGTTAAGGGATCTTGTGTCTTAGTTTAGTAATATGTGAAATATAATTGAAACTATACTGAATGCACTGGTTGACTGATATTTTCAAGGTGTATATATATATATATATATATTATATGTATATTATATGTATATATATACATGTGTGTATGTGTGTGTGTACATTTATATACATACATACATATATATTTCAGTTATTTTTTTCATTTTTAGTGTTCTTTAGACTAGTATTTACATACCTTAAGGCATAAAATAAGATGTTTGTATACAGAAGTCTTTGAATAGAATTGTTTTGATGAGGCTAACATTTTACTGAGGTTCAGAGGAAATTGCTACTGTTACTTATAGGTCAGGTAATGTCAAGTATTTATTACTCCATGCAAAGGGTCCTAAAACAGGCTAACAAATGTAATTATTGGCAGTATTAAAGGTGGCAGTGTTGTCATAATAGAAGAACTGACACAGAGTTGGAGATCTTGTTTTGAAAGAGGACTTTTTTTTTTCTTTAGCTATGTGACTTGGAACAAACTACTTCATTTCTCTGAACCTCAGGTTCTTCATGTGTAAAATTAAGGCAAGATCTACTTAAACTTAATAAAACTGGAAAATAGAAAAGTGTATTCTCTAGGAAATTTTGCATTGATAGTAAGTTGTTAGTATCTCTACTTCCAAGCAAATGACTTCTGGGAATAAATACGAGATTCCCTCCCCCACACACACCAGCTTTTCATTTCTCATTATAGCCACAGTTAATGAACACACCTGTTTCTCTTATCGTCTATTTCTCCCATTTAGCTCTGTTGACAGTGACAAGAGGAAAGGGTAGGTGGTAGGAACAACAGATGTTTGCATCTTACTATTACAGTGGTTGTGGCAGAGAAATAGAGATAACTAGATTGCCGCCTTTCTATAGGGATGGAAACACCAAAGTGGAGGTCCAAGTCAAGTTATGGAATAAAAATTATTTTTGCTTTAAAACATTTCTCTGAAATTATAATAAATTTTAATATGAAAATAAGATTGACCTTAAATAAATTCACTTTGTAGCCTTTTGTCCCTCTCTTTTCCTTGTTACTGTGAACACACATCCTATAAAATGAAACACACCCCATATCCATTTAGCCTATAAATCAGAGCCTTAAACCTTCTATAAAGAACCAAATGAAAGAGAATATAACAAATGACTTTCTCATTAGATTAGTAAATCTGGATAATCAGGGCTACTAGCTGATTCTTTTGGAATAAATTGCTCAGATTTCACCCTCATTTGAAAATAAATGGTTTCAGGTAGATAAAATTTAAGATCCTTCACATTTCAAACTTTGTGATTCAAAGACTAAGTAGAGTTACCTCTTCTTGAAGGATGCCAAACCCTGATGCCATTACAAATGTACAACATGTCATCTCTGATATAAGTCATCAAAACATGAATTTCCCAAATGCTTGAACTTTCTGAATATTGATAGTATTATTACTAATATGATTATATTGGCTGGAAGGTTTGCAAAGTGATATACATGTTAATTCCTTTGATATTCACAACAATATTATGAAGTGAGTTTATTGTGGTTATTTTATCCATTTCAAAAATTGAGAAACTGAGGCTTACAGCGAGTAAATGACTTGCCCAGAGTCGCGAATATAGTGTTAGAAGTATGATTTGAACTCAGGTTTTCCTAATTATGAATAAAACACTTGAAACACTGAGCCACTTAACTCTCTTGCAACAAACATAATGGAAATGCCTGCATGTGTATATACATTTATTTTCACAAGCTATAAAGCACTACACCTTCCAAATATTAAAATGTTATTTTTATTTTTCTGATTATTCTACACAGTAACGAGACCACCAGTTTCATGATAAGTTCATTGACTCAACCTTACACTACACTCCTGGGGATCTCTCTCTCTGTCTCTCTCTCAGTATATACATATATATGTATGTATGTATGTATGTTTACTTTATATTCATTAACTAATTTGAGATTCGAAACATCTCTGGATATCTCATATCAAAAACAAATAATCTTGATGGTATATCAAAGAACAATAATCTAAGAATCAAAGTATTAACTGAAATCCATGACTAAAAATAATGGAATCATATTTCAAGTAATTAATTTAAAAATTACCCAGGAATTAGAATAGGAAATGAGGAAACAAAGTTATCAATCTCTGCAGATGATATGATGGTATACTTGGAGAATCCTAGGGAATCAACTAAAAATTATTTAAAATAATTAACAACTTTAGCAAAATTACAGGATATAAAATAAATCCATGTAAATCACTGGCATTTTCATATATTACATCCAGCAGAAAGAGATAGAAAGAGAAATCTCATTTAAAGTTACTATAGACAATATAAAGTATTTGGGAGTCTACCTGGCAAGACAAACCCAAGAACTATATGAACACAATTATAAAACATTTTTCACACAAATAAGGTCAGATCTAGATAATTTGAAAAAGCTCTGTTGCTCATAAGTAGACTGAGTTAGTTATAATAAAAATGACAATTCTATTTAAATTAATTTACATATTCAGTGCCATACCAAACTATGAAAAATTATTTTATAGAGCTAGGAAAATATTATTGAAGTGCATCTAGAAGAACAAAAGGTCAAGAATATCAAGTAAATTAATAAAAAATGAATGCAAGGAAAGATGGCTTACCCATATCAGATCTAAAATGGTATTAAAAAGTAACAGTCATCAAAACTATCTGTAACTGGCTAGAATTAGAGTGGTGGATTAGTAGAATAGGTTAGGCACAAAAGACATAGTAGTCAATGACTATAGTAATCTGCTGTCTGATAAATCCAAAGACTCTAGCTTCTAAGGATAAGAACACTCTATTTAACTCACTATTTGTGAAAACTGGAAAATAGTATGGCAGAAATTAGGTATAGACCAACATCTTACACCATATACAAAGAGAAGGTCAAAATGGATACATGATTTAGACATAAAAGGTGATATCATAAGCAAATTAGAAGAGAAAGGAATAGTTTACCTGCTAGATCTATGGAGAAAGGAAGAATTTATGACCAAACAAGAGATAGAGAACATTATGAAATGCAAAAGGAATGATGTTGATTACATTAAAAAGTTTTTGCACAAAGCCAATACAACCATGATTAGAAGGAAATCGGAAAGCCAGGAAACAATTTTTACAGCCAGTGTATCTGATAATGGCCTCATTTCTCAAATATATAGAGAACTGATTCAAATTTATAAGAATACAAGTAATTTTCCAATTGATAAATGGTCAAAAGATATGAACAGGCAGTTTTTGGATGAAGAAATCAAGATATGTATAGGCATATGAAGAAGTGATCTAAATCACAACTGAATGCAAATTAAAATTATAAATTAAAACAACTCTGAGGTATCATTCACACTTCTCAGATCAGCTAATATGATAAAACAAGAAAAGAATAAATGTTGGAGATGTGGCAAAGTTGGAAAATCACTGCATTGTTGGTGGAGTTGTGACCTGATCCAACCATTCTGGAGAGCAATTTGGAACTATGCACAAAATATAAAATATTCATACCCTTTGACACAGCTATACCACTACTATATCTACATCCCAAAGAGGTAATAAAAAGGGAAAAAGGACCCACATGCACAAAACTATATTTATACAGCTCTTTTTTCTTTGGTGGCCAAGAATTGTAAACTGAGAGAGTGCTTATCAGTTGGGGAATGGTTAAACAAGTTGTGGTATATGTATATAATGGAATGCTATTATGCTATAAGAAATGATGAGCAGGCTGATCTCAGAAGAATCCTGGGAAGACTTACATGAATTGATGCTGAGTAAAGTGAGCAGAACAAGGAGAACATTGTAACACAGTAGCAGCAACATTGTATGATGACCAACTTTGATAGGCTTATCTGTTTTCAGCAGTTCAATGATCTAAGATAATTCCAAAAGACTCATTATGAAAAAATGCTATCCTCATCTGGAGTAAGAAATATAGAGTCTGAATGCACATCGAAGCATACTATTTTATTTTCATAGCTTTTTTTCTTCTTCATGATATTTCCCTTTTGTTCTGATTCTTCTTTCACAAGCATGACTAATATGGAAATGTATTTGATATGATGGTACATATATAGCTTGTATCAGATTGCTCCATCTGGGGGAATATGGGAAGGAAGGGAGGGAAGGAGAAAAAAACTGGAACTCAAAATCCTATAAAAGTAAATGTTTAAAAAATAGTTTTTTTAATTGCCCAGATATATTAGAACAAGAGGGTTATGCAAAAATTGAAAGAATCCATTGATCACTTCTTGAATGAAAGCTCAAAATGAAAACTCTCAGGAATGTCTCTGTCAATATCAAAAGCTTCTGAATTAAAACATTTTAAAAAATTAAATTAAATTAAATTTTTAAAAAAGTTTTTGAGGCAGTTGGAATAGAATTCCAATATTAAGGAGCCACAATCAAGATTGCATGGATTTTTTAAAAATTAACATATTTATTTTTAGTTTTTAACAATCACTTCCCAAAGCTTTTGAATTTAGGTCTTCTCACCCTCCCTCCCTACCTCCTTCCCCAAGATGGCATGAAATATGATATAAGCTCTAAGTGTGCATTCCTATTAAACATATTTTCACATTAGTCATGTGGTAAAGAAGAATTAGAACCCATAAGAGCAACCACAAGGAAGAAGAAACAAAACAAAACAAAACGGAAGAAAAAAACAGATCCAACAGCATGCTTCAATCTGCATTCAAACTCCATAGTTCTTTCTCTGGATGTGGATAACATTTTCTATCATGAGACTTTTGGTTATATCTTAGATTTTTGCATTGCTGAGAATAGCTGTCTATCAATGTTAGTCATTGCACAATGTGGCTGATGCTGTGTGTAACATTCTCCTGGTTCTGCTCATTTCAGTGAGCATCAGCCCATACGAGTCTTTCTAGGTTTTTTTGAAGTCTGTTTGCTCATCATTTTTTATAGCCCAATAGTATTCCATTGCATTCATATACCACAACTTCATCAGCCATTCCCCAATTGATGGATATCCCCTCAATTTCTCATTTTCTGATTCTTTTCCACCACAGAAAGAACTGATATATATATATATATTTCTACATGTGATTCCTTTTCCCATTTTTATGATCTCTTTGGGATACAGTCCTAGAGGGCTATTGCTGGGTCAAAGGGCACGTATATTTTTGTAGTCCTTTATGCACAGTTCCAAATTGCTCTCCAAAATGGTTGGATCATTTCACAACTCCATCAATAATGCATTATTATTCCAATTTTCCCACATCTTCTCCAACATTTATCATTTTCCTGTTTTGTCATGTTGACCAATCTGAGAGTTGTTATGTGGTATCTCAGAGTTGTTTTGATTTGCATTTCTCTAATCAATAGTGATTTAAAGCTTTTTTTCATATGACTATAGATGGCTTTAATTTCTTCATCTGGGAACTGCTTGTTCATATCCTTTGACCATTTATCAATTGGGGAATGACTTGTATTCTTATAAATTAGACTTTGTTCTCTATATATTTTAGAAATGAGGCCTTTGTTAGAGACACTGATTGTAAAAATTCATTCCCAATTTTCTGCTTCCCTCCTAATCTTGGTCGCATTGGCTTTGTGCAAAAATTTTTCAATTTAATGTAATCAAAATTATCCATTTTGCATGCCATAATATTTTTTATGTCTTGTTTGGTCATATATTCTTCTGTTCTCCATAAATCCTTGCTTTCCTAGTTTGCTTATAGTATCAGCTTTTATATTTAAATCATGAACCCTTTTTGACTTTATTTTGGTATACAACATGAGATTTTGATCTATGCCTAGTTTCTGCCATACTCTTTTCCAGTTTCCCCAACAGTTTTTGTCAAATAGTGAGTTTTTTTTCCCCAGAAGCTGGGGTCTTTGGGCTTATCAAATAGTAGATTACTATAGTCTTTGACTTCTGTGTCTTGCATACCTAACTTATTCTACTAATCCACTGATCTTAGCCAGTACCAAGTAGTTTTGATGATTGCTGTTTTATAATACAATTTAAGATATGGAATGGCTAGGCCACCTTCCCCTGCATTTGTTGTCATTAGTTCTGTTGATATTCCGGACCTTTGTTCTTCCAAATGAATCTTGTTATTTTTTCTAGCTCTATAAAATAATTTTGGTAGTTTGATTGCTATGGCACTGAATAAGTAAATTAACTTAGGTAGAATTTTCATTTGTTATTATATCAGCTCAACCTACCCATGAGCAACTGTTGTTTTTTTTTCCAATTATAAGATCTGACTTTATTTCTGTGAAAAGTGGCTTGTAATTGTGTTCATATACTTCCTGGGTTTTTTTCAGGAGGTAGACTCAAATATTTTATAATGTCTATATTACCTTTAAATGGAATTTCTCTTTGTGGCTCTTGCTATTAGGCTTTGTGAGTAATGTATAGAAATTCTGATGAATTATGTGGGTTTATTTTATAAAGCTTTGTTAAAGTTGCTTATTATTTCAAGTAGTTTTTTTACTTGATTCTCTAGGATTCTCTAAGTATCTCATCATATCATCTGCAGAGTGATAGCTTTGTTTTTTCTTTACCTATTCTAATACCTTCAGTTTCTTTTTCTTCTGTTATTGCTAAAGCTAATGTTTCCAATACCATATTGAGCATCAATAGTGATAATGGACATCCTTGTTTCACCCCTGATCTTGTTGGAAATGTGTCTAGTTTATCCCTGTTATATATGATGCTTGAGGAAGATGTTAGGTAGATGCTACTTATTGTTTTAAGGAAGACTTTATTCCCATGCTCTCTAGTGTGTTCAATGGGAATGGGTGATGTATTTTGTCAAAAACTTTTTCTGCATCTATTGAGATAATCACGTGTTTTCTGTTAATTTTGTTGTTGATATGATCAATTATGCTGATAGTTTTCCTAATATTGAATCAGCCCTACATTCCTGGTATAAACCCTACCTGGTCATAGTATATTATTCTCATGATAAATTGCTGTAAACTTTTTGCTAATATTTTACTTAAAATTTTTGCATCTATATTCATTAGAGAAATTGGTCTATAATTTTCTTTATTTGTTTTGACTTTTCCTGATTTAGGTATCAACACCATATTTATATCATAAAAAGAATTTGGTAAGACTCCTTCTTTGCCTGTTTTCCCAAATAGTCTACATAGTATTGGAATTAATTGTTCCTTAAACATTTGATAGAATTCACTTGTAAATCCATCTGGCCCTGGAGATTTTTTCCTAGGGAATTCATTGATGGCTTGTTCAATTTCTTTTTTCTGAGATGGGGTTATTTAAGAATTTTACTTCTTCTGTTAATCTGGGCAATTTATATTTTTGTAAATATTCATCCATTTCACTAAAATTGTCAAATTTATTGACATACAGTTTGGCAAAGCAGTTTCTAATTATTGTTTTAATTTCCTCTTCATTGGTGATGAATTCACCCTTTTCATTTTTTATACTGGTAATTGGAATTCCTTCTTTCTTTTTTTTAAATTACATTAACAAATGATTTATTTTGTTTTTTTCATAAAACCTGCTCTTAGTTTTATTTATTAGTTCAATAGTTTTCTTAATTTCAATTTTATTAATCATTTCTTTGGTTCTCAATATTTCTAATTTGGTATTTAATTGGGGATTTTTCATTTGTTCTTTTTCTAGTTTTTTTTATTTGCATGAACAATTCATTGATCTCCTCTTTCTCTATTTTATTCAAGTAGGCATTTAGAGATATAAAACTTCCCCTAAGAACTGCTTTTGTTGAATCTCATACATTTTGGTATGTTGTCTCATTATTGTCATTCTCTTGGATGAAGTTATTGATTGTTTCTATGATTTATTGTTTGAGTCATTCATTCTTTATGACTAGATTATTTAGCTTCCAATTAATTTTTAGTCTATCTTTCCATGGCCCTTTATTACATATAATTTTATTGCATCATGATCTGAAAAGTATGCATTTAATATTTCTGCCTGTTTTTGCATTGGATTGTGAAGTTTTTATGCCCTAGTACATGGTCAATTTTTGTGTAAGTGCCATGTGCCACTGAGAAGAAATTATATTCCTTTATATCCCCATTCATACCATATATAACTTTTCTAAAATTTTATTCACCTCCTTAACTTCTTTCTTGTTTATTTTGTGGTTAGATTTATCTGGTTCAGAGAGGAGGAGGCTGAGGTCCCTCACTAGTATACTTTTGCTGTCTATTTCTTCCAGTAATTCCTGAACTTCTCTTCTAAGAATTTGGATGCTGTATTACTTGGTGCTTATATGCTTAGTAATGATATTACTTCATTGTCTAGGGGTCTTTTAGCGGCATGTAGTTTCCTTCCTTATCTCTTTTAGTAAGATTTTTTTTCTTTTGCTGTGTCTGAGATCAAGATTGTCACCCTTGCTTTTTTTATTTTTATTTCAGCTGAAGCATAATATATTCTACTCCAGCCTTTTTCCTATACCCTGTGTGTGTCCCTCTGTTTCAAATGTGTTTCTTGTAAACACGTTATAGGATTATGTTTCCTAATCCATTCTGCTATTTGTTTCCATTTAATGGAAGAGTTCATTCCATTCAAATTCACAGTTATGATTGACATCTGTGTCTTTCTCTTCATCCTATCCCCTTTTCCCCTGTTTATGCTTTTCTCTCTCTTTTTCTCCATTATCGTCCTCACTAGAGTTTTGCTTTTGATCACCGCCTCCCTCAGTCTCTCCTCCCCTCTATTCTTTTCCTTTTCCTTTTCCCTTATTACTTTTTCTCTCCCTTTTATCTCCCATTCCCATTTCTTTCCCCTTTTCCCTCCTACTGCTTATATGGTAAGTTAAAATTCTATACCTAACTGTGTATATTATTCTGTCCTTGAACCAAATCAGAGGAGAGTAAAGTTCAAACAATGCTCATCTCCTTCCCTTCTTTCCCTCTACTGTAATATATCTTTGCGCCTCTTCATGTGATGTAATTTACCCTTTTCTGCTTCCTCTTTTCCTCTTCTCCCATTACAGTTCCTTTTCAACACTTCATTAGATTTATTATTATTAAATCAAAGAAAACATAATCCCACCCCCTCTGTCTATGTATATCCCTTCCAATTGTCATAATAAAGATGCATTTCTCAAGAGTGATAAGTATCATCCTCCCATGTGGGGATGGATGTAAATAGTGTAATCTTATTGAATAATATGTTTTCCCTTTACTATTTACCTTTTTTGCCTCTCTTGAGTCTTGTATTTGAAGATCAAATTTTTCATGGAGCTCTCGTCTTTTCATCAGGAAAGTTTGGAAGTCCCCTATTTCATTGAATATCCTTCTCCTTCTCTGAAAGATTATGGTCAATTTAGCTGGGAAGTTGATCCTTGGTTGTATTCCAAGCTCTTTTGCCTTATGGAATATCATATCCAAGATCTTCTGATCTTTTAATGTTGAAGCTGCAAGGTCCTTCATAATCCTGACTGTGGTTCCACAATATGTGAATTATTTCTAACTGGATGCTTTCAGGATTTTCTTCAATTTTTGTAATTCTTTTGATTTTGATAGACTTATTCTTGATGTCTCATAGAGTCATTAGCTTTCAATTGCCCAATTCTTGTTTTCAATGTATTGTTTTCTTCAGTTAGTTTTTGTATCTCCTTTGCAATTTGGCCAATTTTTACTTTTTAAAGGTTTGTTTTCTACAGGTAATTTTTGTCTTTCATTTCCCAAGCTATTGACTCTGTCTTGCATACCTCTTATTTCTTTTCCCAAACAGGGCTTTCCTTTGCACATGCCCAAATCACTTAACATGGAGCTATCTACATGTGAGATGCCAGGGTCCTCCTTCTGGGAGAAGATAGTCTCCATTCCTGTACAATATGTATAGGAACATCATATTTTTGTTGACTCTAAAGCTGAAATAGGATGTGTCTTTGAAACTATGAGTCAGGGATGCACTGTCTCTTTCCAGGAGTGTTCAAGATAAAGTGAAGGTCCTGTTCACCTACAGCATAGGCATCATTAGAAAATGAGTACTGAATAAAGAAGAGGAATATCAATATTTCTAAGTTATTGTTAGTATTTTACAATGATTAGACATTGGAGTGTTATTGTATTATCTGTATTATTTTTGTCATTGTATGGAGAGTAAATTAAAAGGAGAGTGTCTAGAAGTATACAGCCCACTTAAAAGGCTAATCTAATATCCTAAGAAAGAAGGAATGAGTTCTGGAGTAGAGAGAAGATAAATATGGGTGAGAAAGAAAGGAGAAGAAATAACCCCAAGTTTGTGTTTCTGTTTAATCAGAAAAAACTGGTCTGCTCTAAAGAAATAAGGGGGAGGAGAGAAAACAACAAAAAAAAAAGAAAAGAAAAAGAAAAAAATAGGGAAGTTTATAGGAAGATATGGGTTTTAAGGACAGTCAGGAGAAAACAGGTTAAAGTTTGCATATAAGGGGAAGACAGAAATGAGAGAAGGGGAGAGGAAAGGGAGATAAAGGAAAGGATAAGAGAAGTTATTGGAAGGGGAGGAGAGTTTGGGAGGAATAAAAGGAAAGGACAAGACAGTCCAGGGCAGGATAGAATGGGATGGGATAGGATAGGATAGGATAGGATAGGATAGGATAGGATAGGATAGGATAGGA
>NW_020955033.1:16707460-16726956 GCF_900497805.2 Vombatus ursinus
GATAGGATAGGATAGGATAGGATAGGATAGGATAGGATAGGATAGGACTCAGAGTAAACAGAAAGCATGAAGGAATAGCTAACCCTGGATAAAAGTGAGGATCTAGAAAGATATTGGCTGGATATACCACTGGACTAATGATATTTAAAAGAATAAACATAAAGTCTTACAGTTAAGTTGAGAAGTGAACTTTACAAATGCAAGATGTGGAAAAAACATGATTAGTTTGAATTGCAAACTTAATATGAAACAGCAATGTTATGTTGTGATACAAAAAGCTATAAAAATATTGGTCTGTATTGAGAGAAATTGCTTTCAGGAACAAGGAGATGATATTACCTATGTACTGTATTCTGGCTCAACTACACTGGAGTATTGTATTCGTTTATAAGCACTACAATTTAGGAAGGTTATTGAAAAGCTGAAGTCTGTCCAGAAGAAAGAAATCAGGATGATGAAGAACCTTAATTCTAGATTTTATAAGGATCAGTTGAACAAACTGATGATTTTTGGAAAAGAAAATTTAAGGGGAAGGGCATTATAGCTATCTTTAAGCACTTTAAAAATGTTTTGTGGAGGATGGATTATATTGTTCTGTTTGGCCCCAGAAGATAGAATTCATAACACTGGTTCAAGATGCAAAGAGACAAATTTATACTTGAAGTAAGGGAAAATTGTCTAAAAATTAGAGCTATCCAAAAGTGGAATAGATGTCCTAAGGAGACAGTAGTAATTTCTTTCTCACAGGACGTCTCCAAACAAAGTCTAGATGAGTAATTATTTCACATGTTGGACTGATGATTCTTTTGGAGATGTAGCTTGGATTAGATCATTAGTTAGACATTTTTTCCAGATCTGAAATTCTGTGTGATTCTGAACTAACACTTAAGGGGTAGTAGATGAATGTTAAATATATGAATGAGACTGAGGAGTGATCACATTATTTTGCCTTATGAACAGTTTTATATGATTTGCAAAATTAAGTAGTTAATAAATTTTCATTGGTAATCTATAAGGGAATGTTTACTTTTCCACCATAAAGATAGTTGATCTCTCCCCCCTCCCATAGTTCATGTGTGGGAGTACAGAGCAACTTCTTTAACACATACCTAGTCACTTCTTCTTGTCCAATCCCAGAATCTAAATTCAGTGCTAGATAGCTAAAAGCAGGCATGTAAAAAATAAGCCAGTTCTTTTGAATAGTGTAGCCTGCAAATATCAATAATCCAAAGAATAAGTCACATAGAGTTCTTCATTTTTGATGTTCAAACCTGACAAAACAGAAAGATCATTGGACTAGAAGTCTTGGATGACAGTTAGGTTACACTTATTTATTAGCCATAGAAATGGGCTGTCTGCACCTTAATTTCTTTGTTTGTGAATTTGAGATAAGAATCCCAGCCCTGCCTACTTTCAGGGTTACCCCAATGTGAACATCAATTGGTACAGAGCACATAAATGTGTTCAGAGAAGTCTAAAGCAAGATTCAAATGCAAGACATAATTGTTGTTGCTCTTGTTTTTAACTCAGAATAGACCATCTGGTTGTGCAGCTTTTCAGGTACTCTTGATAATAACAGCTATTGCTGCCTGCAGGCTCATCTGTAAACAGGATATTTTGTCCTTGCCAATATAGGAAAATAAATTCACTCTAAAACTTTGGAGAGATAGTCTCCAATGCATTTGTTAGATATTATAAACATGGATTTTGTATAACTTGTTGTCTATTTTAATGAGTAAAAGTTGTATTAAAAAAAAACCTGAAACATTGGTTGGCATCTTAAAGGAAATTAATATTCCCTTATTTTCATTTTTGCATTTTTTTCTGATTTAGGTTTTTTAGTATCTTTATAAGTATTTAAGTCCTAGACTATTATATTTTCTGAAAAATTTAATTTGGAACATCATATGTGTGAAAGAAAACAAAATAGTTGTTTTTAGTATAAGTATTTCAACATAAAAGAGTTCAGCTTGTTATATTGTTCTGGGCAATGAAGTCATAGAAATTTTGTGTTCAAGTTCAGACTCTGCAATTAATTGCCTGTATGACCATGGGCAAGTTATTTAACTTCTCTGTGTCTCAGTTCCTCAACTATAAAAGGAGGTATTTATTTTAGATAGCCTTTAATTACCTTTCCACCTTTAAATATATGAACTTATCACCTATAATTCTTCTAGAACTTGGAGAAAACCTGTGCCCACCACAGCAGGTCATCGCACTTATGGATAACTCTAATCAATAGAAGGTTTTTCCTGACATTGAATTAAACCTACTTCTCCACTATCTCTACCTGTTGCTTCTATTTGTTTAACTGGATATTACTAACCTGAAGAAACTTGGAGAGAGGTGTAATCAAGATGGTAAGTGAGAGTCAGCATTTTTGCCCAGCTCAATGAATGCAACTTCTCCACAACAAACTTAAAAATATGCTATAATGAAATCTGAGTTAGAAAGCCAAGGTAAAGTTAGAGTGAGTAATGTTTTTTCCTGCCCAGAGCAGTTTAGGAAGATAGAGAGACCTTTGGACACTGGGACAGTGGCTAGCCAAGAGTGCAACAGAGTGACAGCAGCAGAGACAACAATGGCCTTGGCATGAGCAATGGTGATGATCATTCTGTTGCCCAAGGAAAGTAAAGGAGCTGAGACCAATGACCAGGGCTAGAATCAATGAGGCAGAAAGAGATGCCATGGAATTTTGAACCTGCTGTGCTTAAAAGAATAGGTGCCAGCTAGAAGTTTTTTCTCACCTATTACCCAGTTCCTGGCCATCATTCCAGGAGCAGTCAGCAAAAGAGACCATAATCATGAATAATCCAGTAACAAGTTCCAACACTTAACTATGTGTCTCTGAGCCCAAGTGCAGAAAAGGAACCCACTTCTTTTTATTTTCACAGGGCAGCCCTTCAATTACTTTTATTCTTTATCTTTAAATACTATTTTGTTTTTCCCTATTACATATCAAGAAAATTTTTAGCTTTCGTTTTTATGAGATTTTGAGTTCCAAATTTTCTCTTCCTCCCCTCCTCTTTTCTGAAAATGGTAGGCAGTTTGATATAGTTTATACATAAGCTATCATGTAAAACATATTTCCATATTCATCACAGTTGTGAAAGAAGAAACAGATTAAAAGAGAAAAAAAACAGGAGGAAAAATAAAGTGAAAAATGCTTTGATCTACATTCAGAGTCCATCAGTTCTTTATTAGTATATGGATATTATTTTCCTTCTTTAGTCCTTTTATTTATCATGGATCATTGTACTGCTGTGGAAAGCTGAGTCATTCAAAGTTGACTATCACACAATATTGCTCTTCCAGTGTATGATATTTTCCTGGTTCTGCTCAATTCACTTGGCTTCAGTTTGTACAAGTCTTTCCAGGTTTTTTTTTTTCTGAAATCTGCCTGTTCATCATTTCTTATTACATGGTAGTATTCCATTACATTTATATACCACAACTTGTTTAGTCATTCCCCAATTGATGGCCATCCTCTCAATTTACAATATTTTGTCCCTACAAATAGAGCTGCTATAAATATTTTTATGATCTCTTTGGTATTCAGATCTAGTACTGGTATACCTGGGTCAAAGAGTATGCACAGCTTTATAGCCCCTTGGGTATAGCTCCAAATTCTTCTCCTGAATGGTTGGATCAGTTCCCAAATCCACCAACAGTGCATTAATGTCTCAATCTTACCTCATGCTCTCCAACATTTATCATTTTCCTTTTTTGCCATATTACTCAATTTGGTTTGAAGTTATATTTCAGAGTTGTTTTAATTTGCATTTCTCTAATCAAAAGTGATTTAGAGCACTTCTCCATATGCCTATAGATATTTTGATTTCTTCATCTGAATACTGCCTGCACATATCCTTTGACCATTTCTTAATTAGGGAAAGGCTTATATTCTCATAAATTTGACTCAGTTCTCTATATATTTGAGAAATGAGGCCTTTATCAGAGACACCTGTGATGATTGTTTCCCAGCTTTCTTCTTTCCTTTTAATCTTGTTTGGATTGGTTTTGTTTGTATAAAAGCTTTTTAATTTAATATGTTCAAAATTATCTATTCTACATTTTGCAAAGTCCTCTAACTCTGGTTTGGCCATGAATTCTTCCCCTCCCCATAGATCTGACAGGTAGCCTGTTCCTTATTCATATAATTTGATTGCTTCATTGTCTATGGTACTTTTTAGCAAGATACAATTCCCTTCCTTATCTCTTTTAATTAGGTCTATTTTTGCTTTTACTTTGTCTAAGATCGGGATTGCTACTCTCTGCTTTTTTTTTTTTTACTTTAGCTGAAGTATAATAAATTCTCATCCAGCCTTTTATCTTTCTTCCATGTGTCTCTCTGCTTCTAGTGTGTTTCTTATAAGCAACATATTGTAGGATTCTGTTTTTTCTTTTTTATACACTCTGCTATCCACTTCCATTTAGTGGGAGAGTTCATCCTATTACCATTCATGGTTATGATTACTACCTATCTATTTCCCTCCATCCTATTCATCCTCCTATTTGTCCACACTTTCCTTTTACCCATTCTCACCTCACCAGTGTTTTGCTTCTGTCAAACAGAAACAAAAAAAATGAAAAAAAAAAGGATGAAAACATAAAATAACTCATGGGTAAAACAACTGAACTTTAAAATTAATCCAGGAGAGACAATTCAAAAATTATAGGCCTATCTGAAAATCATGATGAAAAAAAGAACCTGGACAATATCCTTCAGGAAATCATAAAGGAAAACTGCCCTGAAGTCGGAGAACCAGAAGGCAAAATAACTATAGAAAGAATCCACTGCTCCCCAACTGAAAGATATCCCAAATTGAAAATGCCAAAGAATATAACAGCTAAATTCCAAAATTACCAGATTAAAGAGAAAATACTACAAGTAATCAGAAAGAAACAATTTAAATATCATGGAATTTCAGTCAGGATTACACAGGACCTTGCAGCCTCTACACTAAAAGACTGTAGGGCATGCAACATAATATTCCATAAGGCAAAGGAGCTTGGAATGCAGCCAATGATTAACTACCCAGCAAAAATGAGTGAGATTTTTCAGGGAAGGAGATGGATATTCAACAAAATAGGGGACTTCCAAACCTTCCTGATAAAAAGGCCAGAGCACAACAAAAAAATTTGATCTTCAAGTACAAGATTCAAGAGAGACCTAAAAAGGTAAATGGGACAGAAAGATACAATGTGTTGTTAATAAAGGCAAAATGTTTACATTCCAACAAAGGAAGATGACACTTGCAAGTCTTGAGAACTGTATTGTTATTATACCATGTTAAAGGAGTATACATAAAGGGGGTGGATATAAGTTGACTTTGATGTAATGATAAAAAAAATTAATCAAGTGGGTTAAATGGATCAAAATAAGTGAATTAGTCTGAGTTAAGAAAATGTACTGAGAAAGGAGGAGGCAGACAAGGGTAAATTACACTACAGGAAAAGACACAAAAACCTATTAGATCAGGGGTAAAGAAGGAAGGGGGATGAGCATTGTTTGAACCTCACTCTCATCAGATTTGGCTCAAGAAGGGAATAACATAATCAGTTAGGTATAGAAATCTAACTTGCTCTATAGACAGTAAGAAGGAAAAGGTAAAAGAAAAGGGAGGGGGATAGAAGGGAGGGAAGAAGCAGTAAGGGTAAAGGGGAAGAAAAGGGAAAGAGATAATAGAAGGGAGGTGGGACTGAAGGAGGTGGTGGTCAAAAGCAAAACGCTAGTGAGGGGGGAAAAGGAGAAAGGAGAAAGAAAAGCATAAACAGGGAAAAAGATGGAGAAAAAGACACTGATAGTCATCATAACTGTGAATGAGAATGGGATGAACTCTCCCATAAAACAGAAGCATATAGCAGAGTGGATTAAAAACATAATCCTACAATATGTTGTTTATAGGAAACACATTTGAAAGAGAATGACACATACAGGGTAAAGGTAAAAGGATGGAGTAAAATATATTATGCTTCAGCTGAAGTAAAAAAAGCAGGGGTAGCAATCCTGATCTCAGACAAAGCAAAAACAAAAATAGATCTTATCAAAAGAGATAAGGAAGGAAACTACATCCTGTTAAAAGGCACCATAGACAATGAAGTAATATCATCACTAAACGCATATGCACCAAATGGTATAGAATCCAAATTCTTTTTTTTTTAAGTGAGGCAATCAGGGTTAAGTGACTTGCCCAAGGTCACACAGCTAGTATGTGTCAAGTGTTTGGTCTAAGGCCGGATTTGAACTCAGGTCCCCTGACTTCAGGGCCAGTGCTCTATCCATTGTGTCACCTACCTGCCCAGCATTCAAATTCTTAGAGGAGAAGTTCAGGAGTTACAGGAAGAAATAGACAGTAAAACTATACTACTGGGGGACCTCAACCTCTCCTTCTCTGAACTAGATAAATCTAACCACAAAATAAACAAGAAGTTAAGGAGGGGAATAGAACATTAGAAAGGTTAGGGATGATAGATCCCTGGAGAAAATTGAATGGGGATAGAAAGGAATATACTTTTTTCTCAGCGGTACATGGCACATACACAAAAATTGACCATGTACTAGGGCATAAAAACCTCACAATCCAATGCAAAAAGGCAGAAATATTAAATGCAACCTTTTCAAATCATGATGCAATAAAAATTATATGTAATAAAGGGCCATGGAAAGACAGACTAAAAATAATTGGAAATTAAATAATCTAATCCTAAAAAATGATCTGGTCAAACAACAAATCATAGAAACAATCAATAAGTTCATTCAAGAGAAAGACCATGAGACAACATGCCAAAACTTATGGGGTGCAGTAAAAGCAGTTCATTTTTTTTGAAGTGCTCATTTTATTTAAAAACGTGTATACCATGTTATTACAATGGAATATAAATTCTTTTTAAACATCAGAAGTCCACAAGTGCAACAAAGTATTACTTAAATATGGCAACATTTGTATAAGAAGAATCCTCAAGTATCAGTCTGCTTATAATGTGAGAAAATATGAACTCAAAAGGACAGTGATATATTTTATCAGTTGGATATGACATAGAGAAAACTCAAATATTGTTCACATTTTTAAAGCTTTCTATCTTTTCAGCTGAACAAGCACTTCAAATACATAGAAAATAGATGGCATTTAAAAAATAATTATAATAGAGTAGCAGCAAAAGTAGAATTCTAGGCCATACCATTCATATGTTCTCATCTTTTAGTAACTATAATGAATACTACTGTGTTATGTAGCATGATTAACAGCTGTTTGAGCCTCATCTTTAACACAAACAAATTGTCTATGGAGAAGGTAGGGAGGAAAACTCTTGCCAAAATATTCTGTTTCATGTTTTTCTACTAGATGTTCTTTAGTCCCTGTTTTTTTTTTTAATGCCAAGAAGGCTTCCTTTTCAATTTGTAAGTCTTCAACCTTCAAAAGTGTGGAAAGGCATTGACAAATATTGCACCCCATGAGGTGGGATGGTAGGACTGTGGGGCACTGGTAGGTGGAGTAAACGCATCAGTGACATCATTGGCTAAAATGGAGAACTGGGGAAAATTCTCTTCTTTTCTTCAAGCAGTGGTCTGGTCCTTCCACAGCCTCTTAATGTTCCACTTGAGTCTTGTATTTGAAAGTCAAATTTTCTATTCAGCTCTGGTCTTTTCATCAAGAATGTTTGAAAGTCCTCTATTTCACTGAATGATCATTTTGTCCCCTGAAGGATTATACTCAGTTTTGCTGGGTAGGTGATTCTTGGTTGTAGTCCTATCTCCTTTGCCCTCCAGAATATTGTATTCCATGCCCTGCTGTCCCTTAATGTAGAAGCTGCTAAATCTTGTGTTATCCTAATTGTGTTTCCACAATACTTGAATTGTTTCTTTCTGGATGCTTGTAATAGTTTCTCCTTGACCTGGGAACTCTGGAATTTGGCTACAATATTCCTAGGAGTTTTCCTTTGGGAATCTCTTTCAGGAGAAGCTGTTTGGATTCTTTCCATTTTTATTTTGCCTTCTGGTTCTAAAATATCAGGGCAGTTTTTCTTGATAATTTCTTGAAAGATGATGTCTAGGCTCTTTTTTTGATTATTGCTTTCAGAGAGTCCAATAATTTTTAAATTATCTCTCCTGGATCTATTGAAAGCAGTTCTTAGGGGAAGCTTTATAACTCTAAATGCTTACATAAATAAAATAGAAAAAGAGGAGATCAATGAATTGGGTATACAACTAAAAAAACTAGAAAAAGAACAAATTAAAAATCCTCAATGAAACACCAAATTAGAATTATTGAAAACCAAAGAAAAAATGAAGAAAATTATTGAATTAATAAATAAAACTAAGAACTGGTTTTATGAAAAAAACAATAAAATAAATAAACTTTTGGTTAATCTAATTAAAAGAAAAGAAAGAAGAAAACTAAATTGCTAGCATCAAAAATGAAAAGGGTGAAGTTACCACCAAGGAAGAGGAAAGTAAAACAACAATTAGGAGTTATTTTGTCCAACTGTATGTCAACAAATTTGACAATCTTAGTAAAATGGATACATATTTACAAAAATATAAATTGCTCAGATTAACAGAAGAGGAAGTAAAATACTTAAATAATCCCATCTCAGAAAAAGAAATTGAAGAAGCCAATGATGAACTCCCTAGGAAAAAATCTCCAGGACCAGATTGATTTATATGTGAATTCTATCAAACATTTAAAAAACAATTAATTCCAATATTATATAAACTATTTGGTAAAACAGATGAAGAAGGAATGTTATCAAATTTTTTTTATGGTACAAATATGGTGCTGATACCTAAACCAGGAAGATTCAACACACAGAAAGAAAATTATAGACCAATTTCTCTAATTGGCAAAAATTTTCAACAAAATATTAGCACATAGATTACAGCAACTTATCACAAGAATAATACGTTGTGATCAGATCCTGAAACAAACCCAGGAACTCTATGAACACAACTATAAAAGACTGTTCATGCAAATTAAGTCAGATTTAAATAATTGGAAAAACATCAGTTGCTCATGGGTAGGCCGAGCTAATATAATAAAAATGACAATTCTACCTAAGCTAATTTACTTATTCAGTGCCATACCAATCAAACTACCAAAAATTATTTTATAGAGTTAGAAAAAATAATAACAAGATTCATTTGGAAGAACAAAAGGTCCAGAATATCAAGGGAACTAATGAAAAGAAATGCAGGGGAAGGTGGCCTAGCCATTCCAGATCTTACATTGTATTATAAAGCAGCAATAATCAAAACTGCTTGGTACTGGCTAAGAAATAGAGTGGTGGAATAGGTTAAGTATGCAAGACACAGTAGTCAATGACTATAGTAATGTATTATTTGATAAACTCAAAGACCCCAGCTTCTGGGATAAGAACCCACTCTTTGAAAAAAAACTGCTGGGAAAACTGGAAAAGAGCATAGCAGAAACTAGGCATAGACTAAAATCTCACACCATATACCAAAATAAAGTCAAAATGGGTACATGATTCAGATATAAAGGCTGATACTATAAGCAAACTGGGAGAGCAAGGAATAGTTTACCTGTCAGATCTATGGTGAATGGAAGAATTCATGACCAAACAGGAGATAGAGAACATTACAAAAAGCAAAATGGATAATTTTGGTCACGTTTAATTGAAAAGTTTTTGCACAAACAAAGCCAATGCAACTAAGATTAGAAGGAAGGTAGAAAATTGCGGAAAAATTTTTCCAACCAGTCTCTCTGAAAGGTTCTCATTTCTAAAATATGTAGAGAATTACGTCAAATTTATAAGAATACAAGGCATTCCCCGATTGATAAGTGGTCAAAGGATATGAACAGACAGTTCTCAGATGAAGAAATTAAAGCCATCTATAGTCATATGAAAAAATGCTCAAAATCACTATTGATTAGAGAAATGCAAATCAAAACAACTCTGAGATACCACATCACACTATCAGAATGGCCAGTGTGACAAAATAGGAAAATAATAAATGTTGGGGAAGATGTGGGAAAATTGGAACACTAATGCATTTTTGGTGGAGTTGTGAAAAGATCCAACCATTTTGGAGAGCAATTTGGAACTATGCCCCAAGGGCTATAAAAATGTGCATCCCCTTTGAACCAGCAATAGCACTTCTAGGGCTATATCCCAAAGAGATCACACAAATGGTAAAAGGACCTACATGTACAAAAATATTTATAGCAGCTCTTTTTGTGGTGGCAAAGACTTGGAATTTGAGAGGATGCCTATCAATTGGGGAATGGCTGAGCAATTTGTGGTATGTTAATGTAATGGGATACTATTGTGCTATAAGAAATGATGAATAGGCTGACTTCAGAAAAACCTGGAAAGACTTGTATGGTCTGATGCTGAGTGAAGTGAGCAGAACCAAGAGAATGTTGTACACAATAACAGCCACATTGTGTGATGACTAATATTGATAAACTTAACCCTTCCTGGCAATACAAGGATCTAAGACATCTCCAGAGGCCTCATGATGGAAAATGCTATCCACATCCAAAGAAAGAACTATGGAAGTTGAATTGCTATTTTATTCTCTTTTGTTGAGTTTAGTTTCCTCTTTCTGATGGTTCCTTCTATTGGTTTTTATTTTTACTTACAACATCACTAATGTGAAAATATATTTAATATGAATGTAAATGTATAGCCTATATCAGATTGTGAGCCATCTTGGGGAGGGTGGTTGGGAGGAAGGGGAAGAAAAATTTTAAATTCAAAAGCATATGAAAGTGATTATTGATAAATCAAAATAAATTAATAAAAAAAAGAAATTAGTATATATTTAAAACCAAGAGCAAGTATCATCTGTACTGAGGATGAACTAGAAGCCTTTCCAAGGTCAGATTAAATAAGCAAATATGCCCATTATCTAAATTATTATTCAATATTGTACTATAAATTTATATATCATAATAAGACAAGAAAAATAAATTTAAGGAATAAGCATACGCAAAGAAGAAATAAAACTTACCTTTTGCAGATGATATGATGATATTCTTACAGAATTCTGGAGGGTCAACTAAAAACCTAATGAAAACAATTAACAATTTCAGCAAAGTTGCAGGATACAAAAAAAATCCACACAAATCATCAACATTTCTGTATGATATCAACAAAATCCAGCAAGAAGAGATAAAAAGATAAATTATATTTGAAACAATTGCAGAAAATATAAAATACTTGAAAGTCTATTTGTGAAGGCTCACACAGGAACCATATGAATACAATTGTAAAATATTATATAAAAAGGATTCCAAATAATTATAGAATCATTAATTGCTCATTGGTAGGCCAAGACTATTTAATAAAAATTACAATAAAAACTAAATTAATTTACTCATTTAATGCCATGCCAAACTGACAACAAATTATAGAACTACAAAAAAGAATAACAAAGTTTTATCTAAGAAAATAAAAGTCAAGAATATCAGGGGGATGAAAAGAAAGTGAAAGAAGGGTACCTAGCACTACCAGATCTCATAACTAAACAACAGAGTGGTAATCAAGTACAACAAAAATCTGATATTAGATAAAAACAAATAGGACAATAAGTAAAACAAAAATTTGGTACACAACATGCAGAAACAAATGAATAGGGTAAGATAGTGTTTGATAAACTCAAAGATTTCAGCTTTGGGGATCTTATATATGTGTGTGTGTGTGTATTGTTAAATATGTCAATATTTTTAAAAAGCTGTTGGAAAAACTGGAAAGTGGTCTGGCATAAACTTGGCATAGACATAGATCTCACACTGTATACCTAGAAAAGCTCAAAAAAGTTGCATAATTTAGACATAAAGTTTGCTATCATGAGCAAATCAGTGGAGTATAGAAAAATACTTGACAATCTAAGAATAGGGGAAGAGTTCCTGAGCAACAATAAAGAAGTTCATAAGATTTAAAAAGGAAAATTTTAATTATATAAAAATAAAAAGCGTGGTTTTTTGTTTGTTTTTTTTAGTAACAAAACCAATGTAGCTAGGATTTGAAGAAATTCAGTAAAACTGGGAAGAATTATCCACAGGAAATTTCTCTGATAAAGGCCTGATTTCTAAAATATATAAGAATGAGTCCAATTTACAAGAATAAGGGCCATTCACCAATTGATGCTTAAAGGATATGAGTAGGCAACTCTAAGAGGAAGAATTCACAACTATCAATAAACATATAAAAATGCCCTAAATAATTAATAATTAGAGAAATGCAAATCAAAGCAACTCTGAGGTACCACCTCACACCCAAAAGATTGGCTGAGAAGACAAAAAAAAAAAAGGAAAATGACCAAAGCCTGAGGGGATGTGGGAAAATAGGGATATGAATGCACTGTAGTGATGCAAATTAGTCCAAACATCCTGAGAAGAAACAAATCTGGGAAGCAACTATAACAAAAAGACTATCAAATTGTGCATACCCTTACACTCAGCAATACTGCTAGTAGGGCTATTTCCCAAGAATATGATATGTAAAAAGAAGAACAAAAATATTTATAGCAGTTCTTGTTGTGGTGGCAAAGATTTGGAAACTGAGAGGTTATTAATAAATTTGGGAATGAATGAATAAGTTGTGGAATCTGAATGTGATGGAATTCTATTATGCAGTAAGAAATTATAAAAAAAAAAGATGGCTTCAATAAAACTTAAGAAGACTGTTTGGATGGATGTGAAATGAACTGAGCAGAACCAGGAGAACTTTCTACATAGTAATAGCAATATTATAAAGATAATTAACTTTGAATGACTTAATAACTCTAATCAACACACTTCAAAATGACTTATGATAAAATATGCTATCCACCTCCAGATAAGAGAATTGATGTACTCAGAGTATAGATCGATGCATTATTTCTGTTTCTTTTGTTTTCTTGCCTTTTTGGGGGGAACATGGCTAAAGCAGAAATGTGTTTTGCATGGCTATATATATTAGTAATAGGTTTTGTTGCTCTTGTCTTCTCATTAGGTGAGAAAATTGGTAGAAGGAGGGAGAGAATCTAAACTGAAAAGAAGAATATAGTATTTTGGGGCAGCTAGGTTGTGCAGTGGATAGAGTACCAGCCCTGAAGTCAGGAGTACCTGAGTTCAAATCCAGCCTCAGACAAAACACTTGACACTTTCTAGCTGTGTGACCCTGGGCAAGTCACTTAACCCCAATTGCCTAAAAAAAAAGAATATAGCATTTTAAGAATAACTAAATAAAATTTAAAAAGAAGAAACTTCTAATAGGAGATTTTTATTTCCCTTGACAAAGTAGGTTTTCTTTAGAACAAAGAAATTTTTTTTTCTATCTGCTTTAATAAATAGTATACTAATATTTTTGTCTCAGTTGCAGACCATTCCACCAATTTCTTCTATCCATTCTAGCAACATACACTTTGCCCTCTGGTTAAAAAACAAGAACAACAACAATAACAACAAACAAACAAACAAATAAAAACTACTGGGCATTTTTATTGTTTCTTAAAAAAATAGTATTTTGTTTTATTTTCAGCTTGTTGTGTCTTCATGATTCCACAACAAAACAATCAAAAGATAATCATTCAGTAATTCATTTACTGTTAACATCAAATGAGTTGTGTTATATACATTTACCAAAGTTGTTAAACAATATTGTGGATTCTACCTTCTTCAAAGTCTGAGCAGATCATTACCTATAATAGATAATGTTCACCAGATGCTTCTTTGTCTGATGAAAATTTGCTTATTATATTGTTATAGAATACTAGAGGTCCTCCTCAATGAGATCTTCAATGAGAATATCCATTCAGTATTGATTAGCCAAGCCATATCATCAAGATCACAAAATGTCTTTGGATGGTGTAAATAAATCAGTATTTACATGTTGGACAGGAAGTAAAGATGAACAAACTCTATATCCATAAATGAATAGGAGAAAGAGCCAAAGAATCCCAGAATCTCAGTTGTAAGGAACCTCAGAAGTCAATTAATCCAACTAGTACCTAACAACCATATTCAAAAACATCTTCAATACCACTTTTCTGGGAAGACATCTAGTGAAGTGTTTTCCAATTTGTAGCTATTCCACTAATGGATAGTTTAATTGCTTTAGAATATTTTGAAATCTATAAGTCCAACTTTAAGACATTTACATATTTGTACAGTTTTTTTCACAAGCTTCTTGCTGCACCAAAACCTCAACTTTTTCACACAAATATTCTCTCACTGATGCTCATGGCTATGGAACATGTAACACTTTGATCTCATAATTAAAATTCTGTGCTACCTAAAGGGCAAAAAGAATTGCATAGTGGATAGGAATAGGGTACAAGAGAAATCAGACCCTAAAATTTAGAAATCAGAACCCCAAATGTTTAAAGGGCTAGTAACCTATATACCTAAAGATATTTTCTACAGTTTAAATTAGGGTGGTTGGCATACTGAACCCCCTATAAGTAGTTTTATTGGATAGTGTTAGATGTGGAGATTAGCAAGTATAATTGGGAAGGTGTTTTTCTAGTTCCATAATGAACATATATGCTGATTATAAAATGATAACATAATAATTGACATTCATTCTAAAGATCAAAGAAGAACACATGAACTCTTCTGAAATGAGGATGGCAATAGATTACCAGTTGGAAAGCTACTAGCTCTAAAGACATTCTCATAAATCCACCACAAATGAGAAGGAGAGGCAAGTCATGTTGTTTTTCCAGGAGGAAGAGACATGTGGCAAGAGGAAAACATTATTCCTCTGCTCAGCAGGTAGAAGAAATTAGTTTTTGGTTTGTTGGGGTTTTTATGTCCACCAAGAAAAAAGAAATAAATTGACTCAATCAGTCAACAAACATTTATTAAGCTACTACTATTGCCAGAGAAGAATCTTCAAAACTGTTTCTTTAAGTTCAATCTAGTACTTTCATTATAGTGCCTACAGAAGGGAGGGCACTAGTGGTTGGAAGGACTAAGAAAGGCCTCCTGCAGAAGGTGATGTTTGAGCTGAGCACTGAAGGAAATGTGAGATTCCAGGAGATGGAGGTAAAGAGGACAAATGCCGGGCATGAGAGATGTCCAGCACAAAGTTATGGAGACGGGAGATGGTATATGGTATATGAAGAAAAGCAAGTCAATTGGTATTGCTGGATCATGGAATGAATGGAGGGGAATAATGTGTGAGAAGTCTGGGAACTGAGAGAAAGATCTGGTTAGTAAGAGCTTTACAAGATGAAAAAATTAATTTATATTTGAACATTGTGGCAATAGAAAGCTACTGGAATTTATTGAGTGGTGAACTCACATGGCCAAATACACATTTTTGCAGCCAAGTAGAGAACGGAGTGGACAAAAGATACCTTGGAAGCAGGGAGACCAAATGGGAGGCCATAATGATAGTCCAGACAAGACATGATATGGTACTGAACTAGGGTAATGGTGTCTGTGTGGGTGGATAGAAAAGGATATATATGAGAGGCAGTTTGGCAACTAATTGGATATAGAATGAACATGACATATGGGGTGTTCAGGGAAGACTAGCACCTCTGATATGAAGGCTTGATGAACCATTTTCAAGGCTGCTTTTCTACCTTTGGTGTCCACCTACCAACCAACTCTCACCTGTAACTCCAAGAGGCATGTGCAGTGGGCACACCTTGGTAAAACCATAAAGGTAGATGGGCTAAATCAGGTTGACAGTAACTGACAGGCCTCAAAGCCATCAGTGGAATAAGAATGTCTACCCCAAGCATGTGAAGACATCTCATTTTTGGAATTGGTTAATGAAACTATGTTCCAACAGCCAGGAAGGCAACCAAAGTAGGCACTGTGGAGTGTTTAGAGCTTGGCAAGCCAATAAAGACTCCAATGTCATCTCCTGCACCTCAGGATATCTCTGGTCATCTTGACTTAGTGTTGCCACTGGACTTTAATGACTTGGAAGCGAGAATAAGATTGACAACTCTGGGCAACTCTGCCTCACTTAAATCCAATTTACACATAAATCAAGATAGCCCATCTGTGATGTCATTGGTTTTCTTTGAAAACAAAGGTTAAACAACAACAGAACTGCTCAAAGGGCAGGTAGGTGGTGCAGTGGATAGAGTGTCAGGCCTCAAATTATGAAGATTCCTATTCCTGAGTTCAAATGTGGGCCTCAGATACTTACTAGATGTGTGACCCTGGAAAAGTCACTTAACCCTGTTGTTTTTTCTTTTTTTTTCTTTCTTTTTTGTTTTTCCAGTTTCCTCTTCTGTAAAATAAGCTGATGAAGGAAATGACAAACCAGTCCAGTATCTTTGACAAGAAATCTCCAAATTGGGTCATCAAGAGTAAGACATGAGTGAACAATGATTAAACAACAGCAATCAGGGAGCAGAAGCATATTTTTTTTTTCACAGCTCAAATTGACACCGACATAATTTACCATGTGTTTTCTTTTTGGTATGGTAGTTATTTGTGTATCATATCACTCTCATTTGATTATAAGTTCTGTGAACAACAGACTCTTTTCCAATGGATGAGACATTTCCAAAGTTAAATATCCTTCACTATAAATAACAGAAATCTTTCTCCTATACTATATATAGCAGAGAGAAAACTTTCTCCTATATTACTTATTGGGGCCATTATTATTTTGAAAAGTTCTCAATGAGAGAGGAACAAGTTTTTATGTGTCTCCTTCCATTTATTCAGAGGAGTTAGAAGACTCTTCATTATGAATTATAATACAATACTGCCATAGATGGCTAAACCACTAATAACATAGGACCAGCAACATATTAAAAGTTAATGTAAAAATTATCAAGGATATTTATGGTAGGGGAAAATAAATAGACAAGTAATATCATGAGCATGAAATATACCAGATTTGTCAGGTGAATGTCTCTAATCAATCAAATATAACTTTAATGGAGAACTGGTAAAAAGGCAGATAATTAATCATAGATCATAGACTTAGAGTTATTAGTTCCTTTAGAAGCCGTTGAATCCAACTGCTGATTTTAAAGGTTAGGAAACTTAGGTCTTTAGCAGAGGGGAAATATTTTTCACAGGATCATACAGGTCTAATTTATCAAAACTCATATTTGTACCCACTCCTAACTCCAAATCCAGTGACCTATACAATACACTACACTGACTCAGATAGGTTGTTATTTATACAATTAATGGTGTTCTCACACCAATGAGATCATAGAATTGATGAAATATCAAAGTAGGAAAAATCATCTCAGATTTACCACTGATTACATTTGTTTCCCTTAAGAAAAGTGAGAAACTTTAAGGTTTGTGAATTTTCCTAAGAAGACTACCATATTAGGACTCATTCTTCTTGATTTTTACAATGAAAACATTCAAATAAATTATCTTAATAGATATTTGAGAGGGAAGGGGATTGTGCATGTGTGCCCACTTGCATGTGTGTGTTTGTGTGTGTGCATGTGTAAGCATGTATGTGGGTGTGTGGTTTAGGTTTAATCAAATTGAAAATATTTTACAAAAGAAAAAATTAAGCACAGAAATGGACTTGTTTATGAAGGAAACAAATCGAAAGGCCCAATTCGTATTATTTGCTAAGTCCTTATTGAGATACAAAATGTATCTTCAGATATTTTAGAGATGAACATGAAAAATCAGGGGATTCCTTTAGTGTATTCATGGACTGTTAACACTGATCTTTACATTGACCTTCTCAAAAATCAGACTAATAAAAAACATTGACAAGTAAATTCTCCCAGGTAATTTATTTACTACTAGGAGCATCTTATTCAGAATATATTAGGTAAACATTTATCTGGAAGAGTTGGAGAATGATATGCTCTGGCTAACTGGATAAAGGGAATGGTATTCACCATACACATAAATTTTCTCAGAAATTCATAAGATATTAAACCATAATTAATGCTGATGTGAGATATGATATACATTTTTAAAGACAATCCACAAAGCATTTCCAGATTTGAGAGGCAGCACTCTTTCACAAAGAATGATAGATGTGGAATAAGAGGACTTGGCTTTGAATATCTTCCCAGTCACTGGGCATATGACTTTGGTAGGTAACTAATTCTCTCTAGGCCTCAGTTTCCATATTTATAAAATGAGAAAATTTGTGCAGATGATCATTAAGTTACTTTCTCAACCCCCTGACCTCCAAAATTATTATCCAGTGATCTTGGGGTTCTATGGGGTCAATATTATGAATCAAAATATTGTATAATATTTCAAAAATATCTTGTAATTTGATATTTCTGTTTGTTTTAATTTCTGATAAATGAGAGTAAAATTTTATACATTTCATATCAGAAGCAGATAGGTGGCACATTTGATAGAATGCTGAACCTGGTATTAGGAAGACCTGACTTCATATCCAGCTTCAGCATTTAATAGCTATGTAATCCTGAACAATCACTTAACCTCTGTCTGCATAAGTTTCCTCAGCTGTAAGACGGAGATAATAATAGCACCTATTTCACAGAGTTGTTGTGAGCATAAAATGAGATATTTGTAAAGTACTTAGTATAGTACCTATCATCTAGTATGTGTGCATGTATATAGGAACATGTTTATGGAAATGTATATATATACATGAGCTTGATTGATGTGACATATAGGTATGTTTATGATTTAATGTGAATATATACATATATCTTCCTAATTTAATGTCTTCATATTCACATCCTTATTTTATCTGAACTATAAGAGAGAAAGGTAAGTTATTATTATGCTTATGATGTAGATAAACTGAAATGAGAAAATAGAAAGGTTGTTCCAAGGTTAGCTAGTGGCAGTCTCAGGACTTTCCCAGTTCAACAAATGTATAATGAAATATTCTTTCTATTACACCACATTGGAAAACCCTTTAGCATAAATGATAAAATTGTGACCTCTCATTTTCCTAAATCCCTTAGTACAATTTGGTAAATTCCATTGAGAAATCTTTGAAATATTTTCAACATCATTTCCTGCCTTCCCCCAACATTGTGACTCTATGTTTCTTTTCAGAATACTGAAAGCTATTTGAATGTATGTGTAATATTTCTGAAACCTACAAATAATGTTGAAGCGCAGGTTAAAATGGACATTTTCCCATTGCTCAGTGATTGACACGATAATGCTACTGGTCTTTTTCTCTTTATTTGTATCTCATAATTTCTAAAATCAGAGGCTTAATGCTCAAGGGTGGAAAAAGTATGTGGAAAAAATGAAAATTATATGGTATTTGTCTTTAAACAATTAAATTATAAATGTGCAATCTTCCTTATAACATTTCTTAATTTAAAAAATAATGAAGGCAGTTTATGTTTGTACTTGCTGATTTGATAATTCATGATTTATAATTTACATTTTGTCACAACCACTTTTTGCCTAACTTCCCTGATCTATGAAATGGGAATAATAATAGCACCTACCTCTCAGAGATTTTGTAGAAGCAAATGAGATAATGTTTATAAATCACTTTGAAAACATCAAAACCCTATATAAATGTTAGGAAAGGAGTAGTAGTAGTAGTAGTAGTAGTAGTAGTAGTAGTAGTAGTAGTAG
>NW_020955033.1:16726966-16863145 GCF_900497805.2 Vombatus ursinus
AGTAGTAGTAGTAGTAGTAGTAGTAGTAGTAGTAGTAGTAGTAGTAGTAGTCATAGTAGTAGTAGTAGTTGTTGTTGCCGTTATAGAAAATTCTTAGTTAATTTTTAAGTGGTTCCCTACATTAGGGAACATAGAACTCCATAGGCAGAAAGATGTGGAAAAGCAGAATGCCTGTGCAGTAGAAAGGGCCCATTTTATGGTGGAAGTTTGGTGCTCTCCTTTTCTACTGATCACATGCAATTACAGAGAGATTAGTTTACACATGCTTCAAAAGATAAGTTTAGTTGGTATGAAGTTTACATTTTAAAAGAAAGAGACATAAGCTATGTCTACATGGTATGAGAATATACAGTGAAATAAGAAATATTCTAGGCAATCATCCACATATCTAATATGCCAAACAAGGATGTCTGAAATATCTGTTTCCTGGGAATTCTTGAAAATTGATCACATTTCATTTATTTTTGTCTTCTTTAAACACAATAACAATAATATCATTAACATTTGAGTTTTTATGAAAATAAAGAAGAGCAGAGGAACAGAAAATTCAAATCACTAATAATCCTGAAGCAATTTTGAGTAGGTTATGACATATAATAGGCAATGTGTTGTGCTAATTTTTTGGAAGCACATTTATCTTCTTAAGGCAGTTTATTTAGACTAAAATTAAAATAAGTTTGCATTGCTTTATCACTAACCAGCTGGATAGTGGGAGCTGGCAGTCAGGAGTATACTAGGTATTGAGGAGTAGCTGGCAGAGGATCCACAGTTCACCACAGATAATCCTCAAAAGAGATAATCCATAGCTTGACTATATTCAGTACATTGGCAAAGAAAAAAAATCTGAGCACAAAGGAAGAACAGATTCAAAGACTATAGACAAAGAAAAGGGAGTGGGAGAATAGAAAACAGTATAGAAATAAAAATAATGCCAGAATAATTTGTCTATCAGTACTTTCTTTCTCAGCCCACCCTATCATCATTCACTCTATTACTTCCTTTTTCTTCTTTAGTATATTGTTACTTTGGTTTACAAACTCAATGAGCTTTGAAAGCTTTATGTGTGTCTGTGTTGGGGAAGAAAAGGGAGAAGATCAATAATAATTTATATTTGTATATGCACAGACACACATATGTGTGTGTGTATATATATACATATATATATGTATATATAACTTTGAGGTTTAGAAGGTGTTCTCTCACACACACAATCATTATGAGGTAGGTTGTAGAAATATTTCTATGTCTGTCTATCAAATTAGAAAAATGATGTGAAGAAGTTCATTGATTTGCTCATGGTCAAGCTGGTAAGTTTTGCAGTTAGATTCTTCCCCAAATCTTAACATTCCAAGGATATCACATTACACCACAATCCAAAAAAGAGTGCTTCTACAATCTTAATATTGTGCGAGTCTTGCTGTGGTTATTTCCCCTACTCATTAAACTCCAATGACTCCCCTCTATCTTCAGGATCAAATATAAGATCCTCTCTTTGACTTTTAAAGTCCTTCAAAATCTGGCATTTTCCTACCTTTTTGGTCTTCTTACACTTTGCCCCCTTTCACATATGCTACAAGTCAGTGCCATCAGCTTTCTTGCTATTCCTTACACATAGAACATTATCTCCAAAATTTGTGCATTTTCACTGGTTGTCCTCCATCCCTGGAATTCTCTCATTTATCATTTCTACCTCCTTGCTTACCAGTTACACTTAATAAAAGATCCCACAAATTAACTAGCTGGGAGTTTCCCCAAGTAATGGAGATTACCATACATGGATACTCCTGTATTACAAATTACTCATAGGTGTTTACTTCCACATATGTATGTCTGCATGTACACATACAGGCACACACATACATGCATGTACACATGCACACACACACTTTTTCCATTAAATAATGGCTGCCTTCCACTCTACCTACATTCTGTGTTACAGCCTGGTTGATATAAATTGATATACTATTGTATTTAGCAAATTTGATTATTTTGAATCAAATTGTTCAGTGTGACAACATTAAAACATTATGTAAATTGATTCTATTGTTGTATCCCTTTTGTATAAGTAAGGAGAGTTCTTTAGGTAAGAGTAAGAGATTAGATTGATTAGATATTTAATTCTATTACACTACAACAATAATTAAGACAATGGCTCCACTTCTCACTGATATGTGTCAAAGGGGTATATTTAAGATTTAGAAAAGCAATGAAGCACCTAATTTCAATAAGAGAATAAAGCATCCTTAATGACTGCAGTTTTGGGGCTGAAAACTGGCAATACAGAGCTACTAAAAAACAATCTGGGAAATGTCCTAACGTCTCTATGAATATATTCAGAGTTGCCTTTTTGCTCTCATCAGGAGAACTAATTATAAAGGGTACAAAAGTGTGTCAGTAACTGCTCTGGACTCCAATCCAGCATTTTAAGACCCATATTTAATATGGGTCAGAACAAATAATTTGATTCATTCAAATACAAACAAAACAAAACAAAATTTGTGCATTTTTTCATGTTTAATAAATACTCTCTTTGGTATCTTCTTGAAGGCAGGGATCATTTCATTTTTTTCTTCATATTCCTAATACCAAACATAGTCTGAAACATAGTAATGACTTAAGGAATGTTTATCAATTGATTACTCAAGGGCTTACTACATGTAAGTAACTGAACTGGGTAGTAGTAATACCAGGGTAAAAAATAGAATATTTCTGGCCCTTGAGCTCCAGACTTACTGTGGGTATAAAAGAGATGGGGAAAGGGAAAAATATATACATACATACATATATATATATATACACATACATATATATATACACATACATACATACATACATATATATATATATATATACACACGTATATAATCTTAGCATGAATCAGAATGGAAACAGACCATAGGAGGAGTCAAAACAAGAGTTATGAAAATTTGAAGTGAAATGTATCTCTTTTATACCTGAGCATCAGGGAAGACCTTGTGAACAACATGTAAGTGGATGCTCATCATGAAAGAACAGAAGGCAGTCCTAGAAACAATATGTCAACATTGAAGGTTGATTCAGGGAGAGCAAAATAATAAGATATAAACTTTAAGAATATCCCTTTGGAGCTATTGTTTTGGTTGCTATTGCAATAGTTTGTATGAAGAGTTAGTCAAGGCCAGGATAAGGCTTTGGGGGATGCTCACATTTACTGGGCAGGATGATCCACCAAAGGAGACTAAGGAAGAGTCATGAGATAGGTGGAAGGAAATCCAAGGTTAAGAACCACTGTCATAGAAGCCAAGGAAAGATAGCAGGAGGTGGATTACAATACAAATCTGTAGAGAAGGTAAGTAAATTAAAAACCAAAAGAAGTCCATTAGATCAAGCAAGTTAAAAGATCACTGGTAACCTCAGAAAGAGTAGTTTCAGGTGAGTATTGAGGTTGGTAGACCTCAAGATTGTAAGACAATGAGAAGTGAATAACATGAGAAAATGGTGACATGTTGAATAAGAACTGTGAGTGTAAAAAGTAGGACAGAAGATAAAGATAAGAACTTGAGAGGTACCCTCCCTTATAACCCCTGAAAGCCCAGAAAATATCACCCCAGGAAAAACCCTAGAACAGCTGAACCAGAAGAAAGATGGGGTACAGCAGTACAGTAGCCCCGGTAGCTTGTGGAATTAACTGAAAAGGCCCCTCTTACCTTGGGGGAAAGGAAGCAGTACAGAACAGGAGGCATCCCAGCAAGCTAGTGGAAAATGCCCCCCCCAACATATCAGGAAGAGATCCTGAAGCCCAGGTGGTGAAGCAGGAAAACACCAACACCTGAACCCCCCAAATGTGGGGGAACTGATGGAAACCAGCTCAGAAAATCACCAGGTGCCTTCATATTCTACAGCAACCAGCTCTCCCAGTGCCTCAGCAAACCTAAGGGAAGCGCACTCCAAGGGGCCCCAGGTGGATAAATACCCTAAAACATCCATCTGAAAGTAACTGAAGAAAGCAAAAGGAAGGAAATGCCTGGGTGAGCAGGAAGTGTCCAGGAGCTGCACTACCCAACCCTACCCCTAGAGTTCCAGTGTTGCTGATTCCAGCCCAACACCAGGTAAGCTGCCAGAATCCTACAGCCTCCAACTGCCAACATTGGAGGTCCCAGCACACAAAGACATCGACCAGGCCCTAGGCTCCCAACACAAAAAGCTTGGGTCAGTGTCTTCTGCTCCCCAGCAGGAGAGCCCAATCTCTTTAAAGGCCAGGAAACAAGCAAACATCATAAGCAAAAAGAAATGTACAATAGATTCTTATTATGGGAAGAGTGAAGATCAAGACAGAAATTCTGAAGAGGACAACATTGTCAACAAACTCACATCTGGAACCTCAAAAGGGAGTATGAACTGGTCTGCAGCCCAAAAAACCTTCTTAGAAGAGCTCAAGAAGGATTTTAAAAGTCAAATGAGAGAGGTAGAAGAAAAAAATGGGAAAAAAATGAGAGGTATGCAAGAGAGAGTCAATATCTTGGAAAAGGAAGGACAAAAATTAATTGTAGAAAACAAGTTATTAAAAAATCCAGTTAGCCAACTGGGAAAAAAGTATGCTGAAGAAAACAAGTCCCTAAAAATACAATTGGCCAACTGGAAAAAAAAGTACACTGAAGAAAACAAGTCCCTAAAAAATAAAATTGGCCAAATGGGGAAGGAGGTACAAAATCTAATAGAAGAAAACAATTTGTTAAAAATTAGCATCAGGCAAATGGAAGCTAATGACTCTATGAGAGAGCAAGAATCAGTCAAACAAAAACAAAAGAATGAAAAAAAATAGATGAAAATGTAAAATACCTCATTGGTAAAACAACTGACCTGGAAAATTGATCCAGGAGAGACAATTTAAAAATTATTGGTCTATCTGAAAATCATGATGAAGAAAAGATCCTGAACAGTATATTTCAGGAAATCATAAAGGGAAACTGCCCTGAGGTCCTAGAACCAGAGAGAAAAATAGTTATAGAAAGAATCCACCAATCACCTCCCGAAAGAGATCCCAAATTGAAAATGCCAAGGAATATAGTAGCCAAATTCCAAAATAACCAGGTCAAAGAGAAAATACTGCAAGCAGTCAGAAAGAAACAATTTAAATATCATGGAACCACAGTCAGGATTACACAGGATCTTGCAGCTTCTACATTAAAATACCATAGGGTGTGGAATATGATAATCTGTAAGGCAAAGGAGCTTGGATTACAAGCAAGGATCAACTACCCAACAAGAATAAGCATGATCTTTCAGGGAAGGAGATGGATATTCAACAAAATAGGGGACTTCCATACCTTCCTGATAAAAAGACGAGAGCTCAACAGAAAATTTGATCTTCAAATATAAGACTCAAGAGAGACATAAAAAGGTAAATGTGACAGAAAGATACAATATCTTGTTAATAAGGGCAAACTGTTTACATCCCTACAAGGGAAGATGACACTTTCGACTCTTGAGAACTGTATTGTTATGACACTATGTTAAAGGAGTATACATAAAGGGGTGGGTATAAATTGACTTTGATGTAATGATGAAAAAAAACTAATCACGTGGGTTAAATGGATACAAGTAAGTGAATTAATTTGATCTAAGAAAATGTCCTGAAAGAAAAGGAAAGGAAGAGGTAGACAAGGGTAAATTACATCACAGGAAAAGGCACAAAATCCTATTACAGCAGAGGGAAAGAAGGGAAGGAGATGAGCATCATTTGAACCTTACTGTCATCAGATTTCATTCAAGAAGGGAATAACATAATCAGTTAGGCATAGAAATCTAGCATGCCCTATAGGCAGTAGGAGGGAAAAGGGGAAAGAGAAGGGAGGGGAGATAGAAGGAAGGTGGGACTGAGGGAGGCAGTAGTCAGAAGCAAAACATTAGTCAGGAAGGAAAAGGAGAAAGGAGAAAGAAAAGCATAATGGGGGGGAAGATGGAGAGAAAGACAGATATTAATCATAATTGTAAATGTGCTATATGAATGTAATGGAATACTATTGTGCTATAAGAAATGATGAATAGGGAGACTTCAGATAAACCTGGAAAGACTTGCATGGTTTGCTGTTGAGTGAAGTGAGCAAAACCTGGAGAAAGTTGTACACAGTAACAGCCACATTAAGTGATGACTGACTTTGATAGACTTAATCCCTCTCAGAAATACAAGGATCTAAGACATCTCCAAAAGCCTTATAATGGAAAATACTATCCACATCCAAAGAAAGAACTATGGAGTTTGAATGCAGATCAAAGCATACTATTTGCTATTTTATTTTCTTCTGTTGTATTTTGTTTCCTCTTTCTGGTGCTTCCTCCTATTAGTTCTAATTTTTACTTACAACATCACAAATGTGAAAATATGTGTAATAAGAATGTATATGTATAGCCTATATTAGATTGTGTGCTGTCTTGGGGAGGGAGGGAGGGAGGGAGGGAGGGAGAGAAAAATTTAAAACCCAAAAACTTATGGAAGTGATTGTTGATAAATTAAAATAAATTAATAAAAAATTTAAAAAAGAACTTGAGAGAATGACTGAGTCAACTAGAATGTTGTAGATCTGCTTATAAATAATAAGAAAAGATCTGATAGATAAAGAGGAAGTGAAAATGAGACAAAGATAGGTATTAATCTAGGAAGCAAGCAACTAAAGGATCAGGGAGGGAATGGAATCAAGAGCAAAGTGGAGGTCACTAGCCTTGGAAAGGTAATGGAATATGTGAGAGAATGGAAGATGCTGAAAATGGGATCTGAGGTTTGAGAGAGAAGAGAATAAGAGTTGACCTGACAGAGTATGTATATCTTTCTATCTGTTGATCTATCCATCTTGACTACAACATCAATCTTGATATCTATATCAATATCTAAATATACAAATAGTTCCATAATGAGGACCTATCTATATATCTATCTAGCTATAGCCAGAAAGATCTACTTCTATGTCTGTATCTATAATAATATCAACATAGATAGATAGATAGATAGATAGATAGATAGATAGATAGAAGTGCATCCTTTGCCCTATGTTGTTTCACATTTTTTTCAGAGACTTAAATAAAGGGAAAGACCTATCTAGTTATCCTTATGTAGAGACCCAGAGACCTAGATAAAGCCATTCTTATAAGTTTTTCATTTGACCCAAAATATGGAGTTTACCTAACAAAGTATATGTCTGAGAAAGTATCCAGAAAGATCTCCTCAGGCTACAACATTGAGCTCAGTGAAAGAACAACTTAAGAGGGATAACATGAAATATGTGCTTGAGTTAAAGAAATAAACTTAAGAGAATGATCAGAAAACAAGTTATCTGAAAAAAAAATCTGGTGATTTTTGCAGATTAAAAACTCAATGAATCAGTAGTATCTACCAATCAACATTATTAATCACCTGCTATAAACTGGGTACTGTGATAAGCACTGGGTGATATCAAAGTATTTTTAAAAGATTATATGGCATCAAGTTGTACTAAGAGAGGTAAAGTGCCTGAGAATAGAGAGGTGGTATCCCTTCTACATTCTGCCTTATTTCCAGGTGGGGTTCTTCAGAGTGGAAAAGAAAAGAAGGATTCACAATTTTTGACAAGATGGGGGAAAAAAAGCATTTGCCAAGATATTGAATTGGAAAATAAAATAAGAGAGAAAAATATAACCAATGTAGGATTTTGAGGCTGGGTGACTGAGAAGTGGCACTATTATCAAAAATAGGGATGTTTGGGAGGGCAGCTTTTTTTTCCTTTGTTTATGTTGTTTTTCCACAAGGGATATGAAAGTAAAGTGGGTATGAAGGTGAAATTTTCAGTAGGCACCTAGAAATTTTGAATCTTGAAAGAGCATTTTGGTTAATTCACACAATTCCTTCAGTCCAACCACAGTTCTAAGTATTTTTATAAAAAGGGGCAGCTAGGTGGCACAGTGGATACAGCACTGGCCCTGAAGTCAGGAGGACCTGAGTTCAAATCTGCCTCACACCAAACACTTGACACTTACTATCTGTATGACTCTAGGCAAGTCACTTAACCCCAATCACCTAAAAAAAAAAAGAAAGACATTTCCCTTCTTCTAGATCATTTCTATCAGATTTAGGGAGAAAATTTGTAACCCAGAGTTTTAAAAACACATGTTAAAAATAAAAAATAAAAGAAAATAAAATGGTAAGAACATATGGTATTTTCCTACCTTGAGAAGGTGTCATGATAAATGAGATTGAAGTTCTCTTTGCTCTGAGTTCTGTGTAGAAAAGATAGATGAGATGATAACAATAGGTACTTAATAAATGTTAAATTGTTGAAATGAACTTTCAATCTCTCGCTAAAATGAATATGCATTTATGTGCCCTCCTTTTAATACTCAACACACATGTCTTCTGTGCTTCTCACTGAAGTGCTGAAATATGATTCTCCTACATCAAATGAATTAAATCCAAGAAGCATTATATAAAATTGATGCATAAATAAAAAGCATAGGATTCATAGCATCTGACTTACTAAAGAAACTCCCTCATTCATAGATTTTGAGTGCTCTTGAATAAGATCCTTCCAGTCACAAAGGTTCACTAGTGATAGATCTGATATCTAGTAAAGGCTGATACTGACTGAGTTTATGACTTTATTTTTTTTATATTTATATTTATATTTGTTTAGGATTATTTAATATTTCATTTCCACCAATTGCATGCAAAAACAATTTTTAATATTTGGGGATTTTCCTCCTTCCACTCTTATTAAGTAGGCAAGCAATTTTACATAGGTTATAAATGTTCAGTCATGGAAAACATATTTCATATTAATCACTTTGTGTTCAGGCTCTATCACTTCTTTCTCTGGAGAGTGACATTATTTTTTAGTATAAAAATTAGTAGCTCTGAAAACAGCCGCACAAAAAATGCGAAACATAGGACAGTGTACCCTCCACCCCAAGGGCAGAGCTTAAATTTAACATAAAGTTAAAGTCAAGAAATAAGCTAGAAAAATGAGCAAACGACAGTAGAAAGAACCAGACCTTAGGAAGTTACAATTGTCTTGGATCGTTGTATTGCTGAAAATAGCTGTCATTCATAATTGATCATGGTATAATATTGCTGTTACCATATAGAATCCATGGTTCTGTTCATTTCACTTTGCATCAGCTCATGTAATTCTTTCTAGGTTATTCTGGGAGCATCCTGCTTGTCATTTCTTATAGTATAATAGTATTCCATCACAATTATATCCTACAACTTGTTGTATATATATTCTCCAGTTTAAGGGAATATCCTCAATTTCCAATTCTTTGTTACCACTTAAAGAGCTATTATAAATATTTTTGCGCAAACAGGCCCTTTTCTTTTTTCTTTTTTTATCTATTTGGGATACAGACCTAGTATTGGTATTGCTATGTCAAAGGGTATACAGGGTTTTATAGTCCTCTGGGCATAGTTCCAAATTGCTCTCCAGAATAGTTGAATCAGTTCACCATTCCACCACTAGTGTGTGTCTCAATTTTTTCACCTCCCTTTCAACACCTGTCATTTTCCTTTTCTGTCATATTAGCCACTCTAATAGGTAAAAGGTGGCACATCAGAGTTGTTTTAATCTGCATTTCTCTAATCAATAATGATTTAGAGCATTTTTATATAACTATAGATAACTTTGATTACTTTGTCTGAAAACTGTCTGTTCATTTTCATTGACCATTTGTTAATTGGGGAATGACTCTTGCTTATATAAATTTGATGCAGTTCTCTATTTATTTGAGAAATGAGCTCTTTATCAGAGAAATTTGCTATTTTTTCATAGTTATGATTACTGTATATTTCTTGCCATTCTATTTTGCCCTTATTTATATTATTCTCTCTCTCCTTTCACCCTGTCCATCATTGCTTCTGACTACCACCTACCCTCTTTTTCATCTGTTTCACCCATTACTTTCCTGTAGGGTAAGATAGTTTTCTATATCCAATCATGTATGTATGTTATTCCCTCTTTGAGTCAGTTCTAATGAAGTTAAGGTTCAAGTGTCTCCCCTATCTTCCCTTCCATTGTATAAGCTACCTCATATCAAGATAATTTGCCCCAACTCCACCTCTCCCCTTCTCCTTCTCCAAAAGCATTTCTCTTTCTCAACCCTTAATTTTGTTTTTTTTTTTTAGATATCATCTTTTAATATTCAACTCACACCTATACCCTCTGTGTATATTCCTTCTAACTGGCTTAAAATTGATAAAATTCTTAGGAGTTACAAGTATTATCTTCCCATGTAGGAATGTAAACAGTTTAACCTTATTGAAGCCCTTAGCATTTCTCTTTCCTGTGTAACTTTCTATGCTTCTCCTGAGTATTACATTTAAAAGTTAAAGTTTCTATTCACCTCTACTCTTTTCATCAGGATTGCTTGAAAGTTCTCAATTTGAATGAAACTTGTTGTGATCCTGACTGTGCTTCCTTGGCATTTAAATTATTTCTTTCCAGTTGCTTGTGATACTTTTTCCTTGTGCTGGGAGTTCTGGAATTTAGCCATAACATTCTTGAGAGTTTTCATTTTTGGAGATGATTGGTGGATTCTTTCAAATTTTATTTTATCCTCTTATCCTAGAAGATCAGGGAAGTTTTTCTTGATAATTTATTGAAATATGATGTCTAGGCACTTTTTTATCATGTTTTCCAAGTAGTACAATAACCCTTAAATTATGTCTCCTCAATCTATTTTCCAGGTCTGTTCTTTTTTTTTCCCAGTAAGATTTTTTTTTTTTTGCATTCTCTTCTATTTTTTTCATTCTTTCTCTTTTTTTATTGCTTCTTGATATCTCGTGGAGTCATTAACTTACACTTGTCCAATTCTAATTTTTTAGCTCTTATTTTCTTGAGTGAGCTTTTGTACCTCCTTTTTCATGGGACCCATTCTGCTTTTTAAGGAATTCTTCCCTTCATTGGATTTTTGTGCTTCTTTTACCATTTGACCTATTCTGTTCTTTAAGGTATGATTTTCTCCAGTATTTTTTGTCCCTCCTTTACCAACCTGTTGATCCTTTTTCATGATTTCCTTCCATCACTCTCATTTCTCTTTCTAATTTTCCTATTATTGTTTGATTTGATTTTTATATTTTATATTATTTTGATTTCCCCTATCTTATTTGATTTTTAACATTCCTTTAAGCTCTTTTTTTTGGCATGAGACTAATTTACAATTTTCATTGAGGCTTTTAATGCGGCAATTTTGACTTAACTGTCTTCTTCTGAGTTTGTGTTTTGATCTTCTTCCCTGTCACCATTGTAACTTCCTATGGTCAGGTTCTTTTTACTTTTGTTTGCTCATTTTCCTAGTTTATTTCTTAACTTTTAGCTTTATGTTAAATTTGGGCTCTGCTCCTGGGGTGAAGGATACATTGTCCTATGTTTCACATTTTTGCAGCTGTTTTCAGAGCTACTTGTATGGGACTGTAAGTTTTCAGTTCTTCTGAGGTCTTATGATCTAGGAAGAGGTGTGTCTCCTACTTTTCTGGACTTTACTCTGGTCAGCACTCCTTTCTGCCCTGAAAATCTGACCAGGGTCCTGGCTCCTCTGAGGCCTCAAGCTCTGGTGTGCTACTCCTTCTCCTCTCCCTGAGATGGAGATCTAAGACAGAAACCAGGATCTGAGTATTGGCAATGCAACAGAGTCCTGCAAGGGGACCCATGTAATCTCCTTCTGATGAGTTATCTAACCCCCTTACCATCTGTGGGCTTAAAGCTCTGGAAGCCACTGCTGCTGCTGCTGATTCAGTCACTCACAATGCCTGCTGCTTGTTTGTTGGGGCATGACCCATGCAGAATTGTGTGCCATTCTCTTTTCTGCCCATCTTTTAAGTTTTCTTAGGCTAAAAAATTGTATATTCTATCTTTTTGTGGGTTCTGCTGCTCCAGAATTCATTTGGAGGCATAATTTATAGTTGTTTGGAAGGGGATTTGGGAGAACTTAGGTGAGTCCCTGGATTGTCTCCCCCATCTCATTTCCATCCCTGGTTTTATAATTTTAATTTTGGTGCAAACAAATATATTAATGTTATTGTTACTGCTACCTGTGATAGAATGGATTTTTTTAACTTATTTGAATTTTCCTTTACAAAATGGAAATGACTAAACCTTCTCTGATTTTTATTCTATGTGCTGTCTTTTATTTTTGCCTATCTATTGTCTCTTTTGAATTAATTTAATTTATTTTTTTCCTTCATTTTATTTCATTTCACAAGTATGTATTCTATGGGTTAGGCTTAATGGTCAGTATGACTTTAAAAGATTGATATTGTGCTTAAATTAAAGAATCTGTCCCCAAATATTATAAATGGTCTATTTGCATACACATAAATATAAGATATGTTTGAATTATAATTCATCTGAATGAAAAGTGAAAATTAATATAATCATCTGGATATCTCCTAAATTATGCTTGGTTTCTACATATTAAGAATGTTAGGATGCTTTATTGACTTCACCAGTTCTCATGAAGTTAGTTTTCTGTCCTATAGACAGCTACAATTTCATAAAACAATAAATAATATCCATGACATTTTTAGCAGCTGTTGGTTTCCACTGTGGGGCAAGGATTATTTTAAAAGAGTATTCCTAATAGTTTTTTTTTTTTTGAGCACTATGTGAAACTAAGTAGGAATAGGAAATGAAAGACTTTGGGCTTCAAAAAAGGTTGATATTGCTGTCCTTGTGTTGCTTCTGTCTATTTGTAACAAGTGACTTGAACTGGTTATCCATTCAAGTTCTAAATAGGTTCACCAGTTCCTACCCATAATTAAAAGGGAAAAGCAGCAGGAATAAGATTCAGTACATTCAGTAGCAAATTGTCTTCCCCTGCTCATTCCTAATGAATACAAAAAATGATAGCAGCCACCGAGTCACATCTCAGCAAAGGTGATAATTTTTCTCCCTTTACTAACATTTCATACAGCCATAGTACGGATTTGATTAAGTTAATAATGCTGCAAATAGCTTGCAACTCTTTCTTGATATAAGATAATTAAAACAGTGGTAGAATGCTTTTTTTGCAGTTCATAGGACAGAAATTCCTCTTGATATAATTATAAATCAAATCATTCTTAAGCAGGCTGATGAATCAAACACCATTTACTACATGTATTTTATGATGAAAGAATTCTGACATATTTCTGTTCCAGGGTAGAGAAAAAAAAAAGTATTCCTCTCTAAATGTTTTCATATATACTTTTGGCCAAAGATTTGTATTTTAAGTAAAGATAAGTGGAAGAAGTAGAGCTAAATCTTATTTATCACAAAAGATAATATTCGTGAAGACATAAACACAAGCAAAGCACAGATGTCCTGGCAATGAAATACCGTGCAGGTGGTGCCAACTGGGGCTATCAAGAAGCGATTTGTCTCAGCAACTAGGCAACAGGGCATTTCACTTGTCCTCCAAGGAGGAGGATTGGGGCCACCTGACGTGTCAGCTTAATCAATTGTGAGGAATATATTTGGCAGCATAATCAGCTGGTAGCAAACTCAGGCTCTAGGATGGATTGATAGAACTCAGAAAACAGTAGGAAGGGCATTGGCCGAGTCAGGCAACTGCTCACAAAATGGGGAAAAATGGATATATTTGGCAAGAAGTTGGGAGCTGAGGAAACAGAGTAATGATTTAATTACTAGTTTGAAGGCATGGAATTATATTTTCTGTGTTTCACAGGCAAGCTTCAAAGGGTATTGTAGTAGCTAATGAAAAGGAATCTAGGCTATTTCTGCAATAAGGCTCTATAGGTGGTAGTGTCATGAGAGATAGATAGTAACGACTCTTTACAGGGCAATGTATGATATAAATAAAGAAAAGTTAAGGGCAATTTACAAGCAAAATAGAACTCTACAAGAATAGGACTCTCCTATATAATCTGTAGAATTTTGTAATTTGAGTTAGAAGTCTGTCACTTTAAATAAAGTAGTATTATTTTGAAATTGTTTTTGGTTGTTGCTGTTGTTGTTTCCTCCTTATTGGAAATGAAACAGTGAGGTGTAAGTGAATTAGATTTGCGGTAAAAATGTTATAGTTGAAACAGTTCCATTACTTACTATACCTATGTGCCCTTGGTAAAATCAATCAATCTCTAGGATTCAACTCAACATTGCCCCTTTTTTCTAGAATCCCTCACTCCCTTATCATATCATCAATTATGCCCTGGCAAGCCTCATCCTTGGATCATTCACTGCCTTTACTCTTATGCTACTGACTGAGGGTGGAGAAAATCACAAACCTGTTCTGACTGGATCAGTTACAAAGGTTTATTATGTAACCTCAAATGGACTTTCACTGCTGTTAGGCAATCTTTCTATACCTCCTCAATTGTCTCTTGGCTCCCCTTCCCCCCACTCTCTTAGGTCAGAACCTTGCCTCATATTTTACAGAAAAAAAATGGAGGCCTTTTGCCATGAACTCCCTCTTCTCCCCTCTTCCTCATCTCATATCACTCATATGTCTTCTGCCAATATTTTCTCCTTCAACCCTATCTCACATGACAAGGTGGCCTTACTCCTTACACAGTCTATCTGTTTACTCACCCAAGTGACCCCATTCCTACCTTTTTCTTCTAACTGATTGCCTCCTCTGTAATCCCCATTCTTTAACTTATTTTTGATCTCTCCCTATCTATTGGCCACTTCCCTATTTCTTATAGGGAAACTAGGTGATGCAATGCATAGAGTACCAGGATTAGAGTCAGAAATACTAATTTTCCTGAGTTCAAATCTGGCTTCAGACACTTATTAGCTATGTGACCCTAGCAAAGTCACTTAACACTCTTTGCTTCAGTTTCCTCTCCTGTAAAATGAGCTGGAGAAGGAAATGTCAAACTACTCCAGTATCTTTGCCAAGAAAACCTTAAAAGGGGTCATGAAGAGTTGGACATGACTGAACATGACTAAATAACAGCAGCTATTGCTTACAAAGTTACCCATGCCTTCCCCATCCTGAAAAAAAATCCTCACTTGATCTTTCCATTTTCACTGTCATTCCATATCCTTTCTGCTTTTTGTAGGTAACTCCTTAAAACAGCTCTCTATAACAGGTACCTCCACTTTCTTTTGTCTAATTCTCTTATTATACCCTTAAAATTCAGCTTTTTGAGCTTATTGTTCCCCAAAACATCTCTCTCCAAAGCTACCAATGATCTCTTAGTTGCCAAATCCAGTGTCCTTTTCTCAATCTTCATTCTCTTTGATCTCTCTACAATCTTTGACACTGTTAATCATGATCTCCTCCTTAAAACTTTTCTCTCTGGGATTTCAGGGCACCTCTATTTCCTGCTTCTCCTTCTACCTATCTGATGACTTTTTCTCAATTTCCTTTGCTTGATCTTTATCCAGATCATACTCTCTAACCATAGGTGTCCCTCAGGACTCTGATGTGGATCTACATTATTTCAATTGGTGATCTTGTCCACTCCCATGGATTTAATTATTATCTCTATCCCAATGATTCTTGAATCTGCCTATTATGTCCAAACCTCTCTACTTACTTCCATTCCCACATCTCCACTGACCTTTCATATTTCATCAATTGGATAAATACCTTAAACTCAACATGTCCAAAACAAAACTGATAATCTTTCTCACTAAAATTTCCCCTCCTAATAGTGAAGAGAGTAACATGATCCTATCACTCCCTCAGGCTTGCATCTTGGATGTCATCCTTGACTCCTCACCATCTCTCATTCCCCATATTCAATCTGTTGCCAAGACCTGTTGATTTCTCCTTTGCAGCATCACTCAAATGTATATCTTCCTCTCTTCTGACACTGTCACTACTCTAATATAGGTCCTCATCTTCCCACACCTAGAATATTGCAATAATCTCATGATGCAACTGTTTGTTTCAAGTCTCACCACCCTGCACTCTAACCCATCCTCCATTCAGACAACAAAGTGATTTTTCTTTTTTTATCCCCTTTACTAGTTCTTATTTTTCCTTTTTTTATTAATTTATTTTGATTTATCAATAATCACTTCCATATGCTTTTGAGTTTAAAATTTTTCTCCCCCTTCCTTCCCACCACCCTCCCCAAGATGGCACACAATCTGATATAAGCTATACATTTACTTTCACATTAAACACATGTTCACATTAGTGATGCTGTAAGTAAAAATTAAAACCAACAAGAGGAACCATCAGAAAGAAGAAACAAAGAATAGCAATTCAACTTCCATAGTTCTTTCTTTGGATATGGATAGCATTTTCCATCACGAGGCCTCTGGAGATGTCTTAGATCCTTGTATTGCTGGGTAAGGTTAAGTTTATCAATATTAGTCATCACGCAACGTGGCTGTTATTGTGTACAGCATTTTCTTGGGTCTGCTCACTTCACTCAGCATCAGACCATACAAGTCTTTCCAGGTTTTTCTGAAGTCAGCCTGCTCATCATTTCTTATACACAATAATATTCCATTACTTTCATATACTACAATTTGCTCAGCCATTCCTCAATTTATGGGCATCTTCTCAGTTTCCAATTCTTTGCCACCACAAAAAGAGCTGCTATGAATATTTATGTACATGTGGGTCCTTTTCCCATTTGTATGATCTCTTTGGGATATAGCCCTAGAAGTGCTATTGCTGGGTCATAGGGGATGCACATTTAAATAGCCTTTTGGGCATAGTTCCAAATTGCTCTCCAAAATGATTGGATCATTGCATAACTCCACCAACAACGCTTTAGTGTTCCAATTTTCCCACATCTTCTTCAACATTTATCACTTTCCTGTTTTGTCATGTTGGCCAATCTGATAGGTGTGATGTGGTACCTCAGAGGTGTTTTGATTTGCATTTCTCTAATCAATAGTGATTTTGAGCATTTTTTCATATGACTATAGATGGCTTAAATTTCTTCATCTGAGAACTGTCTGTTCATATCCTTTGACATTTATCAATTGGGGAATGGCTTGTATTCTTATAAATTTGACTTAATTCTCTATATATTTTAGAAATGAGGCCCTTATCAGAGAAACTGGTTGTAAAAATTTTTCCCCAATTTTCTACCTTCCTTCTAATCTTAGTTGCATTGGCTTTGTGCAAAAACTTTTCACTTCAACGTAATCAAAATTATCCATTTTGCTTTTCGTAATGTTGTCTACCTCCTGTATGCTCATGAATTCTTCTGTTCTCCATAGATCTGACAGGTAAACTATTCCTTGCTCTCCCAATTTGCCTACAGTATCAGCCTTTATATCTAAATCATGTACCCATTTTGACTTTATTTTGGTATATGGTGTGAGATTTTGGTCTATGCCTAGTTTCTGCCATACTCTTTTCCAGTTTTCCCAGCAGTTTTTGCCAAAGAGTGGGTTCTTATCCCAGAAGCTGGGGTCTTTGGGTTTATCAAATAATAGATTACTATGGTCATTGACTCCTGTGTCTTGCATATTTAACCTATTCCACTGATCTACCACTCTGTTTCTTAGCCAGTTCCAAGAAGTTTTGATGATTGCTGCTTATAATACAATTTAAGATCTGGAACAGCTAGGGCACCTTCCCCTGCATTTCTTTTCATTAGTTCTCTTGATATTCTGGACCTTTTGTTCTTCCAAATAAATCTTGTTATTATTTTTTCTAGCTCTATAAAATAATTTTTGGTAGTTTGATTGGTATGGCACTGAATAAATAAATTAGCTTAGGTAGAATTGTCATTTTTATTATATTAGCTCAGCCTACCCATGAGCAACTGATGTTTTTCCAGTTATTTAGATCTGATTTTATTTGTGAGAAAAGTGTTTTGTAATTGTGCTCATAGAGTTCCCGGGTTTGTTTCGGGAGGTAGACTCCTAAATATTTTATAATGTCTACAGTAAGTTTAAATGGAATTTCTCTTTCTATCTCTTGCTGTTGGCTTTGTTGGTAATATATAGAAATGCCAATGATTTATCTGGGTTTATTTTATTGCCTTCAACTTTGCTAAAGTTGTTTATTATTTCAAGTAGTTTTTTACTTGATTCTCTAGGATTCTCTAAGTATAACATCATGTCATCTGCAAAGAGTGATAGCCTTGTTTCTTCTTTGCCTATTCTAATACCTTCAATTTCTTTTTCTTCCCTTATTACTAAAGCTAATGTTTCCAGAACAATATTGAATAACAGTGATGATAATGGGGGGGCAGAGACAAGATGGCTGAGGGAAAGAAGTGACTTGCTAGAGCTCTCCCCCAAATCCCTCCAAATACCTATAAAAATGGCTCTAAACAAATTCTGAAACAGAAGAACCCACAAAAAACAGTGTAAAACAAATTTCCAACCCAAGACAGCCTAGATGGTTGATCAGAAAGGTATATCACGCCGGGCTGGGAGAGCAGCGCAGTTTGGTGTGGGCACACATGCCGCAGTGACCCTGGAGCAGGCCTCAGAGGACTGAATTGTGTACAACTGTGGAGGTTTCCAGACTTTTCAACCCACAAACACCAAAGACAACTTAGAAGGTCAGTGGGAAAAGTCTGTGACTGCAGTAAGAGAAGGAGCTAGGTCTTAGTGGCCCCGAGGGCAGCTGCTGCCTCCTGAGCTTCCAAACCACAGACTGAGTGGAAATCGAGTGACTGATCAGAGGGGGATTGCAAGGATCTCTTTGCCAAGGCTGAGGCAGGAATCTCTTGCTTTGTCAGGGCTTGGATCTGGATCACATTTCTGAGGGGTGGTCCTAGGGCAAGGAGGAGTGCTGGCCAGGAGGAGCACTGGCATGGTGGAGCTTGTTGTGGTGGGGTGGAGAGAAAACACCTCGCCCCTTATCATAGCACCTTGGAAGAACTGAAAATTTTCAGGTCCCTAGAAGTATCTCTGAAAACAGCTGTACAAACCCCCAAAGCTTGGGACAGTACATTCTCCACACTGGAAACAGACTCTTAACTTAACAAAGAGTTTAAAACTCAAGTAGTTGGTTGGGATCATGAGAAAGCAGCACAAAAAGAGGCCGACTATATTATCTTACTTTGGTGACAAAGAAGATCAAAACATACAACCAGAAGAAGGAAACAAAGTCAAAGCTCCTGCATCCAAAACTTCCAAGAAAAATATGAATCAGTCCCAGGCCTTGGAAGAGCTCAAAAGGGATTTTGAGAAGCAAGTAAGAGAAGTAGAGGAAAAACTGGGAAGAGAAATGAGAGTGATGCAAGAAAATCATGAAAAGCAAGTTCACAACTTCCTAAAGGAGACCCAAAAAATACTGAAGAAAATAACATCTTGAAAAATAGCCTAGCCCAAATGGCAAAAGAGGTCCAATTAGGCAATGAAGAGAAGAATACCCTAAAGAGCAAAATTGGACAAATGGAAAAGGAAGTCCAAAAGATTACTGAAGAAAATACTTCCTTAAAAATTAGAATAAAGCAACTGGAAGCTAGTGACTTTATGAGACATCAAGACACTGTAAAACAAATCCACAAGAATGAAAAATTAGAAAACAATGTGAAATATCTCATTGGAAAAACAACTGACCTGGAAAATAGATCCAGGAGAGAGAATCTAAAAATTATTGCACTATATGAAAGCCATGATCAAAAAAAGAGCCTAGACATCATCTTTCAAGAAATTATCAAGGAAAACTGCCTTGATTATTTTAGAACCAGAGGGCAAAATAAAAATGGAAAGAATCCACCAATCTCCTCCTGAAGGAGATCCCCAAAGGAAAACTCCTAGGAATATTGTAGCCAAATTCCAGAGTTCCCAGGTCAAGGAGAAAGTATTACAAGCAGCCAGAAAGAAACAGTTCAAGTATTGTGGAAACACAGTCAGGATAACACAAGATTTAGCAGCTTCTACATTAAAGGACCACAGGGCATAGAATATAATATTCCGGAGGGCAAAGGAGATAGGATTACAACCAAGAATCACCTAACCAGCAAAACTTAGTATAATCATTCAGTGAAAAAAATGGTCATTCAGTGAAATAGATAACTTTCAAGCATTCTTGATGAAAAGACCAGAGCTGAATAGAAAATTTGACTTTCCAATGTAAGATTCAAGTGGAACATGAAGAGGTAAACAGGAAAGAAATCATAAGAGACATATTAAGGTTGAACTGTTTACATTCCTGCATGGAAAGATGGTATTTGTAACTCATGAGACCTTTGTCAGTATTAGGGTAGTTAGAGGGAAAAAATTATATGTGTATATATATATATATATATACATATACATAGATAAATAGGTAGATAGATAGATAGATAGATAGATAGATAGATAGATAGATAGATAGATAGATAGATAGATAGATAGATAGAGGACACAGGGTGAGTTGAAGATGAAGAGGTCATATCTGGAGAATAAAATTAAGGGGTGAGAGAGGATTATACTAGGAGAAGGAGAAAGGGAAAGGTGGAATGGGGTAAATTATCTCACAAAAAAAGCAGAAAAGAAAAGGCTCTTACAGTGGAGGGGAAACAGGGGAAGGTGAGAGGGAATGGGTGAATCTTATTCTTATAGGATTTGACTTAAGGAGGGAATAACATACACACTCAATTGGGTATGGAAATCTGTCTTACCCTACAGGAAATTAGGAGGGGAAGGGGACAAGAGAGTAGGGGGATCATAGAGAGGAAGGCAGATTGGGAAAGGGAGTAATCAGCAGTAAATACTTCTGAGGAGGGACAGGGTCAAATGAAAGAATAGAATAATGGTGGAGTAAGATAGGATTAAGGGAAATAGAGTTAGTTTTTCACCACATGTCTACTATGGAAATGTTTTGCATAACTGCACTTGTATAGCCTATATTGAGTTGCTTACCTTTTCAATGGGGGTGTGTGGTGAGGGAGGAAGGGAGAAAATTTGGAACCCAAAATTTTAAAAACACATGTTTAAAAAAATATTTTCACATGCAACTGGGAAATAAGAAATACAGGAAATGGGGTACAGAAACCTATCCTGCCCTACAGGAAAATAGAAATGGAAAGGGGGGAGAGATAGCAGGGAAAGCAGACTAGGGGAAGGGGTATTCAGAATGCATGCCAACTTGGGGTGGGGGGAGGGGTGAGATGGGGTGAAAATTTCAAACTCAAAATCTTGTGGAAGTGAAGGTTGGAAACTAAAAGTAAAATTAAAAAAAATAAAATTCATTTCAAAATAAATAAAAATAAAAAAAAACAGTGATGATAACGGACATCCTTGTTTCACCCCCAATCTTACTGGAAATGCATCTGGCTTGTCCCCATTACATATGATGCTTGCTGAAGGTTTTAGATAGATGCTATTCATTATTTTAAGGAAGACTCCATTCATACCTATGCTTTCTAGTGTTTTTAATATGAATGAGTGTTGTATTTTGTCAAAAGCTTTTTCTGCATCTATTTAGATGATCATGTGGTTTCTGTTAGTTTTGGTATTGATATGATCAACTATGCTGATAGATTTCCTAATATTGAACCAACCCTGCATTCCTGGTATAAATCCTACATGAACATAGTGTATTATTCTTGTAATAAGTTGCTGTAATCTATTTGCTAATATTTTGTTGAGAATTTTTGCATCTGTATTAATTAGAGAAATCGGTCTATAATTTTCTTTCTTTGTTTTGACTCTTTCTAGTTTAGGTATCAGCACCATATTTGTATCACAAAAAGAATTTGGTAAGACTCCTTCTTCACCTATTTTCCCAAATAGTCTATATAGTATTGAAATTAATTGTTCTTTAAATGTTTGATAGAATTCACAAGTAAATCCATCTGACCCTGCAGATTTTTTCCTAGTGAGTTCATCAATGGCTTTTTCAATTTCTTTTTCTGAGATGGGGTTAGTTAAGTATTTTACTTCCTCTTCTGTTAATCTGGGCAACTCATATTTTTTGTAAATATGTATCCATTTCACTAAGATTGTCAAATTTGTTGGCATATATTTGGGCAAAATAATTCCTAATTGTTGTTTTAATTTCCTCTTCCTTGGTGGTAGCTTCACCCTTTTCATTCTTGATACTAGTAATTTAGTTTTCTTCTCTCTCTTTTTAAATTAAATTAACAAAGGTTTATCTATTTTATTGTTTTTTTCATAAAACTAGCTCTTAGTTTTATTTATTAGTTCAATAGTTTTCTTAATTTCAATTTTATTAATTTTTCCTTTGGTTTTCAATATTTCTAATTGGGTGTTTAATTGAGGATTTTTAATTTGTTCTTTTTCTAGTTTTTTTAGTTGTATGCCCAATTCATTGATCTCCTCTTTTTCTATTTTATTTATGTAAGCATTTGGAGATATAAAACTTCCCCTAAGAACTGCTTTTGCTGCATCCTATAAGTTTTGTATGTTGTCACATTATTGTCATTCTCTTGAATGAAATTATTGATTGTTTCTATGATTTGTTCTTTGACCCAATCATTTTTTAGGATTAGATTATGTAGTTTCCAATTATTTTTAGTCTATCTTTCCATGGCCCTTTATTACATATAATTTTTATTGCATCATGATCTGAAAAGGATTCATTTAATATTTCTGCCTTTCTGCATAGGATTGTGAGGTTTTTATGCCCTAGTACCTAGTCAATTTTTGTGTATATGCCATGGACCACCGAGAAAAAAGTATATTTTTTTCTATCCCCATTCAGTTTTCTCCAGAGATCTATAATACCTAACTTTCAAAGTGATTTTTCTTAAGCCCAGGTTGGACAATGTCACCAATCACCTATTTAATAAACTCCAGTGGCTCTCTATCACCTCCAATATTAAATACAAATTTTTTTTAGCATTTTTTGGCATTCAAAATCCTTTATCATTTAACCTTTTTCCTATGTTCTTATAATTTATTCCCCACTGACACACACTTTTCAATCTGATGACACTGGCCTCTTGACTATTCCATGAAGAAGATATTCTATTTCTTGGGTCCAGGTATTTTCTCTGACTGTTCTTCATATGATGAACCCTCTCCTCCTAACCCCTGTCTACTGACTACCCTGGCTTTCTTTATATCTCAACTGAAACCTCATTTTCTCCAGGAATTCTTTCCCAAACCCTCTTCATTTTAGTGCTTTCCTTCTCTTAATTATTTCCTTTTTATCCTGTACATGACTTGGTACATATTTATTTCCTTGTTATCTTCCCCATTAGAATATTAGTTCCTTGATGACAGGGATTTTCTTTTGCCTTTTTTGGGGGAGGGTGGGGTTAGGGGAGAGGTTATACCTAGAACCTACAGAAGGACCTGGCACATAGGAGGCACTTAATAAATGTTTAATACTTGACTGACTGACTGACTGAATTTAGGAGCCTCAATTGTTTCATCTTTTGAAGATGAAGATCTTAGAAATGGACATAGTGATTCCTACCATTCAGTCTCAGTTTTCTCACCTGTCAAATGGGAACATTATAACAAACACTTCCCATATCAGAGAATTGTATGGAAAGAGCCTTGTAAATCATAAAGCAATATATAAATATATAAAGGCACACTTCATTTTATCACACTTCCCAGATATTATTTGAGTTGAGCAAGGGTTGAGCAAGTCTATTAGGGCCATTTTTCCCGCAGCATGTGCTTACATCATGCCTCTGTGTGATTTTTTGGTAATTCTCTCACTATTTCAACCATTTTTATTATTATCATATCTGTTATAGTCAGCTGTGGTCAGTGATTTTTAATATTAATATTGTATTTATTTTGGGGTTTTATGAATCCACCCTTTTAAGAGAATTTTATTTATAAATGTGTGCATTCTGACTGCTTCACTGACCAGTCACTCCCTGATCTCTCTCCCTCTCCCTGGGCCTCTTTATCCCCTGAGCTATAACAACATTGAAATTAAGCTAGTTAATAACCCTACAATGACCTCTATGTGTTCAAGTGAAAGAAAAAGTCAAATGATACAGCAAACTTCATTGTTATTCTACCTTAGGAAATTGCCACACATACCTCAACCTTTAGCAAATACTGTCCTGATCACTCTGCAGCTATTAACACCAAGGTAAGACCCTCAAACAGCAAAAAAAGAGTATAATCCACTGAAGACTTACATAATGTTAGCATTTTTAGCAATAAAATATTTTAATTAATATATGTATATTTTTAGACATAATACTGTTGTATACTTAATACACTATAGTATAGTGTAAATATAACATTTATATGCACTTGAAAATTAAAATGTTTTTGTGACCCATTTTATTGCAGTGGTCTGGAATCTAACATGCAATATCTATGAGGTATGACTCTAACTGGGGCAATTGGGTGACCAGTAGAGGAGGTACCAGACATAGAGTCAGGATAATTCATTTTCCTGAGTTCAAATCTGACCTCAGACATTAGCTGTGTGACCCTGAGCAAGTCATTTAACTTTGTTTGCCTCTGTTTCCTCACCTGCAAAATGATAAAGAAATGGCAAACCATTCTAGTATCCTTGGCAAGAAAACCCCAAATCAAGTCATAAAGAGTCAGATGAAACTGAAAAAAAAAGACTCAACAAGAACAACAATAACAACAGCAACACCTATCACTGTCAGGTACTTCAATGTTTTATGATTTCATCAATGCAGGTATACTCTTCAATGACACCAATCACAACCATCTATCACTTCTTATCCTGTATAATTCATTTTTCTATTTTCCTGTAAATCTTGAAGAAGGAATACTACTAACCTGTTAGTTTCACTTCTTTAAATCTCTTGGCATTGAATGCATATGAGTGGAGAATAAGAGATGTTCATCAGTAATCCTTTATCTTTGCTATATGACCAACTTTTCTGACCATCTGTCTACATTATAACCACATTACAGCACTCATCTTTCACATGTTATTTTATTTATAATGTGGTGTACATTACTAGTGTGGTATTAGGAAAATATGGACTTCTTTTTTGCCCTTTGAGTAACCTTCTGTAATTGTTTAGAGACTTTGTCATTCCATCATGACTCAAAGTTAAACTACATTTGTAAAAAAAATGGTGTTAAACATGTAGTATGCTTTTGAGATGACTTCGTTCTGCCTTTTTCAAATAAGCCCTTGAGTCTTGCAAATAGTAAATGGATGGACAAGAGGAAGAATATGGACACATGCTGGGGTGAACACAATTTTAAATGGAATAGATGAATGGATTCAACCAATATCAATCAATAAATATGCATTAAGTGCCTAGTATATGCCAGACACTACGCTGAGTGTTGGGGTTACTAATAGAGGGAAAAGAGAGTCTCTGTCCTTAAGGAGTTTAAAATCGAATGATATTCCCTCCTCTCTTGGAAGAGATGCAATATAGAATCCAAGTGGAAAATAGAATCTTTTTGATATTGAGATCTATAATACTTCAAAAGTTTGTTCTAATTATTCACATATAAAAAGGAATTTGATAGAAAGTCTATTCTTCAGATTATCAAATGGTTGAATACACAATATGTAGAGGTCATCAATTAGTATGCACATCCAAATACATACACACACACAAACACAAACACACTTATCTATTTATCTGTATCTTAGGCAAATAAAGAAAAAAAATAGTTGGGCCCAGAATTGAATGACTGTGATTTGGATTGATTTTGGAAATTGCAAAGTTGTTTTATTTTTTCCCCTAAAGAAACAAAACATTTTTTTATATGAACATTGACAAGTAATTGAACAACTGTAGGTGAAAGAATTTGAGACTCTTTGACAATGCGAAAATGCATAGTTTTGAAATTTTTATTGTTAAATGTAAAATAATAGTTTTTCCAACCGTTAAAGTGTTATATTTATAAAATTTCAAAACGTGAAACAAGAGCATGGTATAGAATATATACATCCTAATATAATATGTCTATAAGAAATGTCAAAAAATTGACATCTTATTTACAACTGTACAATTTTCCTGATCATGTGATATATTTCTGTTCTGTATTCCATTACCAAAAGGAAACTATAATTCTTATTAAAATTATAAAACAGGTGATTTATAATTATAGGACATGTTACACAGCAGATCCTGCTGGCTTAGTAGAAATAAAAAATTATAATATTGAAAGAAATACATGTAATTACCCTTGGTGACTGCCACATACCCATCTTCTTAGGCAGTACATGTGAAAAAATCTATGAAGGTAAATACTATTTCCACTTGACTGTCCTCCACCCTATATTAACAGTGAAAAATATTATATGTGAAAAGTGAAGTCACATATGAAAAACAAATTTTAAGGAAACAATTTAAGGGAAAAAATGGGGTCTTCAAAAGCAAAATAGTGAAAACTTCAAGTTTCTCGGACAGGGTCAAAAGTGTCCAGTTGTACAGAGCAAATGGATCTAAAAAATACAGGCCACTTGTTTTGGAATGTATGTTAAAACCATAAATGGAGATACGCCCTCCAAATTCTCTATTTTTAGGATCACATTCATTATGATATATTATACAGTAATCCAAAAATGGCATTTCCATATTATAAAATTAATTTTAAAAGTTTGATTAATTATATGATGTATCTGACCACTCCCACCTTCTTTATGCAGGATCTGTGAGCCACAGAAAGAAAAAAGATTAATGCTGTTGGGGTTCATTTAAACCTAGAGCCAATAATTTGAAATGCCATCACAAACAAGCTTTCAGTTTAAAGTTTTGCTACCATTAACTTTCTCACAAGATCGGTATCAAAGATGGCTAGGCCACAGTGAGAAGCAAATGCTGGACTTCTTTTGGTGGGGGGAAAGCATTCAATGATATGGTAAATATCACTCTGAATGTTCTTTTGCTTTTTCTAAATTATTGAGTGGGTGATCTGTTCCATCAGTATGTCTAAGACCCGAGGCACAGTTTCAGTTAAAGTGCGGTAGTGTTGCAGGAGATTGCATTCAGAATTAGACATTGTATCCTTGGGAAGATCTTCACTTTCTATACATTTAAGTGCATTGCCTCATGCCAATCTTGGAATCACCCTGAAAATAAACTCCAGTATTCTTTCAAAGTTCAAAAATCTAAAGAAAGGAAGGTAGTCAAAAAGAAAAGTAATCATTTCAACTTTCAAATAAGAAAAGGAAAGAGACATTTAGCAAAACAAACATCTTCAGAAGGGACTGTATTTTTTTTTCAGATGGACGTCATGAGATCCATCAGAGATTAACTCCAGTTGTCTCAACTGGCCATTGGATGTCATTGTTTCCCTCCAGAGATACAGAGATTTAAGTGCACTTCAACTGGGGCAAAGATGAGATTTACATGTGTTTGTAAATCAAACTCAAAAAGAGGTTTACAACCTTTTGGAGTTGCACTCAAAAGTTGCTTCTGAGTTTTTGCCCTCCCTTCCCCACTTTTCCTACCCGATTCCATCATCTCTAAAGCAAACCTAGTGCAAGATTACACTTTAACAAAAATAAATCAATTTTAATTTGGTTTTAAGAATTTCTTGACAACCCTTTGAAATAACTGTAGACAAGCTGGGTTAACTAAACCAGAGATTGAGAATCACTAATCTAAGAATATAGCACACCGCCTTCTGCAAATTGTCAGGCCAATGTTTTTCATGGCAAAAGAAGGCTTCATTCTGCTAAGAGAATGCCTAGGCTGACTGACTGCCATCTGCTTGACATGGCGTGGCAGAAAAAATAAAAGCATGGGTATCCAGGTGTCAGAACAGAAAGGGCAAAGATGTTATATCAAAATAAAGTAAGGTACTCAGCATTTTGGGTGGACCCTGTGTGGATGTCTTGGGGGAAAAAGATGAATGGGGTGGGAAACATGAATTGGTTATGATCTGTATCATTATAGCAAATACCAACAGCAATGAGATTACAGAATTATTTGATTTTTTTGGTATAAATCATAATACTTTTTCATCATTATGTATTTTCTCAGTTGCAAAATACTAACAGTACCAAGCATTATTCTATGGGGGTTTCTGTGAACTTTCTTAGATTACAAAGGGGAATTTATACCTGTTACCTTTGAGAACCATTGGATGAAGGTATAAAAACCTCTTCAAATAGAAATGTCAGAGTGGGGAAGCAACACTGTTAATCATTCATGGTCACTAACACTGTAACTTTAATTAGGTCATCATATTACCCAGTAATTCAGGGCTTTTTCGATCATCTACTTCAGGAAGAGAGTAACAGAGGTATAAAGATCATGGCAGAGAAAGTGAATAATGAATATTCATGCATGTAACCCCTGAACCAAAGGAATTCTTCCCACCCCTGTGTTCAGGCTTATTTGACTCTTGGATGTGACTGGAGTGTTGAAGGGTGCCTGGGGTTTGCTCACTTTCGCTTTAAGCATCCAGCTCATTGAATCTCCACCAGTATAAGTCTCCACAGTTCACCAATATCCTAGGGGACTGAGAAAGGATTGGTTGCTTAAACATAGCTGGATGTCAGCAGTTGAACTATATACCTATGGCATGTAACCATGTATAGTTTCTCATACTCAAATTAGGCCAAAGTTGAGACTAAGGTAAATAGTGAAATAAACGGACCACATGCTTCCTTATGGCAATCTTCCCTGAGTGAATATGCTCACTCAACTACTTCTTTATACTATCAATAATCCCTATAGTTAAAACAACTTTGTGGCTTTGTCTAAATTAGTTAAATCTGAAAGTTTGAAGGGTATACCAATCATTTAGCAGGATTCTATTGAGTCTAAAATCAAGATAGTTCAGTTTTTGATGGGGGCAAGGGGTGAAGAATGATTTGGTCTGTTATAATCAATAGTATCTGTGGGGTATTAGATAGGAATGCCAATTCAGGCTAACACATGGTGGAGTTATGTAGAAAGTTGAAAGTCTGGGGTAAGTATGAGGACCACAGGGCATCTGAGAATCCAAGATATCCCAAAGTGAGGCAAAGAAAAGGGGGCTGGTAATAATCTTTTAAATACTTTTCCACATAAGGTATGTTCAATACAAAGAAATTTGAAGTCATAAAATTGTAAATAGAATCTCAGTTCATCAAATTGAGGGGCTCTGCCTGCCACTTACTAAGTGAATAATCATAGACACAATCTATTCATACCCTGATCCTCAATTTCTTCACCTATTTAGCAAGTGTAATATAGTTACTATGTACCTCACAGGGTTATCATAAATATCAGCTGAGAAGAGATATGTGCCATGGTATGTAAATTTTAAAACATTATACAAACAAATAATACTATTCTAGCAATTTCTCATTGCTCAGGCTTAACACACTAATCCTGTAAAGGCTAGTAACCTCATTAAGGTGAGAGAGAAAATATTTATATTAGAGATACCACAATTTAATGATCATATCATAATCACAAACCATATTCAAAGTTGAGTGGGGGGAAACTTTGTGTCAGTTATTTCACTTTTCTGTGTGGATGTTAAAAATCTTGGGGGACTGACATTTTTAGAGAACATATACTTATTTATAAATATATGTATGCATTTATATAAAAGGGGAAGTAGATTAGATCATATTTACAAACTACTATGAATATGCTGTGATGATCTAAAATTTAACTCATCAAAGACTTTCTAATAGATGATTTTGAGAATTAGCAGTATGGCATATAAACAAGGAAAGAAAGTAACAGAACAAAAATTTGTTTGCATCCCTATTTCTCTGAAAATCTGCCACTGTGTAGTTGAACCAAGTATACCCATCCAGTTTGATCAAAAGCTATGGTTAAAAACATGCCATTAGAATTTGGTAGCCAAATCAATATGACCAAAGCTTCCTTTAACTTTAATGCAGGCAAATAATGTCTTTTTTTCTTGTCAAAAATAATAATCTCTCTCTCTCTCTTTCTCTCTCTGTCTCTCTCTCTCTCTCTCTCTGTATATATATATATATATATATGTATGTATGTATATATATACAGCTATCTGTACCTAAAGTTCTAGCAATTTATATCTACATTTATTTCAATCTGTCTATATCTATCTACTCCTTTGTACCTACAGTAGTCAGTTTTTCTATCAGTTTTGTCAGCCTTTGTGTCTGTCTATTCCCCTATGTAGTTATCCATCCATCTGTAGCTGTGGAGTCTTTTTATTCGATTAACTAGTTAGTTGTCCAGCCTAGCCAGAAAAAGAAGAGGAAAAATTATATACTTACATACATACATCCACACAATCAAAAAAAGGCAAAATAATATTTTGTGCTTCATCAACCAATTACTTCCATTGCTCTCTCTTTATGGATAGAACCGAACCTAAAGTGCATATGAAAATTATTACTTTCTTTATGAGAATTCTTTTTTCATGTGTATATACCCTTCCCCCTTCCTCTAAGTTCCTAAACTTCTGGCAAAACTCAGAAATGTATGCCAGCTCATGATTCTTCTCTCAAAGAAATTCTTCAAAGAGCTACCGGGTATCAAAAGTGAACTGAGCCAGGTTCCACAATGATCTCAGAATTCATTCCTGTGCATGCCAGCATATAAAGTGTGGAATCCTTTGTAGGAGTCACATCCTGTCTTAGCTGATTTTGAATTAGACTGAGCTATCTCTAGATAAAATGGAATTTTATGACTCAGTGCCTAAACTGGCTGGCCAACTGTTTCCTCAAGTTGACTAATGCTATCATAGACTTGTATTTTCAAATATGGCATTATCAATACAGAGCTACATAGCATATACTCAACAACACAATTAATTTTAATAGCTATTTAGTTGTTATTTTAGAAGCTGCATTAGGTGATTTCATTTTCTTGTACATCTCTAAAAGTAGAACACTGGGAGGAATACTAACAGACGTGTTAGACAAAGAGCCTCTATTTTAGTTAAGTAGTACAAATCTATGGAGTCAAATCTATATTATTTGTATTGTTCCCTTTCAGCCAGGAGGTAGGTGAAAAGGTATGGTAGGTCAGGAATAGAATCTTCAAATCTTATAGGGTCACTCTTTAGAGTGACAGAAAAAGGCTGGTTTTCAACTATTTAGTAACAGAAGAAGTGATTTTTTCATAAATTATTTAATGGGGGGAATCATTATTTTCTACAGTGAGAAGTGATCCTTTGAAGGCTCATTTAAAATAAAATTATCCTCATACCTTTATTTCTCTCCATTTTAACCCCTCCCCATATATGTACTTCTAAGGATTACTGTGTTCTAGGCAGAGAAAGTAGAAAATTACTGTTATATTTGGATCAGGGTCCATAATATTGTTGTTCCCTTTAATACTCTGGTGAAGCCCATGGACTTCTTCTCAGAATAATATTATGCTGTTATATATATATTTTTTTGGTTGTTGGTTTTGTCTTGGAAGAATTTAGGGCTTCTTATACTGAGAGGTAAAAGTGAGGCGGCAGGAAATTCAGGCATAAGGAATAGTCTTTGCAAAAGCATTAAGTTGTTGTTATTCAGATGTTTCAGTCCTGTCCAACTCTTTGTGACCCCATTTTAAGGAGATTTAGGGGCAAAAGTACTGGAGTGGTTTGTCATTTCCTTCTTCAGATCATTTATATATGAGAAAACTGAGGTAAACAGGGTTAAGTTACTTGCCCAGAGTCACATAGCTAGTTTGGGGCCAGATTTGAACTTGGGTCTTCCTGACTCTGAGCCAAATGCTCTATCCACTGCACCACCTAGCTGCCCCTAAAAGCATTAAGATAGCAGATAAAATGTCCTTTTTGAGAAACAGTCAGTAGGTCAGTGTATTGGATTCATAGAGTTCATAGAAGGATTTAATGAACAATAGAAAGGAGACAGTTTATGAAAAATTTTAAATACCATACTGAGGGGGGTTTTATTTGATCCTTGAGGTAAAAAGAAGCTACAAAAACTCATTGAGCAAAATAAGTGACATGCTTTGGCAGCTGAGTGAAGGCTAGATAGTATTTGGGAGAGACTTGAGGCTAGATGATAAATAAGAAAGCTTTGGTCTGAACTAGTTTTGTGACTATGTAAGTGTGGAGGGTGGCATATTCAAGAGAGATGTAGTGAACATCTGAGGATGCACAGCTTTATAGGAGAAAGCTGAGGGTTGGATATGTATATCTTTGATTCATCTTCAGAGATGATAATTAAACCCATGAAGGCTAATAAGCAAGTGAGACAGTTTAATTTAAAAATGAAGGGGACTTAGAACATAGTCTTGGGAGATGTCAAAGATTAGTGGACATGACAAGGATGAAAAAATTAGTAGGGAAGACTGAGGAGATTTGTTTGGACAGGTGGGAGGAAAACAAATGTTTTGAAAGATGTATTTCTCTATGATGAAAAGGCACACATGTTGTGAGGGCCTATCCTTCAACTGGTTGTGCAGAGGTGCAACTGTCTGGCTCAAAAGGAGGTAGAATATACATCTGTAGCCTCTTCTCCTTCTACCATCTATCAAGGGAAACTTTAATTCCTGCCAGGAGGGGAAGAAGAGATGTGGGGTCAGAAGCTATTATATTCTCCTCAGAGAGATGGAGGACCAACTTTTAATTATATCTACCTGCTTCCTTAAATATTATTAGTCTAGGCAAGATTAACAATTTAATCTTTCTTCTGATAGCTGTGTCATTATTAAGGGGAAGCAGGTTCCCAATCTCTATATCCAAGGCTTAACTTTCTTCGCAACAAATGCCTGTTCAGCAATGAACGTGCCTAGCAAATAGCAAAGAACCACATTTATCCGAATCATAGCAAAACAGAAATCAGAGAAGGTACACTTTGGTGAATATATGCCAGATAATACAGAGTGAAGGCATATTTCCATTGAGTGCAAGGTAACTCAGTTAATCTAAGAGACAGAATCCCAGATTTCACCACCTTGGAAGTTCCCTGAAGTGTCTATTGTAGCAAGTTCAGGATAAGGACATGATGGAGACTGTGAGCTCCTCTCATGTCTATATGGGTATTTTCTTTCAGCAAACTGAAGTGGGGTTGTCCTCTTCCATCTTCCCTTTTTAAGCTGGAAGTCAGAAGCACTGGAAGCAATTGGAAGCTTGAAGAAGACTGGACAAGAACTGAAGCTCTCCTGCTCTCTCCATCTCTGCCCCACCCCTTACACAAGGCAGGACATTCATTCTCCAATTAGAAGAGTTTCCTACCAATGGGTTTTGGGATTGGGATTATTTATTTCCCATCTATCTAACTATCAATTTATCTATCCATCTATCTATCATCTATCTATCTACCTATCATCTTGTTATTGCTATATGTATCTTTCAAGATATAAAAAGTATCTATAGAGATTGATACAGCTGCATCTTTGTAGCCATATGTTTTTAAATATCCACATGCACACTATTTATTAATACCCTAGAAAAATTGAGAAAGTACTCCAAAAATCAAGTGTCTATCACCTTTGTTATTGTTGTTATTAAATGATTTCAGTTATATTTGACTCCTTGTGACCTCCTTCGGGGTTTTCTTGGCAAAGATACTAGAGTAATTTGCCATTTCCTTCTGTAGCTCATTTCACAGGTGTGGAACTGAGGCAAACAAGGTAAAGTGATTTGCCCAGGGTTACACAGCTAGTGAGTGTCTGAGGCCAGAATTAAACAGATTCTCTTGACTCCAGAGTCAGCACTCTATTCACTGCACCACCTAGCTGCCTATCCATCACCTATAAGAGTCTTATTCTGATTGTCCTCAGATTCCAGAGCTAGAAGTGATGGTTAAAACTTATATGGAGGTAAACTGTCAATTTAATCTGAATATAACTTTAAATTTTCCTAACAGTTAGATATTTCCAAATGTGAAATTAGTGGCTTTGGACAGTAGTGGATTCCATTCCTTGGAGGTATTTGAGAAAAGGCTGGATAATCACTTGGTTATTATAGCATAGAGGTGATTTTGAGAAACAAATAAATTAGGACTGGAAGAAATTTAATAGAACATACAGTTTAGGTTCTTCATTTTGCTGATGAGGTGGCAGAGGCCAAAAAGATTGAATGACTTTTCCAAGATCTCATGACATAATGGGCATATTCCACTATAGAAATAAACATTAGTAGATCTCTGAAAGCTGCAGAATTTCCAAGAACAGTAGAGATCTAGTCATTATAACTGGAGCAGATAATGTGGGAAAGATTTATGGACTTTGAATATCATCATCATTTTATAGTAACTGAGTAAGAATGAGCACAGAATATTTTTAGGTGTATCATAACATTGGGGTCACTTTGCAATAGCAGTCCTTGTAATGGGTTTTCTCATCTCCTGCACTTGATTAAAAAGGATATTTTAATATAGATATTTGCCTTCACTTAATACTGAAAAAGGGAGGAGTCCTAGGGTGAGGGAGGGAGATTTATTGAAACGATGAATGAGAATTGAAATTGTAGCTCTCTGATGAGCTCTGCCTAGTGACAATCATCTGTCATGGCTTAGAATAGTCTGTGCAGATATATTGTTTCATTTCTACAGCTAATTCTATCTTCTTATTCATGAAAATCCAATTAAGTTCATTTTTAATTGTGTGAAATTGAACATAAAAACTGATTTAAAATGCATTTCTAAGGTAAACCTAAACCTTTCTACTGCTGGCACTTTTACTAGGAATAGGTTAAAATTTTCATCCCCCAAAATCTGATATTAAAGTATAGAAAGGAAACTCAGAACCACAATATTTAAGGTTCCAAAGTGCTATGATAATTAGCTGTTTAGAAACCTTTCTTTCCACTTTTTAAGGAGTTAAATTTTGGATTGCTTAGGTTCCCTTTATATTCCATGTAGCTGGAGAAATAAATAGACTCAAAGTGCTTTTATTACCTGAAGGCAAAGTCATTCCAGCTGGTATATAGGTCATCAGTATTTTTCAGAGCAAATATTTTAAACTGGTCATTGATCACTAAAGTCCACTTCCATTCTCTGAATGCAAGTTTTAGTTTTGTTTTTTTTTCATCAGTGATGTCCTGGAAGTTCATCAGAAAACAACACTACTTAGTAGAAAAGAATTTGGATGAGCATTGTTTTAATGATAACAATGAAGACAAAATGGAAGAAAGAGAGGCAATAGGATAGCTATATAAAAAGGTGCCCAGAGTAGCGCCTAGGATAGTTTTATGTAAGAACAGGCACAAATGAGGTTTAACTAAACAGACCAAAAGGCTTAACTTGCTTTGAGAACTCATTCTTGTGAACACTCTTTGTCACTACCCTTTGCACCCACTTGGTCTAGATTTCCACAATAGATCTTGAAAACAAAGGCATGTCTTCAGAAGGATACTCTTTCCTAAAGAGGAAGTGGGGCATGAGGTATCTTCTAGTTTTCCACCGTTAGCACACAAACAAGAATATCAAAGTTTTACTGCATTTCTAGAATTTTATAAATCTATTTTTTTCTTTTCCTATTTTTTTTACCAAATTAATTCATTGTTACCTCAGAAGGCAAAGAGACACATTCTAACAAGTATAAGATATAGAGAGAAGTGGCATGTAGTAGTGACTAGAAAACCAGCTTCTGACTTAACATGACTTTGATTCCAGTTTTTCCTCTGGCACACATTGGCTATTTGACTGAAGACAAATCACTTTTTCTCTCTATGTCCCAGGGAATTCTTTAAGCCTATAAATTAAAATTATAGATAGACAAACCTGTTGTTTATCTGCATTGGGAGAAGAGTTTCCTTCAAAAGACCTCTTTATAGTAAAGAAATTACAAGTCCAAATGTATGTGTGAAAAAAAAATAGATGGGGGGAGGGAAGATATGGAAATTCAAATGAAGGTTTTATAGAGTACAACCCAATATACATAGATACACAAAGCAATTAAGTTGGGGTTCAGGGGCTAGATAAATAATAAAATATCACTTACCCAAAATTTAATAACACTTTGTATAAGTCAATGACAGACAGCAATTTAAAAATAAGCCATAAAATTTAAGAATTTGAAGCCAAATATATTGAAGTACATTTTGGGATTAAGGATGGTATAGTGAATAGAACTGGCCTTGTATTTAGAATGACCTGAGGTTACATCCCACCACTAACACGTTAGTGATATTTGGTGAGTCATTAAATTTCTCAATACTCTAGACAATTCTTTAAGATTTTAATTTCAGAGAAGGTATAAAACTACTTTAGCAGATGAAGTTTCTTCAGCTAGGAGTTCTCTATACCAATGAAATCATAGAACTTGTCCTAAAAATAAGGAATATGGCACTTCATAGATTCTCAATATCAAATGTTTATATCTTTGTATAAGCTCCTAATTGCATTCATTTGGGGCAAGTTCAATCAGACATATAGGAGTCTCTGACTAGGTATCCACTGATACGAACAATAATAGCAAGAATGGAAAGACTCAACTTTTGAAGCAGCTTGAAAGTAGGAATCTCACTGTCCTTTAAAGAAGAAAGAGACTTAATTCCTCATGGATGTTATGAGATACTTATTAGTTTTTCCTCCTTTCATTTTTTATACCCTATGGTCCTTATGGCACCAGAGACTAAACTTAACAGTCCTTGATTCTGGATCTGTAAAAGGATATTCATATCTACCCAGGTGGAGAATCTATGATCTAATCTAAGACCTTAAATTAGGTACTTGAAGAGGATCTGAGATCTTAATTTAGGTACTTGAAAGGGCAGCTAGGTGGTGTAGTGGATAGAGCACTGGTCCTGAAGTCAGGAGGATCTGAGTTCAAATCCAGCCTCAGACCAAACACTTGACATTTACCAGTTGTGTGACCCTGGGTAAGCCACTTAACCCCAATTGCCTAAAAAACAAACAAAAAAAAATAAATAGGCACTTGATCTCTGAATTCATACCTTTGTGGCAAGCAATGGGAATAGAGCAGATTCATTTTATTGCTTCAAGGTCAAGGATAAATAAGGTGTCACTTTGTCATTAATAAAAATGAGGTCATAAATGGACCATTTAAATTATATAGATGTTGCTATTGTTGTTCATCCTTTATTCTCTAAGAGAACCAATGACATCATGATAGTGATGTCTTGATGGGTGTGAATTGGAATTATGTGAGGCAGAGCTGTGCAAGAATATATGTATATATGTATTATGTGTGTGTATATATGTATGTATGCACATATATACACATACATAGGTATGTGCACAAATGCACATGTGCATGTATGTATATGTATTTCAACACAAAGCATGTTGATGTATATGTGTCTATTCACATCAATACAAGATTTCCCTACCTAAAATCATACAAATAAAAGCCACATATTTATATAAGGAAAAAACAATTAGTTCCTAGCCAACCAAAAGTAAAATTATATTCACATACGCACGTGTAGCATAATTTTCAAATCCTAAATTAGGATATTTTCTGTATATATTTTAACAAAAGCCTTTGTCCAATTCTTACTGATGAGAGTGATCTCATCAAATGTTCCCTCTTAGGAATTGTTTTAAAAAGGGTAAGTGACTGTAACTATTCCCTTATCTGATTGTCTTAGAGAACAGATAACGCCAACTATTTCCTTCAAGTGATTATCTTAAAGAAATTAAAATTTAATATGAAATAGAAGAAAAATTAAAATATGTATGGTTTCTTGTTGCTTTTTAAAAGAGGTCAAGAAGATGTGGGGTAGGACGGGAGAGGTTATTTTGAGAGTAAATCAGATAACTGCTCTTACAGGAAAAAGAAGGGAGGAAGTAGGCAAAAATTTCTTTACTCAACAAGCTATAAAAGTCTTATTTTAGTTGCTTCATATATAATTGTGTCCTGTATCTATAAGACTGATGAGCAAACAGGTTATTGTTGTTGTTGTTGTTTTGTTTTGTTTTGTTTTAAATCCTAGTAGAAGGTCAGACTAACATTGGGAATCAGAGCTGTACCAAGGAAGGAGAAAGAGCAAAAGTTTAATATTGGAGATCACATTTGGAATGAAATATAAAAGGATAAAGTGATTCCAAGAAGTACAGGGGAGAAAGAAGAGCATTCCACACATGTAGGATAGCCTGTCCAAAGGCCTGGAAGGCAGGAGATGACAAGTCACTTATTGGGAAATACAAATAGGCTCAATTTGTGGGGACATAGAGTGCATGAAGAGTAATATAAAATTGACCATAATGGATAGGTTGTTTTAATTCAGCTATTCTAGACACTGTTAGTCTCAGCTGTTATATAGGCATAATAAACTAGAGCTAACATAGGCTTCATTTTAACTTCACTCTATATTTAAGAACTGGAAGAAATCTAAACTAATACATATCCCATGTTTCATCTTAGAAAATTCAAGGTCTTCATACTAATAATGAAAATCTGCTCTAAATCTGCATCCAGGAAATGCTAGATGAATTTTCTATTCAGTAATCAAGTTCTGCTGACTTGGTTTCCTCAGGGGAAAAATGTTAAACAGAATCTTTTAGGCAGATACTGGATGCAAATGCAATGCATTACTTCTGGACCTCTGCACTTGATTTCCAGCATGTCAGCTCACTGAGCTGCACTGGAGTGTAGGCTAAGATGAATGAACCATTTGGACTTCAAACTGATCTGTATGGCAGCAATTCACAAAAGTGATTTTCATCCAGTGAGAATGCATTTTCCCTTTCTGTTTTAGTAAAGCAGGAAAAAAGGGAGATGTAGCAAAGCAATCACTTATTGTATTGATCAGACATTTGACATTAGAAATCTCTAACCTTTAACCTTTCCTTTTACAAAAATCTGTCATCCCCTCAGTTGTGCATGAAATGAATGTGTATTTCAGTCGAGACTATGGCAATATTTTATTACCATCACTATAAAAGAAAATTCACATATTTTTAAGCCCTCTATAAATGGCTATTTAAAAATACAAAGTGTGATTGATCACCCGGCAGAGCAGCAGATATGAAAACTGGGAGATGAAGATGGAATACAAATACTTAATCATAAATAGAAAAAAAGAATAAAATCAGAAGATAACTATATTCTGCTTTGAGATAATAGACTTTCATGTGTGAATGAGTCACTTAGGATGTCTAACATGGGAACATAAATCTAGTTGCAGTTCAAATACAGTCTCCCCCACCCCCGAGCAACATACTTGCTTAGAACCAGAAGCTTTTAGTTTAGTAAGTCTAATTTAGACTAAGTTGATATTTCAGGACTTTCTGCCTCACATCAATAAAGGCACATCATTTCATATATCCTCTTTATCACCACCACCCCCCAAATTTATGGGGGGTATAGCTTATACCATAAATTAAAGACAAGACCATAAAGCATTCTAAAAACTTTCTGAGAGGAGGTCCAGATACCATGGTAAGAGAGGCCTAATGTAAATATAAAAAAAATCAAAATTTCTGGTTATGCTCAAAGGTATTCTAGCATATTGTAGAGATAGAGAATTATTTTAAAATATTTAGCATCTGGTGTTGTACTAGCTTCTTATACAACTAGAGTCCTGAAAATCACTTGCATATTCCAACAATATGTTAAAATGTACCTTAAAATGATCTCATCCAGAAAAAAATAAAAGATGCCTTATTTTTACTAAATCTTTTTCAAAACTAAAATGATAATAAAATTATTTCATTAGGTTATGCATTTAAATAATTTGGCTGAAGGCATATCTGACATGTTTATCAAATTTGGGGAAGATAGAAACCTAGGAGGGCAAGTAATACATTGGATGGAAGATTTGGAACCTCAAAGACCTTGACAGGCTGAAACAATGGTCAAAATCTAATCAGATGAAATTTGCTTTCTTCAATGCCTCAGTCAATGCATCAAGCAACAGTCATTAATTAGTCAAAGAGCAAGTACTAGATAATGTGTTTGAGATTAGAAATTTAAAAAACAAAATGAAGTAGACCCTGTCCTCAAGGCACTTAGATTCAGTTGATGGAGAGAGCATGTACACGTACAACCCCATACAAAATCTACAGACAAAATACAAGGTGTTTTTTTTGGGGGGGAGGAGCTGAGGGGAGGCATTAACACATGAAAAAGCCTCATTCAGGGGGTAATATTTGAGCCATGGTTTGAAAGATTCTAAGAAGCAGAGATTTGGAAGGAGTGCATTCCAGCCCTGGGTGTCAATCTGTGCAAAAGAATGAATACATATAGGAGACAGATACTATGCTAAATGCTGTGGATACAAATATAAGCAAATGAGACAATTTCTGGTTTCAAGGAGCTCACATGCTAATGGGGTAAGACAACACTAATAAAGATTCTGGAAAGCAAAAGAGAAAAAAAGAGTAAAGGTATGCATGAAAGGCAATTCAGCGAGGAGAAAGAAGAGTTTAGACAGAGTTGATATAAGTATGAGGACATGGACTATTACTCCTCTTAACTATGAAATTCTTGAGTCCTATAAAATGTACACTTCTTTCCTGTGCTACATATATCCAGTTATTGACTACGCATATGGTCAATAGGTGAATAATCTATCAAATCTACTTCTGCATTACCTCTTACATTCCCTGTTCTTGTCCCATACTTTACACCACTCCAGTTTGTCCTGCTTCTCCCTTGACCACTATCTCCTGCTCAAATTATCCTGATATTTTCTCTGAATTTTTATAACATTCCACATCTTGTCAAGATATTTTTGTTAGTATCCATGTTATGGTTTTTCATCTTTCAGGTATCTCAAATATGATATGATGGTAATTTTGGAAATAGATTCATCTTCTTTACTGAGGTGGAAGAAGTGTGCAATCAAGCAAGCAAGAATCCACCCCAAAGAACCAGAAAGTGGTTCTGCCTTAGAAGATATCTTCTCTAGAACAGGAAGCCACATGACAGGAAGAGGAAACTGGAATCTCAAATCTTTGCCTTTGTCCTTACTTGAGAGAAAATTCCTCCAAGGAAACCTGCTGTGCAAGGAGCAGGAAGAGACAGGACAGCCAGATTGGGATTTCCTGTCCCCCATGCTATCAACAAGAAGCAAATGACCACAGTGTTCATATTCAAATTACAGGTGCTCCTGGCACTATTGATTCCTCAAGCCTCCAACTTCAATGACAGCAATCACTGTGGATGAGTTGAGTCCCAAAGAGGGTACAGAGATGCAGTCTGTCAATCAGAATGGTGAGGATCTGCATTGAGCCAGACCCAGGAAAAGGGACAAAATATAGACTGGCAAGTGTTATAGCTACTTTTGAAATAAAAATCTGGTGGCACATAGAAAAAAAATCCTCTCCACCATGTTTCCTTTATTTCACATTTGATATGACTTATTCACTCTATATAAAATCATTGGATCATAGATGCAGAGATGAAAGAAAATTAAGAAACCATCAAATCTAACCCTCTTAGTTTATAAAGAAAATTGAGCACTAGAAAAGTTAATGACTTTGCTCGTAGTCATATAGGTACTGAGTAAGAAGAACAACAGACATGCAACTCCTTTCCCTCAAATGACATAATGTTTGTAAAATAGAGTGCATGGCATTTAGTAGGTCTTACATAAATTATTTTTTTCCTCCCCTTCCCTCCTAATCCTTATTCAATCCTGACAAGTTGAGAGGGAGGAGTTATCTTTTTCCTGAGTTGGTCAAAGAAAATTTTAATTTAATTTTGTTTTGTATGATAAATTATGTGGCCATAGCATGATGATCATCTATTTCCTATTAATATGAAAAACTGAGTCTCATAGAAAACCATACCAAATGCAGAATGGAGGTTAGAGAGTCTTTTGTTTTTTAATAATTTTGGAGCAGCTAGTATTAGGCTATATTAACTCCTAGCTCAATTTTTTTAATACAGAGTCCTTCTTTTCTCTGCAACTCAGAATTCTACCAAGTAAAGCTGTCTAGCACAATGAGGAACAGTGATATCTTCATGTGTGTCAGGAAGACCATATTGAGACTAATACGTGAGTATTTTGGGTATAATGCCACTTGGTGAGCAAACCATTATTACTCACTAGTTAATTAATAAAATGACACCTTGTCTTCTATGGGCTTAAGGAAGAGGTAACACGAACCACTCTGAATTTCATGCACAATTTTATCACCTCAAATATTATATGAGATATCCATAAAATGCACACACAGCTTATAATCATGTGATATGTGTGTACACCAAGTGTCCCTCCAAAACCTCCATTACCTTTGATAATATAAGATCTTTGAAGACAGGAACTATATGGGTTGTTGTCTTTATATCCCCAAAGCCTTGAACACAGTAGGTATTTAATAAATGCCTATTAATTTGAGTACCTGCATGAACAAAGCCATTATTAAATCAAATTTCACAAATCTAAAACTAGAGAAAATGTACAAGTGTAATTGTAAGTATTTAAAATTAACTTTATTGATGCAAGCAATAATAATTTTAAAAAATTCTCCCTTCCCATCCTATAAGTCTTATGATTATTAGAAAAAAAATTGCTTTCATTGTTCAGTTGTTTCATTTGTGTCTGACTCCTTGTGATCCCATTTGTTTTGTTTTTTTTTTTGTTTTGTTAAAGATTTGCCATTTGCTTCTCTAGCTCATTTTATAGATGAAGAAACTGAGACAAATAACATTAAGTGACTTGCCCAGGGTGATATAGCTGATAAGTATTTGAGGCTGGATATGAAGTCAGGTCTTGAATTTGATTTAAGCATTTCATTGATGTTTAACATTTAGCTTTTCAGAGTGGCATAATTTACTAATTTGGCACACTTATGTTTCCACTGATGATATTGTACTCACTGTGGCTACGCTGTTTAGGCATAGATTTAAACAAACACTCAAACAAAAACCTTTTAATAATGAAATTTTGTTGATTACATCTTTTCTAGCCATTTTCCTAAGTCTTTCCAGTATATCCAACTTCCTGTGGTGACCATATTTTCCATGATCATAATCAAACACATTTATTTCTCACCTTCTTTTAAAATACACAAAGAAAGCTACTCACAGAGAATTCAATGAATGATTTAGGCTATTTCCATATATATTGTTTTGTATTTAGGGTCTATTACAGGCTTAAAATTTTGTTGTTTTTTTTTTTTTTGCAAAGTGAAAAGTTATTACTAGATATCCCTGTTTCTCCATCTATTCTTTACTTGACAGAATATGAATCAGGCAAAAAATATTCACCAAAAATCTTCACATGAAAGAAGAGAGCTTCCTTCAATTTTCATTTTTGATGTTTTTCTTTGAATCAAATAATTTTAATGCTCTGATTCTAATAAACATAAATTTTTTTTTGCCTCAACTGCCCATATTTTTCTCACAAAATATATATCTGAAGATAGAATAGTCAGACATTTGCCTTAGTCTTCACCTTTATTTTATAACTTTGTCAAAGAAAAACGTTACTAAAGAAGTCTATATGGCTTATTGTGTTCTCTTCCTAATTATAGGGAATTTAATAGATAATTTCTTTGTAATAGTGACCACTGCTTTTAGCACTTGGACTATGTATTTATTTATTTAGTTTTTGTTTGTTTGTTTACTTTGTGATGCATTGGAAGGATCTTCGGGTATGTACCCATAGTACATAAGTTAAAATACTGGCACTGTTAATTACTAACCCTATAACCTTCAATAGATAACATGCTCTCTGAACTTCATTTTCATCATCTTTAAAATGAAAGTGTTGGATTAGGTAAATTGTAAGATGACTTCTAACTCTACATTTATAATCCTATGACCTAGTTCTGCTTTAGGTACCTCCACTTTATCTCCTCTCACTTCCTTCTAAATCCATTTTAATATGACTTTGAACCTACTCAATAAACTGGACATAGTCTCCATTACCAACCATATCTTAATTGCCAAATGTAATTGCCTCTTTCTCACTCATCAACCTTTTTGACATTTTTGTAGCTTTTCACACTGTTCATCGGATCCTCCAAAATATTTTCTTCTCTCTGGGTTTTTATGATACTCCTCTCTTGCTATTCTTACCACTTGTTTAAACTCTTTTTCTTGGTCTCCTTTCTGAGGCCTTCTATGTCATATTTTTTAATTGTGGGTGTCCCCAAAAGCTACATTGTGGGTGTACTTTTCTTTAATCTCAACATTATCTCATTTGGTTATCTTGTCATCAGCTATCAGTTCAGTTATTATCATGAGACTATTGATGATAAGAATTACATAGCCAGTCCCAGACTACACCAGGAGTGCCATTTCTGCATTCCCATATACTTAGAGGACATTTGGAACTGGATATCCAGTAGGCATCCAAAATTCACCATGTCCAAAACAGAAGAAATTATCTTTTCCCCCTAAGCCTGTTACTCTACTGAGCCTTCTTATTACTGTCCAGAATGCCATCATCATCATCACTATATAAATACACCTACTTGTCATATGTTAACTTCTTATATATAATATGACAAGTTTAGGCAACATTTTATGTTTATTATATATAATATTAACTTTGTCTTACATTAACTTTATATTTGTGTGTATAATAAGTTGCTGAAATTTGTCATTTCCCTCTATACAGCTTCTTTACAATGCATCTTCTCTCTATTCAAACAGCCAGTACTTTTGCTCAGAGTCATACTACCCCATTCTTGAACTATTGCAATAGCCTCTAAAAATATTTCACCTGTTACATATTTCAACAATTTTAACATTAATTATTAACATTAAACATTTATTTTAAGTTTTTAGTTTCAAATTCTATCTCTCCTCCCTCCTCCCTGAGACAGAAAGCAATCTGATATAGGTTATATATGTACTGAAATAGTCTCTTAATTAATCTTTCTGCCTCCACTTTATCTCCTCTTAAATCATTCTCCTATACAGCTGCCAAGGTGATTTTCCTGAAGCATAAGTTTAACCTTATCACCCCCTACTCAACTTCTAGTGACTCCCTATGTTACCTCTAGCATCAAATATAAACTTCTCTGTTTGGCACCTTATAACATACTCCCTTCCTATCTTTACAGTCTTAGCAAACATTATTCCCCTCTATAGCCCCTACTTTCTAGGCATATGGGTCTACTTACAATTCTTGGCATACAGCAATCCATGCAACATCTTTGTTACTTTGCACTGTCTGTCCCCAAGAGAAAAATGACTTTCCTCCCCACATCTGCCTCTAACAATCTGTGGCTGCCTCGAAGAGTCAGCTCAAATGCCACCTTATGCATGAGACTTTTCTATATCACCCAGACGTTAGTGACTTCCCTTATAAATTACCTACACTCTACTCTGTATGTATGTATATGGGCATGTACATATACATGCCAACATATGTTTGAGGGACATAACGGCATATACATGTATGTGTATAAATGTATATATTCATGTACATTTATTTACATGTGTTTTTAATCCTTTTAAAATGGAAGCTCTTTAGGGACAAAATCAGTGCTTGGCAAATAGTAATCTAAGTACTGGGGAGACAACACACGTATATATAGGTGTTTATATCATACACACAGAGAAGTTTAAAAGTATCTTCAGAGGAAAAGGCATGAATAGAAAAAGACACAAGAAATGGTTAATAAATTTTTGTTAATTTATTGATCCCACAGCAATAGGAATTCATTTTCATAATCAATAACTACTATTGAAAACCCAGATGAGCTCTTTTTCCTATATTATAATTCATTCTTTTTTTGGTCATGTATAAAGGTTTATTGTGCAGCCTAAACACTTCACAACATAAATATGTACTTTGATTCTAGTTTTTTTAAACTTCTCACATTCCAGCTCCTGAGTGTCTGCACAAGAGACAGAAATTCTATTTTATTCAGAATTTTAAAAAATATATATTGTCCACAGCTTGGAATTCATACTATTCAGTAAGGCCTAAGGTGAATTACTCAGGAACATAGTCCCACTTGGAAAGAATGTCTAGCAGATTATATAGTAATCTATGGCAATCTTCCTTCCCTATTCTTATTCTTCACCTCTGAAATCATTCAAACGTCAAGACATTATCCTTTCTTTGGAAGAGGGCACTTACTGTATTAGAGTTCAGTTACATACATCATAAGCTTCCTAATTTTTTCTAGGCTTTATGTCACTCAGCCAAATGGTTCTGGCCAAGTGGACCTCTTCACAGATTCATAATTAATCAACAGGACAAAAGACAGAATTTAAAATAAAATTTAACTTTCACTGGTTGTGGGGTTCAATAAGAATTTCTTATAGATAAAAATCTATGCTTCCCAGAACTAGATCTTTTGGGTCCTTGCCCTCAATGATCTTGTTTTTTTTTTTTCTTGAGAAATCATAGTATATAGGATTTGAGATTCTATGGTTAATCTTTGTCAATATATTTTCCCCATATAATACAAATACAATCCAAAGAGTCTAAAAGGAGAAAAAAGGAAAAATCATGTACCCCTATTGAGAACCAATGAATAGAGGTTAACTTAGGTTCTAAATTGTATCTTCCTATTTTATGAGAGAGAGAGTTCTAGATTAAATTTTAAAGTTTAAGTTTGTCTTTTGTTATCCTTATCCCCTTTAATCATCGCATCTCATCTGAGCCTAAGCCTTATGAAATGGTTCCCATGTTCTTTGCTATCCCTTAACTGCCTATCCTTTTTCTAAACACAATTATCAGATTTCTTGAGTTCTTTCCACAAGGCCTTGATTGACAAAAGCTACCTAGTCTAATAAGTAAATGTAAATTCATGAAATAATGAATGTAGGCCTTTTAGTAGGAAGTCTATTTGCATTTTAACTGGATAGATAGTTGTTGTTTACCTTCACAAAAAAAGAATGGCTTAGAGTGAAAATTTTAAATAATGCATCCCACATTCTTATTTTTTTGTTGCTGTTCAAATTCCTCTAGTGGGTTTCCTATTGGTTTTATGTACATTTAAAAATAGCTCTATTTAGTATATTTATAAAATAAATATGAAATACAAATACATAAAATAAATTATATTTTGAGCATAAAGACTAATACCTCTTGTGTGAGAGCTGCCAAGCCCTCACTTTGCTTTCCACCTTTGGTCTCTACCCAATTCACCCAACTCTTACCTATGACTCCAAGAACCTATAGAATGCACTGTGGCCACAACTGAGTAAAACCAGGTTGAGGGTGACCAAGGGGTATCAAATTCTTCCATGATTTAGGGGGGTGTCTACACCAAGCATGTGAAGACATCCCCAGAAGAATGGATGCATGACAACAATTTGTTCCAACAGCAATGAAGGTGACTGAAGTAGGCACTGTGAAACATTTAGAGCTTGGTTAGACATTGAGGTCATCCACTGCATTCTGGGCCATTCCCATTTGCCTTGTCTTTTATCTTGCCACTGTACTTTCATAAATCTGGAAGAGAGTGTGAGGCCAATGACTTCATACAACTCTGCCTCACTTAAATCCACTTTATATATGAATCAAAAGACATCACCAATACTATTTTGCCATTTTTATGTACTTGCAAGTCTTATAGTGACAGGCAAATGACAAAGCAGCAGTTGCAGATACACTGGGAGCTGTAGTCACAACCCTACACATGGGCAGCCCAGACAATAGAGTCATCCTCTCACTGGACTAAAGCAGCAATGAGATTCCACAGCTCCTTGTGTGTCTAAGGAGCCTCTTCAAAGGACCACACTGTTCACCTCTTGACATGTGGAAGGGGCTATAAAAGATGCCCTAAAAATTATCTGCTTCACCCAACTCTGGCCCACTTGCCATGGTAGGTGGAGATTACACCCCTCTGCAGTAGAAACACAAAAAAATGTACAAAAACTTTTGCAAAGAAGATTCCAATCACCATAGGTACATGGAATGTGTACACACTTATGGACCACACAAAATCAAGGAGACCTAAAAGATGAGTAGCTTTTGTTGTGAGAGAACTCAGCAGGTATCAAATGCAAACAGCAGTCCCAAGCGAAACAAGACTGGCAAATGAAGGACAGCTTACTGAAGTCAGAACTCAATACAATTTTTCTTTTCTTTTGGAAATGGCCACAGTGAAAGTGAAAGCCATGAAACTGGCATAGGTTTTGCAATCAAAATGAATCTAGTCAATAAGCTTATATGTGTCCCAAAAGGAATGAATGACAGAATCATGACCACATAATTGTCACTTGCAGGAAAGTGTCATACCACCATCATCAGTGTATTCTCCCACCATGACAAACCCTGATTAAGTCAAAGAAATATTTTGTGAAGACCTGGAGCTCCTCATCTGGTCCAACAGAAGATCAGCTTATAATTCTGAGTGACTTTAATGCAAGAATGGAAACAGACTATAAGACATGGCAGTAAGTCTTGAGGAGGAATGGAGTCAGAAACAGAAATAGCAATGATCACCTCCTGCTATAGTCGTGTGCATTTCATGACCTTCTCATCACCAACACTTTATTCCATTTACCCAAACACAATAAAACTTTGTGGTTGTACTCTCACTGCAAACATTGGCATTTAATAAACTTTGTCATTGTAGGAAGAGACAGACAGAATGTGAAAGTGACAAAGGCAATGTGTGGTACAGAGTGTTGTACTGATCATAGATTTATCTTCTCCAAGCTAAATATTTGCATTCAACGAAAGGTGCAACCTTGAGGAAAGATGACTACTAAAAAATGTTAATAGATTAGAGGGAACAGTGTGTTGCTAACTTGGAGAGGAAGTTGAACACATGGTTGACAACAGTAGAACAGAAAAGGAATAACTTTCAGAGATTTGGTGTACAGCGCTGCATTTACTCAACTGTGCCAGAGCACTTGCAAACATCAAGATTGTTTTGACAATGACAGAGAAATTCAGAAGCTGCTCACTGAAAAATTAGAACTCCACAGAGTTTTCCAGCAGGATAATACATCCATCTTTAAGAACGCAATGTTTACTCCATCAAAAGTAAAGTGCAAGTAGAGCTTAAAGAGATGCAGGATTCTTGGCTCAGTAAGACGGCAGGTGAAATTCAGTTTTACACTGATAGTAACAATCCAAAGCACCTTTATGATGCCCTGAAAGCTATTTATGGGTCAAAAACATATCATATTGTGCATCTTAACTACTCAATACTGATGGAGTCACATTGATTAGTGATAAGTAGAGAAATACACTGAACACTTCCACAGTTTTCTCAACAGATCATCTTCAATCAATGCTGAATCCATTAGCTATATGCCTCAGGTTGAAGTCAATCCCTCTCCAGCTGAACTTCCCACTGAAGAAGAGGTTTTGAATGTCATTAGGTTCCTCTCATGTGGCAAAGTGCCTGGTGCTTTTATTTCAGCTGAGATTTACAGGGCAGTAGATCCACTGCTCATACAAAAGCTGACTGAAATTTTCAGGGTTATATGGAAAAAGGAGGTCATCCCTCAGGAGTTCAAGGATACCTCCATTGTCTATCTCTATAAAGGTAAAAGAAATAGATTGTCCTGTGATAATAACAGGGGAGGGTGTGCCTTTCTCTTAGTCATTACTAAAGAGATTCTTGCCAGAGTCCTGCTTAGTAAGCTATTCCTTCACTTGGAAGATGGTCATCTACCTGAGAGCCAGTGTTGCTTTAAGAACAACTGAGGAATCGTTGATATGGTGTTTGCTGACCAACAACTCCAGGAGAAATATGATGAGCAGTACAGAATGTATGCAACATTCTTCAATATGTCCAAGGTCTTTGATACTATCACTCATGGAGGCTTGTGAAAAATTATGCAAAATTTGTGTTCCCAGAGAAGTTTATCAGTATTGTATGTCAGTTTCATGACAGCCTGCTTGCCCAGATTCTGGATAATGGATAATGCTCTCACATTTTCCCAGTCACCAATGAAGTGAAACAGGGTTTTGTTCTTGCTCCTATACTTTTTACTATGATGTTTTCAGCAATGTTGTCAGATGCCTTCAACAAGGATGAAAAGAGCATCAAAGTCAGCCACTGCACTGATGGTAAATTATTTAACTTGAAAAGGCAATTTTTGTTTGTTTGTTTGTTTTAATATCTTAGAAATAAATATTTCTTTATAAAAATCAAAAAAAGAAAGAAAGAAAAAGGCTAGAAGTCAAGTCTAAAGTGGAAGGAGAATTGGTGCATAATTGTTTGCAGATGATTTCACATTCAATGCAACCTCTGAAGCTGTGATGCAAAAAATGTGGATCAATTATCTGCTGCTAGTGCTAATTTTGACCTAACAATTAGCACCAAGAAAACACACATTCTCTACCAGCCAGCATTATACCATCCATACATGGATCCATCAGTTATAGCCAATGGAGAAATATTGAATGCTGTGCATAAATTCACTTAGCTTGGTAGCATACTTTCTAGGGATGTTTACATAGATAATGAAGTTGCCACAATCACTGCCAGAGCTGGCTCAGTGTTTGGGAGGCTCTGAAGGAAAATGTGGGGGAGCAAAGGTATTAGACTGCCTATCAAACTAAAGGTGTGCAAAGTCATTGTTTTGATCTCATTGAATGCCTGTGAAACCTGGCCAGTATACCAGAGCCATGCCAAGAAACTGAATCATTTCTATTTGAACTGTCTTACAAAGATTCTGAAGATCACTGGGCAAGATAAAATACCAGCCACTGAGGTCCTTTCTCAAACTAAACTTCCAAATGTTCAAACTCTACTACAGAGAGCACAACTCTGGCGGGCTGGCTATGTCATTTGAATGCCAAAAGCATAATTGCCTAAAACACTGTTATATGGAGAATTCACACAAGGCAAGCATTCCCATGGAGGTATACATATATATATATATATATATATATATATATATATATATACACACACACACATATATATGTATATATATAATCTATGTGTATCTGCATATCTACATTTATGTGTATGTGCACATATGCACACACATACACATGTATGTACACACACATATGTGTATGTACATGTAAATATCTTGAAAGGGAAGGGGAACGTAGCCAGGTTAGACAGGGCTTTAAATGTCAAATATAAGAATTTAAATTTCATTATAGCATTAATGGGGAGCCAGTAAAATTCTGCACTATAGTGTTGCAGGCAAGGTAGGGTCCTCGAACCTATTCAAACAGCCAGAACGTGTCAACTGTTAGCTATGACATTTGAAAGGCTAGTACACCAATCCTCATTAGTGGGTTAATTTTATATGCCCTCGTATTTACATTACCAAGCATTGGAGAACATATCTGTAAGATATCATTGACCATGTTCTCAACCTTTTCAGGTACATATATAGATCACCTTCTAAGGTTAAAAAATATTGGTCCATTACAAGATAGAAGATGTACTATTAGTATACATTGATCCAGAAAGTGCATACTTACAAAAAAAGTTACCTTTAAGTCAACATTGCTTTTAAATAAATGGTAATTTGTTATCCTATAGGGATGGGGAAAGTGGAAGAGTACTTAACTTGTTTCAGTTTAGAGTATCAAGTGAGTAATTCCTTCTACCAATGTAGATCAGCACCTGAAATTATGGTTTCAGGGAGTTTCCTGAGTCATGGAGAAGTTCAGCAACTTACCCAAGGTTACATAGCCAGTATGTGTCAGAGGTTGGACTGAAGTCAAGCCTTCATAATTCTGAAGTCAGCTCTCCACAAACACTGACACTACTTTATTTTGCCCTATTAATCCTAACATCATTTATATTCATTTGAAAAAATATTGTACATATATATTTGAGCCTTTTATAGTGTCTGCAGAAGGAGATTTGGCTTATTTATAGAGACAGTGAATGTTCTGCTGGAGCTGAGTAAAGATCAAGATGATCAAGGGGTCTATGCAAAAGGCGGAATAGATATGCTCAACTTGGTCTCACAAGACATAGAATAAAAAGCAATGTGTAAACATTAGAGAGCCATACTTAGGTTTTTTCATGGGGGGGCATCTTTCCAATAATTATCACATGTTGAAAAGTAGAATGGGAGGTAATGAATTCTTCATCATTGATGATCTTGAAGCAAAGGATGGCTGGCCACCTGTTGTGGATATCATACAAGGGATTCTTTGTCAAATATCAAATGAATTATAGTTTCCTTGAAGTTACTTCCCTAGTTCAAATTATATGATTATATGAAATGATGAAACACTATGTTTATGCATATAATAATGTGTGTATGGTTTGTATTGTAGAAAAAAACTTATTGAAACTGAAGGTTTAAAATGCACTTAGCATTCAGAGAATTTAAAACTTGCAATTAAAAAACACTTTACAAACTAAGAGATTAGGGATAAGGAATCCTGTCACTATCTGCCTTCTCCTACCTAATTTACCAGGCACTGAAGGAACCTGAAAGAAATCCCACAACTGTACTGACTGGGAAGAGTATAAATTCATGTTACCTGATCTCAGTTAGGCCCTCACTGCAGCAAGGCAGTGCTCCCTAATTGATTCTCTATCTCAAAGCCCATAGAAACTATTCCAAACATTGTATTCCCTCTTCTAACCTCCCACACCTATTCCTCCCTCCTCTCTCTCAGCTGAGGAAAGTTTCTTTACTTTAATGAAAAAAATGAGGCCATTCAGTATGACCTCTCTCTTTTTTCATTTTTTTTCATGTCAAATCTCCATGACATCATCTCCTAACAATCACTCAAAGTGGGCAATTGATACCATCACCTCCCATCTTCCCCAACAGAGATGTTAATCTCAAACAACTCTTTCCTCAGAATCTTCAACATCTCCCAATTAAGTGATTCTTTCACTTCTATCTTTAAATATTGCAAAGTCTCACTATCCTAATATGTATTGTTATACAGATTGGGTAGATGGCTATCAATATATAGATATATGTGAACTAATGAGCAGATTGAATAAAGAGATAAATAAGTGAATGTATGAACATATACATGCATACATACCAACATTTCCTAGATCTCTGATATTCTCAGGCTATCATTCTATATCTCTCTTCCTTTTTCTTTTTAGCCAAATAATATAAAAAGTTGCCAATGCTCTCTTCTTCCACTACCTCTCTTTTTACTCTTCTTACTTTCGTAATCAGATTTCCAATGTCTCCATTCATCTGGCACTACTCTCTACAGAGTTAACTATATACATTTTAAAAAAATAATTTTCTTGATACATATATTTTTATATCCCAGTGATTTCCCCCAGGATCTCTCCCTCTCCATTTCCCCAAGAGTCATCCAATATAACAAATAATATTTTAAATACCAAAAAGAGAAAAGAAAACACCAAAACTAAATAATGCATTTTAAAAGATTGAAAATATGCACAATATAATCACATCCTTATTTCTTAAACCTCTGCAGAGTGGTTAACCTTGTGGTTTTTCTTTCCACTTACACTGTTTTAATCATAGTGGAGATTTTTTCTTGGCTGAATTCACCCTGCATTAGTCCATAAAGACCTTACCATGTATCTCTGCATTCACATTCATTAATTCTTTCAGCACAGTAATATTCCATTATATTCATGAACCAAAATATGTTTAGCCATTCTCCAATCTACGCATATATATTTAGTTTCCAGTACTTTGCTCTAATAACAAGTGCTACTAGAAATATTTTGGTATATATGGGGGTTTTCTTCTAATGACCTATCTCTGGGAATTTTTCCTTACTCTGCCCTAAGCCAGGAACGTTCTCACTCCTCATCTCTATGTCTGAGCTTCCCTGGCTTCATTCAAGTCTCTGATATCCAACCACCTAATGGAAGCCTTTATAAATCTCCATTATTGCTTTCCTTCTACTGATTATCTCCAACTTATCTTGTATGTGTAGCTTGTTTGTTTACAATTGTATACGCGTTATCTCCCCTATTAGATTGTGAGTTCCTTGAGAGCAGGGACTGTCTTTTACCTGTCTTTGTATCTCCAATACTTAGTACAGCACCTGGCACATAATAAGCATAACTGACTTACTTGACAATGTCTCAGGTTCATAATCTTGGCATTATCTTGGGCCCCTCATTCTCCCTCACTGCACATATCAAATCAGTCGCCAAATCTTGCTGTTTTTATCTTCACATCTTTCAACTCTAACACCTCCTCTCTAATTGCACCAGTTCTGGGTCTCATCACTTCTTGTCTACATTATTGCATCATACCCCCAATTAGTCTTCCCTGTCCCAAATTTCTCACCACTCTAGTCCATTCTATACACTGCTGCCAAGGTAATTTCCCTTAGGTGCAGATCTGACTATGTGACTGCCCTACTAAATCAAATTCATTGGTTTACTACTGACAAAAGATAAAATACAGTCTTCTGTTAGGGTTTAAAGCCCTTCAAAACTTGGCCCTAACCTATTTTTTTTTCTGCTTTATTTGACATTTCTCTCCTTCTTGTACCCTGAAATCAAACCAAATTGGTCGTTTCTCTGTTCTTCACACATGACCGTCTGTCTCCCATATTATCCCACCACCATGCCTGAAGACACTCTTTTGTTTTCTCAACTTATAGAGTACCTATCTTCCTTCAAGATGCTACTCAGACACAGTCTGCTTCATGAAGAATACCTGATTCCTCCAACAGCTAGCACCCTACCTTACAAATTACCTTTTGCTTGATTACTTTGTGTATATTTATATCTATTTTTTTTGCTGTATATATTCATACATGTGTTTATCTCCCACATTAGAATGTAAGTTAATTATAAGTAGATAATTGTTTTCTGTTTTGTATCTGTATTTCCCATACGTAAATACAGTTCCTAGCACATAGGAAGCATTTTATAAATACTTGTTTATTGATTAATCTCTGATTTCATTTGAATAGGCAACTCTAGGATGATAAAACTAAAATTCCTCAGCCAATGAATGTTGACCCCTTCTCTGCAGCTTTTAATCTTTCAAAGGTGTCTAATGATGTCAAGTGACTTCTCTGGGATTACATAGTCAGTATTTATTAAAGATTAGATTTGAACATAGGTATCCCTGCCTCTGAGACTAACTCTTCAATGCTACTGTATTCTGACTTTTTAAGAAATTAAAAGAATCATTTCAAATGAATTTAAGATTAAAACAATGTGAAACTTCTTTGGCAGAATCATGGTAAATAGGAAAATAGTCTCTAGATATCAACATTGGGTAACACTATGGACCCCCTAAAATTGATTAAACTAAAACATAACTTGCAAGGACACTTCTTAGGGGTGATTAGAAGCTTTCATATCCCACTTTCTGGACAGTTCATCAATAAGCAAGGACTCCTTCTCAGTTCCAGAGGAAGAGGGCACTGCTCTCAAGACTAGGCATGATTGGCACTGTCAGAGGTGATATGATTTATAATCTCTGACCCTCATATTCTTCTCTCAGTTAAGGGGGGAGAGCATTTAGAAGGGACTGAAATGATTTCTTGGCATCAGTGGACTTAGAAACCATTGGCAGGTACACAATTTGTATTTATGCCAGAACCATGCTCCAAGGAAGGGGTTCTATATTCTTCATCCAGGAAAAGAACTTACCTTAGCCACATTCCCTAGGACTTATCTTTCACCTCCTCAGCCCAGAATTCACTTATATTAAAAATTTAATAAATTTTCCATTTAAAAATAAAATAATAATTATAAAAATCATACTTCCTTCTTTAAAAAAAAGATCTTTAAAATTTACAAAGTGATTTTCCCTAAATCATTTATTGAATTTGTTGATGGGAGAAGTTATTTCAGTGATTAGATTTCATTGAAGTCAAGTCAATAATAAACTCCCCAAATTGACCTTACAGTTTGATTTCACCTCTATTTTGCACCAGTCTTTTATTATTTTATGTTGAGGATATTCTTGTGCTCTTTGTAGTAATTATATATCTACTAAACTGGAAATACCATGAGGAAAGGATGTATGTCCTGCAGAAATTTTGCATTTCCTCCAATGCTTAGCCATGGATTCTGCATATGGAAGCTACTAAATAAATGCTGGTTGAATTTGAATTTGACCTGAATTGCCAGAAGTTTCCATTGACCACCTATAAGAATCAAGTGTACACAGCTAGAAATAAATATATATTTCAGTGATCATCCATAAATATGGAGAAGTCCCTTAACATGAATATTGCTTTCTTTATCCTTCCCCAGAGCTTTTCCTCTCAAAAATCTTCATTTCATTCAAGTTATATAAATTACGATATATGTGTTATATTGGTATCTGCAAAGCACATTTGGTACATTCTCCTTAGAAGATTATGGATTTCCAATGAAGTATGCAAAAACCTTGACCTTAATTTAATATCTTATAATATTAAGTTCACATAAAGGAACAGAAGCTGAAGGAGAATATTTTTATCATTATTACTTGGAAACATGATTATCATTTTCCTGATTAAATCTTTCAACACAACTAAATATACTCTCACAATCTCAACAATAGGGATAAGATCTTGAAAGAACTCTGGCCTAGAAGAATGGCATTCTTGACAAGGCCTTCATATGGCTAAGGAAAAAAATAACATATATACTATTATTATTTCTTTTTTGTCCCTTGTCTCTAGTGATATTAACATTGATTTTGATGATATTTCTAAATGACCACTACCAAGTCAATAGAATAGCTTCAAGGTCATTTCTTTGATATTATGAGATGAATGGAGTAATTGTCACATTATATGAGGAACTCCATATTTATTTCATTTTTTTCAGTGTCTGACACAGCATTTAATGTTTGCTTTTGTCATTCATTCATTTTTTTTCATTCCTATATGTACTGATTGACCACATATGATAATTTGTGGGCTACATATAATAATATCTAGCATTATATACCACTTTAAGGTGTTTTGTTTTTGTTTTTGTTTTGTTTTGTTTTGTTTTTGTTTTGTTTTGTTGTGAGGCAATTGGGGTTAAGTGACTTGCCCAGAGGAGTCACACAGCTAGTGAGTGTTATGTGTCTGATGCCGGATTTGAACTCAGGTCCTCCTGACTCCAGAGCCAGTGCTCTATCCACTGTGCCACCTAGTTGCCCCAAAGGTTTGCAAAGTACTTCACAAACATTTCATTTTATCTTCACAACAACCCTAGGAAGTAGATGTTATTATTATTTCCTTTAAAAAATAATGTATTTTATTTTTTCCAATTACATGTCAACACATCTTTTAGCATTCATTTTTACAAGATTTTAAGTTCCAAATTTTTATCCCTCTCTGCCTTCCCTGCCCTCTTTCTAAAAAAGTAGGCAATTTGGTATATGTTACACATGTCCTATCATATAAAATATAGTTCCATATTAGTCACAGTTGTGGAAGAAGAAACAGATCAAAAGGGAAAACATGAAAAATAATAAAGTAAGTGAAAGAAGTGTGCTTCCAACTGCATTCAAAGTCCATCAGTTCTTTTTCTGGAAGTGGATAGCTTTTTCCTTTATGAGTCCTTTGTACTTGTCTTGGATCATTGTGTTTTGGAAGAACTGAGTCATTCATAGTTGATCATCATCACACAATGTTGTTGATAATGTGTACAATGCTTTTTCTGGTTCTGTTCATTTCACTTTGCATCAGTTTGTACAAGCCTTTCTAGGTTTTCCTGAAATCTACCTGTTCATCTTTTCTTATTTCACAGTTGTATTCCACAACATTCATATTCCACAGCTCATTCAACCATTTCCCAATTGATGGGCATCCATCAATTTCCTACATTTTGTCACCATGGAAAGGGTTGCTATAAATATTTTTGTACATGTAAGTCCTTTCTCCTTTATCATTATCTCTTTGGGATATAGACCTAGTAGTGGTATTGCTGTATCAAAAGGTATGCACAGTTTGGCTGCCCTTTAGGCATAGTTCAATGTTGCTTCTGTTCACAACTCCATCAATAGCACATTAGTGGTATAATTTTGCCATAAGTTCTCCAGTATTCATCATTTTCCTTTTTTCAATTAGTCAATCTGATTGATTTATAGATAGCTTTGATTTCTTCATCTGAAAACTGCCTGTTTATATCCCTTGACAATTTATCAATTGGGAAGTGGTTTGTATTCTTATAAATTTGATTGAATTCTCTATGTATTTGAGAAATGAGGCCTTTATCAGAGACGCTTGCTGTAAAGGTTGGTTCCTAGCTTTCTGTTTTTCTTTTAATCTTGGTTACTTTAATTTTTTTGATGCAGAAGTTTTGAATTTAATATAATTAAAATCATCTATTTTTATATTATGTAATGCTCTCTATCTCTTGCTTGTTCATAAATTCTTTCTTCTCCATAGATCTAACAAATAGACTATTTTAGTATTGGTGTTACTTCAGTGTCTATGGTACCTTTTACCAAGATGTAGTTTCCTTCCTTATCTCTTTTAATTAGGTCTATTTTTGCTTTTGTGTTGTATGAGATCAGGACTTCTATCCCAATTTTTTTTTTAACTTGAACTGAAGCATACTGTAATCTGCTCCAGTCCCTTACCTTTACTCTATGTGTGACTCTCTCTGCTTCAAGCATGTTTCTTGTAAATAGCATATTGTGTAATTCTGTTTTTTATTATCTCTACTATTTTCTTCTGTTTTATGGGAAAGTTCATCCCATTCATATTCACAGTTATGATTACAAACTGTGCATTTCAATCTACCCTGTTTTTTCTCCTGTTTCTCCTTTTACCCTTTCCCTCCTCACCAGTGTTTTACTTCTAACCAACACCTCCGCTGATCTGCCCTCTCTTCTGTCAGTTCCCCCATCTTTATATAATTTCCTCCCCTCCTAATTCCCTGTCAGGTAAGATAGATTTCTATGTTTGACTGATTGTGTATATCACTCCCTCTTTGAACTGATACTAATGAGAGTAAGGTTCAAGTGATGCCCAGCACCCATTTTTTTTTATTTTGTTTGACAGATTCTTGATATCTCATAAAGTCATTAGCTTTCATTTGACCAGTTGTAACTTTTAAGGAGTTATTTTCCTTAGTTACCTTTTGTACTTCCATTTCAATTTGGCCAATTGTACTTTTTAGGGAGTTTTCTTTTTCCTAGCTGTTGATTCTTTTTTTTTTCATAATTCTCTGCCATCACTCTCATTTGTTTTCCCATTTTTCTTCTACCTCTCTTATATGATGTTAAAGCTCCTTTTTCAGCTCTTCAATGAGATTTTTTTGGAGCTTGAGACCATTTTCTGTTTTTCTTCAACATTTTGCCCATAGGTGTTTTTACATTATTTTCTTTTTACAAGTTTGTGTCCTGGTATTCCCTGTTACCATAATAACTTTCTATAGTTAAATCTGGCTATTTACCTGGTGCTATACTGATGTGACTCTGAGGCCCATGGGGGACCATTTGCCTGGTGCTGTGCTGAGAGGTTAATGTGGAGGTTGGCCAGCAGTTCTGGAGGCAGTAGGTGTCTGGCATCTTATCTGGTGCTGAGCTGGGGTCCTAGTGCTAGCGTCTGACATATACTGAGGCCAATGGGGTATTTGTGCTTTTCACCAGGGCCACACATAAGCTCTTGGTGGTCTGGCACCTAGAGGCTGCCTGTTTGCCTGGGGCTATGCTGAAGTACATGATGGTTCTAGGAACTGGAGTCTGCCCATTCCCGTGGCTATGCTGAAGCACATGGCGGGGCCTAATGTTGATGTTTGCTGCTCCATCACACTGGGGCTTAGGATCTCCTGTTGGTTTACTGAGGTGGGGCTCACTGCTACCTTACTGGAACACTTCCTGTCCTGGATGTGTTCCCCTTTTACCTGAGAGAGACAGACCTTTCTTACCAATCTTCCAAGTTTCTTGGCCTCAAAGATTCCTTCATCCTACCTTTTTGATGGTTCTGCTGTTCCAGCATTTGTTTTGGGGTGCTATCTTATGGTTATTTGGAGGTGAATATGGTAGAGTTACAACAATTTACTGTTTACTCCACCATCTTAATCCCTGGGAATGGGGAATTGCTTTTAAAGTAGATAATCAATGGATCCCCCTTTTACACATTGCTATTGCAATCTAATCAATGTGAATGCTACTATAATTTGAGTAAATCCCTTTCTCCCACCTATAGCCTGAGAGAAGTGTAACCACTTTCAACTTTGTCCAATAGCTTTTCAGTCTCTTGTGAGAAAAGAAGAGCTTACAACAAGATTCATAAAGTTGGCTTTCATAACAGTAAAAATAAGGTAAACCAGTTATTTACTCAAGATCCTCCTTCATCAAATCAGCTCTAAGTTTTTTTATTATCATAGTAAAAACAGATGAAAAGCATATGTATGTTCCTTCTATTTCTCACTCTCACCAGAGAGAGCAGAGAGTAAGCCGACTTCAGAGTGATTATACTTCTCTCAGTCTATAGATGGCACTGGAAGACAATGGTACAAATCAGGGAATAGATCAGTTCTTTTCTATTGAGGTTCCAACCAAACTGCTACAGTCTTTTCTTTAGCCAGTCTGCCAAGGACTACCTCTCTTCCAATCTTCAGTCTTCCAACACAGCATAGTATGAGAAACCTTCCTATCAGATAACTCCCCTTCAGACTTTTTCAATCCAGTCTTCCTGTCTCCTGCATTGTTCATGATTCCTTCTTAACTGTTCAGCTTTTTCAAATTTGTTTATTTTTCCTTTCATTGACTCTGATGTTTCCCTTATAAGATAAAATTGACAAAATCCACTTTTTGGTCGAATTAAATTTTATTTTTTAGTTAATTTATTTTTAATTATCATCAATCACTTCCATAAGCTTTTGAGTTTTAAATTTTTCTCCCCCTCCTTCTCTACCTCCCTTCCCAAGATGGCACACAATCTGATATAGACTATACTTATACATTCCCATTAAATATATTTTCACAGTAGTGATGTTCTAAGTAAGAATTAGAACTAATAGGAGGAACCACCAGAAAGATGAAACAAAACAACAGAAGAAAAAAAATACCAAATAGTATGCTTTGATCTGCATTCAGACTCCATAGTTCTTTCTCTGGATGTGGATAGCATTTTCCATCATGAGGCATTTGGAGATGTCTTAGATCCTTGTATTGCTGAGAAGGGTTAAGTCTATCAATGTTAGTTATCGCACAGTGTGGCTCTTACTATGTACCATGTTCTCCTGGTTCTGCTTACTTCACTCAGCAACAGACCATACAAATCTTTCAGGTTTTTCTGAAGTCAACCTGTTCATCATTTCTTATAGCACAATAGTATTCCATTACATTCATATACCACAACTTCTTCAGTCATTCCCCAATTGAAGAGTATCCTCTCAATTTCCACAAATTAAATTTTAAGAAGCTAACATTTAAATAGTACTTACTATATGCCAGCTACTATCATAAGTACTTTAAAATTATTACCTCAGTTGATCCTCAAAGCAACCTTGAATTTGACAGTTGACCAACATTTTCTTTTAGATTCTCTTTTTTAAATGTCCCTGTATTTTAGTGATACTGATCTCTCCTGCTTTTCCTTGTACCACTCTAATGGATCCTTCTTAGTCTTCTTTGCTTAATAATCATCAATTTCCATCCTTCTAACTATTGTTTTCCTCATGGAGCTCTGTCCTATGTCATCTTCTCTTCTTTATCTATCATGGATCTTATGTACACAATATCTCTCCTTTTCAGCCTCTTCTACTCCCTAGCTGTTTTATCCATCACTCTATTTCAGACGTTCATCACCATGTCTAACCTATTACACTATTGGTTTACTTGTATCCAGTATCTCCCATCTCCAGTCAATCATGTGAATAGTTGCTAAATTAATATTTTTAAAGCACAAATTTCACCATGTCATTCTCCTACTCCTTCTTGTCTCTATGATAAAAAAGAAACTATTCTGTTGGGCTTTTAAAGTCCTTCATAATCTGGCTCCAATTTATGTTTCCATATTTATTTTATGGGAAGCTAGCTAGTGCAGTGGATAGAGTGCTGGGCCTGAAGTCAGGCAGACCTGAGTTTAAATTTGCCCTCAGACACATACTAGCTGTGTGACTCTGGGCAAGTCACTTAACCATGCTTGCCTCAGTTTCCTCAATCTGTAAAGTGAGCTGGAGAAAGAAACGACAAACTACGGCATTATCTTTGACAAGAAACACCCAAAAGGATTCATGAAGAGTCAGGCAAAACCAAACAAGAACTTCTTTAACATGAACACTTCCTATACTTTATTTTTAAGGCAAGTCATCACTCTTATTGCTCCCTTTACACAGTGTCTCATTCTTGCCTTTGTGCTTTTGCAGAAGCTGCCCCCCTGCCTCTCTTCTCATCTCCAAATCATAGACTTCTTTGCTTCACGGAAGGCACAGTTGAAATCTTAGCTCCTGTATAAGGCCTTTTTTTGGTCACATTACTAGCTCTTATACATATATATATATATATATATATATATATATATATATATATATATACACACACACACACATACACACACACACATGTATATATATACATATACACACACATATATATACATGTATATATATAATGTATATGTGTATATATGCACACATATATATATATATATATATATATTTTATTGACCTATCAGTATATGTATTGCTCCTTGAGAAGTAAGAATATTTCTTGTTTGCCTTTGTAACCCTGGTGCCTAGCACAGTGTCATTCATGTAGTAGGAACTTAATAAATGTCTTTTGATAGAACTCTCTCATTTTGCTGATGAGGAAACTGAGGGTCAATGGGTTTAAGTGACTTGCCAAAGGTCACATAGGTGATAAGTGTCAGATATAGGACTCAAACTCTAGTTTTCTGATGCCTAGAGTTCTTTCCCTTATATCGCACTGTCTCAGTGATCATGCAGAGTAATCATAATTACTGATATTTATATACAATTTTAAAGTCTGCATGGAACTTTGTCTATATTATTTCATTCCAGGTATGCAACAATTCTATGCTGAAGGTAATAATAATATTGTCATTCCCATTTTACAGATGAACCAAGACACAGTTAAATTGAATGACTTGTTTATGGTTACATAACTAGAAAGTTTCAGAGTAGAGATTTGAACCCAAGTTTCCATGACTCCAGATGCATCACTCTATCCATTTGACTTTTCAGTTATATAAAAAAATTCTAAATAATATATAAAAATATCACAAGGATAATTTACTTCAGAAAATTGTGGGACTTTTTAATAAATAAACAAATACAAAGGGAATGCAATTCCATCTTGTTTGGCAGACTCATCTGACCTAGTTTTTGAGAAAAAAAAAAAACAGGTCAGAGGACTAATAGGCAATGTTGCACTGCCTATAATCCTGATTTTGTTCTATAACCTTGTTCCATATGCCTCCCAACTATGCTCTCCAGTCTCCAACCTTTCTCCTTTCTAACCAATGCAGCAATCTTCCCAAATAACCCCCTCAAAGTATCCTATACATTCCAGCCAGATTAATTCATAAAATACATCTTTGGTCCTTCCTCTTGGCCCACTCCAAAACAATAAAAGACTTACCAGAGCTTAGAAGTTAAAGTTCATCCTCCTTACCTTGGCTTTCTGTGTTCTAAAACAATTAACCTCCTCCCCTTTTCTCTCACTACTCCCCTGCATAAATTCTCTAGTTAAACTGATTCACTCTACTCCAGGAACATATCTTGCTCTTTTCTGCCCTCATGCTGGTAGTCATTGGACTGTTGTTACAGTTGTTCCTTCTCTTATTACAGTTTATAAACATCATCCAGGGATGCAAGATAATATGGAGAATGAGAACTCGAATTGTACTTTCTGAGAAATTATATTGGCTACACAGGCCTGGAAAAACAACAACAACAACAACAACAACAAAGGAATCACTTTGCACAATGTAATGCATTCCTCACTCCCGTTACAATTCCCTTACGTTCCCAAATCAGAGGTCTGGCAAAATCTATTATAATCTCCGAGTTGCTGAAAAAAAATCACTACATGTAGAAGAGGTCCTTTTACTATCCTCCTTCCAATTCATTAATGATAAAATTAATACCAATATTAATAATAACTAGCATTTATACAAACCTCAAGTTTACAAAGCACTACAAATATTATCCCATTTGATCTTCATAACCACCCTGAGCTGCAAGTGGTATTTTTATCCCCATATTATAGATGAAGAAACTGAGGTAGATAGAGTTTGTGACTTGCCTAGGGTCACACAACTAGTAGATATCTGAGAAAAAATGAAAACTTAGGTCTTCTTGACTCCAGGTCCAGCACTCTAGCTACTTCCTATCACTACCACTAACCCATTACTGTATTTAACTGTGGTGGTCTGACCCCAATTTTGATTATGGTTTTGGCTTTGGTTTGTTTTTCAGAGGAGAGCCAGTTTGAGTACTGTGGTGACTAAGAAAATCTTTTCATAAACATTTGGCAATTTGGGGTTGGGGAATGCCTTAGTGAGTCTTTGTAATAATATTTCAATCAAAGCAGACCATAAGACCTTGTCCCAAGAGCATATACGGATTGATGAATCATCACAGTACTTTCCCAATTATCACAATTATATTTTATTATTTGCAGTGAATTCCACTTGATTAACTCCCCTTACACAAACTTCTGCTCTCCCTTTCTGATATAGCCTCCTCCAGTTCCTCGACTATTTAAATGCTAACTGTCCTTTTTAACCCAAATCAAAACTTATGTGAACATTGCAATGACCCTTTCCTCCTCTAAATTCTTAAGTGTGTGTGTCTGTGAGGGAATCACAAGGGGATAAATCTACTATTTGTGATATTCCCTGAGATACAACATCACCTAGTAGATGAGGCAAGGGTTTTGAAGTCAATAAGGCCTAAGTTCAAATCTTATCTCAGGCAATTACTAGACATGTGATTGAGGAAGGTATATTTTCTCTGTGCCTTAGTTTCCCCATCTGTAAAATGGACGACTTGAAGCTGATTGCCTCTAAAGTCCCTTTCAAGTCTAACTCCATCAATCCTATGAGTCTGACCTTATGGCTTCAGGAACTCCTCAGAGGGCATTGCATCATTCTGAGATTCAGGTAGCCTGTTCCCAGGCTTCACTTTTCAGGTATATCTGAGAGAGTTCTGCATCAGTGCAGAATCTAGGGAAACTGTCTCATAGCCTCTCCACTCTGGGTCATTCCTGTGAGGCTCTATGATAGCCTAAAATTCATGACTCTGGTCTTTACCTCCTAGGAGCTTTTACAAACTTTCCTGTTACTCTCAAGGACTTCCCAGTCATGCAGTGCCATAACCCCATAAATATCTTGTCCTCTTTTTCCCACTCATTCTACATACCTCATGTTTCTAAGACTCCTCATTTTTACCATCACATCTGTCCTAGACATCACATTTTCTCCACTCACACAGCCACTGCCCTTGTTTATGTCCCTATCACTTCTCACCTAGACTGTTGCAAAGGCCTTCTAGTTGATTTCCTGCCTTTAGTCTTCTCATTCCAACCCATTCTCCATTCAAGTGTCAAAATGACTTTCCTAAAGCATAGGTCTCACCATGTCATTCCTTTCTCAATAATCAGTAGAGGCTTCCTATTACCCTAAGGACCAAGCACAAACTCTTTTGTTTTTCCTTTAAATTCCTTTAAAACCTGTTCCATCCCTACCTTTCCAATTTTCTTACACTTTTTCTCCCTTCTACATAATCTGCGATATGGTAACACAGGCCTTATTCTCTTTCACACATGAAATTTTATCTTCCAACTCAGTTCATTTGTACTGGCCGTCTCCCATGCCTGGAATGTTTTTCTTCATTATTTCTTCCTCATGGTATCCTGGTTTTGTTCAAGACTTAACTCATATTCTACTTTCAGCAGGAGATTGCCTTGCTTTCCCCACCACACCCACACCCACCCACCCACCCACACACACACACACACACCAGACAAACAAACAACACTACTAAACTAATTTTCTAGGCACAGAGGTGAGAAATGGATCTTGTATATACAATTTATTATCCATTGTTCCTCCATTAGAACGTGAGCCCCGAGGAACATGTTTTTTCCTTTCTTTGTAAAGAGTGCTTAATGAATACTTGTATATATGTATTAATCTTCTAACTAGATTTCAAATTTCTAGAAGGCAAGAATTATATCTTCCATTTCTTTACATCCCCTTTATCACATAATCAATGCCTTGTACATCATAAACAATCTATAAATTCTTTTTTTTTAATTTCTTTTTTAGGCAATTAAGGTTAAGTGACTTGCCCAGAGTCACACAACTAGTAAATGTCAAGTGTTTGGTCTGAGGCCGAATTTGAACTCAGGTCCTCCTGACTTCAAGGCCGGTGCTCTTTCCACTGATCCACCTAGCTGCCTACATCATAAACAATCTAGAAAGATCTCTTTATGGACTGTTATGCAGAAGGCATTGCATTTTTAAAAGTTTTTAAAGACATTATAATTATGTTTTACCTTTCCCTGTGATGCCACATCCTTGACTTTAATCCAGTTTTGTTGTTATTGAGTCATTTCAGTCATGTCCAAGTTTACTGACCTCATTTGGGGTTTTATTGGCAAAGATACTGGAAGGGTTTGACATTTCCTTTTCCAGCTCATTTGACAGATGAAAAAATTTAGTCAAACAGAGTTAGGTGACTTGTCCAGAGTCACACAGCTACAAAATGTTGAGGGCAAATTTGAACTTGAGTCCACACCTGGTACTCTATTCTCTGTGCCACCTATCTACTCTAATCCAGTATTGGTTAAGTTCAAAATAGAGCCAGTAGTCTGCTTGCACAATCTATGAGCAAGAATCTTGCAAGGCACCTTAGATATTAAAATATTAGAAAAATAAATCCTTGAATGTCTTTACATCTACTTTTTATTAGTTTCTCAACACTTATCATTTCCCTGAAATGCTCATTAACCTATGTAATTTTAGGCGACAAAAAGCAATTAGCATACTTTGAAATAATGAATGAAATGCATAACCTCTGTTCCAATCAACAGGCAGTTCCTTCCTCAAAACAATGACACCCTATTCAGCCTACTGCCTTCCTGTCTTCTTTCCAATTTTTAATCACTGACAGAACTTTCTCTATCCTCCCACAATTGACAAACATTCTCCACAGCTTCTTGAGATTAGAACTGCCACCAGAAATTTACTTTTCCAAAGGCAGCTTCTAACACTGCAACCTCAAGTAAATCTAGCCAGAAGGTAGGTAACATAGCCAAACATGGGCCCTGTCTGCTCTATGCAATAAAGGCCTAACTTTCCTTTAGTCCAGTAATGCTCAGAATAAAAACATCTGGGTGTCCTCTTTGCAAGCAGTCTGGTTTAAGAAAGACTCTTTTAAAAGGTGCTGAAAAATCTAAATCAAATGCATCTGGCAATTCTCATTTATTTACTTTTTGTTAACGATCATAAAGTATCCTTTCAGGACAGACAGCCATGATTTATACAGACAAAACCCAGGTTGATTTATCCCTAACAAATTATGTTCGTCTAGATGATCTAGTATCCCACCTTCAATGATTTTCTAAACTAGTTTCCCAGGTGCAGAGGTGAGACTTGCTGGGGTATAATTTTTGGATTACCCTTAACTTCCTTCTAAAAGATGCTTAACACTTTGGCAGGGCTCCAATCACTGGCAATAGTCTCTGCTTGAAAGGATAAAAATTTTTTGTAATTATAAAGAAATAAAAACAAGTTACACCAGCTAGCATATTAAACTGACCAGCATGCTTAACACATTTTCATCCTCTTGTAGTGAAATCTAAAAAGCTCACTGTCAAACTATAACTCTTTATCATTAGTTTATATAGAATCTTTGAAACATCCTAAATGTATTATATATAGAAATAAGTTGTAGAATGATCACCTAAAGAAGGATATAGCCCAGAGACACTGTTTCTGATGCTAGTTGAGATCATGGCTGATTAATATAGCTGAAAGATAGAGCCTTCCTGGATAGTTAAGAAACTCTAAGGTATAGTACTATAAGTCTTTTCATCCGTACTTTTGGAATTCCATAATGTGCTGTAATAGGATTCAGGCATGCATTTCATTTCACCCCATCCTGACTGACCATGAAATATACAGTGTCTATATCCTTTTATTAAAGCTTATGTTTCAGATGGTCAATGATGAATAGTGGTTATGTTTTTACCACCTGGGTGGAAAGAGTAATCATGAAATATACAAAAAAAGAAACAAATACATGTGGTTTTATTTGGTGATAGATTTGTTTTTCTTTTGCGTCCATGTCTACAAATTCTCACCAATGTCTGTCTCTGTTTATTAGAAGGAAAATAAACAAATCAGGAAATAAATAAGCTTGTCCTCTTTCATTGTCACTTTCATTCTACTTTTTTCTATTCATCTATTATCTATACTAGAAATAAGAAAATAGCAATAATATATTGAGGACACCAATTTTGGCAAATTATAAAACAGTATGTTGTTGGATAGGATGTAGGAGCAATGGTAAAGGGAGAAATGTCTCTTCCTTTGATTTTAAGAAGGAAACAGAATTCTTAATCCTTTTCTCCCTTCTCTCCCTCCCATCCATCCACCCCACCTCTAGCACACATTCACATATAAGACTACATAAAATCATGGAATGATGCTTAGCTAATTTTTAGCTGTATCAAAGTCCCTTGTTCCCTTATATGAGACAGAGGAAAACTGAGTTCCTTCTTTTATCAATATTTCTTATAGATGAAATGTATGTAGGAGAAAGTATTAGGAAGAAATTATTAGGAAAGTAAATTATATAGGGGTTAAGTAATGGAAATCAGCATTGGAACTTCATAATTATTGTGTGTGTGTGTGTGTGTGTGTGTGTGTGTGTGTGTGGTTTATTTGTTTAGTGAGGCAATTAGGGCTAAGCGACTTGCCCAGAGTCACACAGCTTTGGATTTAAACTCAGGTCTTCCTGACTCCATAGACAGTACTCTACCAATTGTGCCACCTAGCTGACCCTGGACTTCATAATTATCACTGGCCAATATGGAAATCTAGGATATGTTGCCAGCATAAAGTGATACATACTGACAAAAGCAGACCTCTTTGTCACCTTAACAAAATTGCTTAAACTTTATTTTAGAGAAACATTCATATATTTATACCTGGAAGTGAATTTAGAGATTTTTATTTCAATTTAAATCATTTTAGATGAGCAAACTAAGGCTTAGAATGGTTGTGACTTATACAGGTATTATATGGCAAACAGAGGATTTGAACCTATGTCCTTAGGTGTTCTATTAAGTATTTTTTCCACTGGAAAGCAGTGATGGTCAGTTAATTCTCTTTGAAACTGTAACTTATGTTTAAAATATTTACGAAGCAAAGTTGGGGTAGATAGATATAGATCTCTAGATATAGATGGTAGTTCTTGAATGGTTTTAAATGGATAACATTATTGTAACTTCTGAATTGTTTACTAGGAACATAGAATTTAGTACAACATCATGGGGAAATGTTATTCTATTTGAGAAGTAAGTGAAGATGGTATTTCTGGAAAAAAGTGAGTTTCTAATGCCATTTTATTTAATAGTTATATAGATCTATATCTATAGATCCATATCTGTATCTATTATTGAATTAAAATAATTTTGGGGAATATTGTGATATTATGTAGTGTGAGTACTCCTAGGGAAGTCTGGGCTTTGTCAAATCCTTCACATAAGAGCTTTTGATCAAGAAGTATTGTATTAGTCAATAAACAAAACTGTAAAACCATGAAAATGCCAAATTAAGGAGACTATTTATTAGTGCTATATATTTATGAAGCAAAGCACAGTCTAGTGAAATGTTTAATTTACATGAAAATCCTGCAGACAGCAGCAGCAGCAATAAATACATTTTGGTTTTAATGGCATGTACTCATCAAATACTCATGTCTGTGCATCATATAAAACATTTATATACAATTACATTCGTCACCAATGCTTGTTGTTGTTAGCTCAGCATCTACTTCTACATTACTGCCTTAAAATGATGATCTTTAAATATCGCCCACATGGTAGCTCTTGAATGGTTTTAAATGGATAACATTATTATAACTTCTGGATTGTTTACCAGGAGCATACAATTTAGTACAACATCATGGTGAAATGTTATTCTATTTGAGAAGTAAATGGAAGATGTGTTTTAAAAGTGACTGGTTTTTTAAATGCCATTTCATTTCCTAGTTATATAAAAGGAGAAAAGGCAAATTCCTCTTTAAAATGAACTAGTGGCTTAAAAATTAACCATTGAACAACTTTAGCTTTTTTAGTTACAAATTAAATTGTGTAATAAGCTCAATTTGTAGAAATAGATAGTGATCTAACATATGGCATGGCATCCTTTCTCCTTTCTTGATCCCCACTACCAGTGCAGCATATAATCAACCCTTAGGAGCATTGCAAGCTGACTGTATATGAGTGAAAAAAATGAAAGAACAAATCAATTTTAGCTGCTGATATCTTAGATATTCTCACTCCATGAAAGAGTTCAGTCAGTTTATGACTCTATACATGAAGGTGCTTCATTCCAAATACATACTTTTCTGACAGAACAGACTATTACCAGAAGTAGAATGGATATAGTAGAATGGATATAGAGGACATAAAGATGTTGAGATGAAATGACTCTTATTTTATTGTAGGTTGAAACTGGGTTATTTCATCATCATCATCATCATCATCATCATCATCATCATCATCATCATCATCATCATCATCAGCTAACATTTATACACCACTTACAATGTGCCAGGCACTATGCTAAGCATTGTACAATTGTTATCTCATGTGTTCCTCATAACTCTCCTATAAGGGAGGTGCTATTATTGTATTCATTTTCTGGATGAGGAAACTGAGGCAAATAGAGTTTGAGACTTGCCCAAAACATGGCAGATTAGAGGCAGCAACTCAGCTGAAGTCTTTCAACATTCCCTCCAAACAAATTTGTAATAATGCCTGAAATCAAATCTTGTAGTAGCAGACTCAACAAAAGGTCAAGGTGAAACATTTTTTCAGCCTAAGAGAACTCCTGAGATCAATAGGAGAGCTGTGACACAAGATTGGGCACATCCTATGGGGCAGCAGAAGTACCAGTTGTAGGCCCTGGAGGTGACCATCACAGTAGCAGCAGCAACAGCAGCTTTGAGAGTTCTCAGGGGGGTCAGACATCTGTTCAGAAAAAGATTGCAGATAATGTATAGAAATCTATCCTGCCCTACAGGAAAATAGAAAGGGAAAGGGATAAGAGAAGGGGGGATAGAAAGGAGGGAAGATTAGGGGAAGGGGCATTCAGAATGCATGACATCTTGGGGGGGGAGGGATGAGATGGGGAGAAAATTTGGAACTCAAAATCTTGTGGAAGTGAATGTTGAAAACTAAAAATAAATTTTAAAAAAGATAATTAAGGAAAAAAAAAGAAAGATTGCAGGAGAATCTTATGCTGTCCATGGGGGAAGAACCAGGCATTGTTTGGCAACTCTATTGCCCATAAACATTTCTGTGTTTAAGTTCAAGGGCAGAGAGAAGTATTGATGTTGGTCACAAGGGAGCAGGGTCCTGGTTTACAATTCCAGGGCCAAGAGGAATGCTGGCAATTGTAGCTGAAGGGGAGGAGGGGTCCTGCCTGGTTAAAGACTACAGTACAAACCAGGAGAGCAGCAAACACACCTCTCCCTGGGTCATATCACTATGGAAGCACCAAAAACTTGCAGACCTCCAGAAGTAGCTCTCAAAATATCAGCACAGACAAAAAAAAGTCTGATGCTTGGGACAATCCCTGCAAATACTCAGATGAGCAGAGACCAGCTTTAACATAAAGTTCAAAATCAAGAAATAGGATTGAAAAATTAACTAATTAACAAACAAAAACCTATCATCGTGTCAGGGAAGACCAAGACAAACTCAGAAGGCAATGACGTGAAAGTAGCTACTTGTAAAGCCTCAAAGAAAATGCTAATTGGACACATACCCAACAAGAATTCCTGGAAAATTTAAGAAAAAATGAGAGTGATGCAAGAAAATTATGAAAATAGAATTAAAAGCTGGTAAAAGAGGCACAAAATTCGCTGAAGAAAAGAACTCCTTAAAAAGCAGAATGGGGGCGCAGTTAGGTGGTGCAGTGGTTAGAGCACCAGCCCTGAAGTCAGGAGGACCTGAGTTCAAATCCGGCCTCAGACCAAACACTTCACACTTACTAGCTGTGTGACCCTGGCCAAGTCACTTAACCCCAATTCCCAAAAAAAAAAAAAAAAAAAAAAAGCAGAATAGGCCAAATGGATTAAATGAAGGTTCAAAAGCTAACTGAAGAAAATAATTTCTTAAAAATTGGAATTGGTTAAGTGGGAGCTAATGACTCCAAAAGACATCATGAAATAATAAACAAAGTAAAAAGAATGAAAAAAATAGAAGAAAATGTGAAATATCTTATTGAATAAAAACTGACCTGGAAAATAGGCCTTGTAGAGATAATTTAAGATTATTGGATTAGCTGAGAGCCATGATATAAAAGAGCCTACATACTATATTTCATCAAATTTTCAAGAAAAACTGCCCTGATATCTCAGATTCAGGAGGTAAAATAAAAACTAAAAGAATCAACTAGTCTTCTCCTGAAAGAGATCCTAAAATGAAAACTCCCAAGAATGTTATAATCAAATTCCAGAGCTTCCAGGTCAAAGGGATAATATTTTCAGCAGCCAAAAAATGTCAAATATTGTGGCACCACAGTTATAATCACAAAAGACTTAGTGTCTTCCATGTTAAAGGAATAAAGGGCTTTGATTACGATATTCCAGAAGTCAAAGAATCTATGATTACAACCAAATGCAGCAAAACTGAGTAAAATTCTTCAGAGAAAGGGGGTGAAAATGGATGTTTAATGAAATAGTAGATTTCCGAGCATTCCTGTTAAAAAGAGCAGAGTCAAATAGAAAAAAAAAATGGCATTCAAACACAAATCTCAGGAGAAGCATAAAAATGTAGACATGAAAGAGTAATCATAAAGGGCACAATAAAATTAAACCCTTTACATTCTTATATGGTAAGATTATATATGTAACTCCTAAGAACTTTATCATTATTAGTATATGTAGTTAAAAAGAGTTTACATAGACAGAGGGCATGGGTAAGAGTAGTTATGCTAGAATGATCTCTAAAAAAGGAAGGAGTAAGAAAAGGAGATGCACTGGGAAAAAAGGTAGAGCTAAAATGGGAAAAATTTCCCCACATAAACGAAGGGTACAAGGAGCATTTTTTACAATGGAGGGGATAATAAGGTGGGGGGGTGGGCAATGATTGAACTTCACTCTCATCAGATTTGATTCAAAGAGGGAAGAATATATATGCACACTCAGCTGGGTATAGAAATATAACTTACTTAATGGAAAAACAGTAGGGAAATGGATAAGAGAAAGGGGAGATGGATGATTAAAGGAAGGTGGATTAAGGGAAGTGGTGATTAGAAGCAAAATAGACTTTTTTTTTATTAGCGACAGGACGAAAGAGAGAGAAGACAAAGAAAAGAATGGGATGGAAGGTAATACAGTATTAGTAATCATCACTGTGAATCTGAATGGAATGAACTCACCCAAAAAATGGAAGCAGATAGCAGAATGGATTAGAAACCAGAATCCAATAATATGTTGTTTACAGAGACTTACTTAAAACAGAAAGGCACATACAGTGTTAAAATACAGGGTTGGAACAGAATCTAATATACTTCACTTGAAAGGTGAAAAGGGCAGGGATAGCAATCATGATCTCAGGCAAAGCAAAAGCAAAAAATAGACTTAACTTAAAAAAGATAATAAGGGAAATTACATTTTGTTAAAAGGTACTATAGAAAATGAAGTAATGTCAAAAATTTTTAGCAAGTTTCTCTGATAAAGGCCTCATTTTTCACATATATACTCAGTATAAAACTGTGTCAAATTTATAAAAATAAGAGCCATCCCTCAAAAGACAAAAGATCAAAGAATTTAAACATTAATTTTCAGAAGAAATCAAAGTTATCTAAAATTATATTAAAATGCTGCAAATCACTATTGATTAGAGAAATATCAGTTAAAACAACTCTTAAATACCACCTCACACTTATCAGAAATGACAAATGCTAGAGGGATGAGGGAAAATAGGTACACTAATGGACTGTTGTAGAGTTGTGAACTAGTCCAACTTTTCTGGAGAACAATTTGGAACTATGCCCAATGGTTATAAAATGGTGCATGTCATTTGACTCAGCAATACCACCAAAGGGTCTACATCCTAAAGAGAGGGAAAAATAGGAAATGGACCTATATGTACAAAAATATTTATAGCAGCTGTTTTTCTGTTGCCAAAGAATTGGAAACTGAGGGGATGCTCGTCTATCAGGGAATGGATGAACAAGTTGTGATATATCATTGTGATGGAGCACTATCATATCATAAGAATGATGAGGGAATTGGTTTCAGGGGGGAAATACTGTAAGACCTATATGAACTGTTACAAAGTGAAATGAGAAGAACCAGGAGATCATTATGCACAGTATCAGCAATGTTGTAATGATCAACTGTGAAAAAGTTGGCTCTCTGATCAATACAATATTCTCATTCCAAAGGACTCATTATGAAAAAGTGCTATTCACCTCCAGAGAGAGAAATGGTGAACTCTGAGTATAAACTGAAGAAAAAATTCTCACTTTATTTTATTGTTTTTGTTTCTTGAAATATGACTATTATGGAAATATGTTTTGCATGATTTCACACTTATAATTGATATTATGCTACTTGCCTTCTCAGTAGGTGTGGGAGGGTATGAGAAGAAATGAGAGAATTTGGAACTCAAAATTTAAAAAGAAAAGAATGTTAAAAATAAAAAAAAAGATAAAACAGAATTGCCCAGGGTCACACAATTAGTAAACCTGTGTTGTCATATTTGAACTCAGCTCTTCTTGACTCCAAGACCGACTCTTTATCCACTGTGACACTTTACATACGAGATAGAACTTTTGAAAGGGTTATCTATGGTGTTAAATATGGCCACCATGGCTATACCTCCTAAACCTTATCCTTAAGGCAAGAGTAATTATGTCCTCCCAGAGTACTGATAGGAGATAGTGTTAAAAGGTACATTCCCTCATTTTTCTTCCTGGCACAATCTCTTATTTCCTAGGAATCAAACTCTAAGACTTGATCCTAGAAATTGATAGGAGACAATCAAATTATGATTATTTTTTGGAATAAACTGCCCCAACACTCATTATGCTTCAACACCTTGTTACCATAGTGAAGGGAGGGGGAAAAGATAGAGTCAGCAGCTGAGTATGAATGGAGGGAAAATGTAGGGATCAAGGACTTGTAAGTCATATTGGTAGAAATAAAATGATACAAAGCCTGAAAGGGTAATTGCCAGTCATACATAAATATAATAAAGAATAAAGAATAATAAATGAAGAAAAAAGAAAGAATAAAGGAGAATTAAGAAAGATTAAAGTAGAGGGCGATGCCTTACATGGCTCAACTTATTATTTGCTTCTTTCATTCCTTCACCTTTCCTTTCTTCCTACTTCCTCTCTTCCTTCCTACTGCTTTCTCTTCCTTCTTGTCATCCTACCTTTTAGAACATTTAAAATTCATTTATAGTTGTAATTTTTTAAAATGTACTGGTTAAAATGTAAAAGATTCTTATATTTTGCCTTTAAGTTTGTATTCAGGCCATGTATGTAATAAAAATATATGTATATGTATATATATATATTTATACATGTGTTTATATATGTATATGTATGTATGTATGTATGTATATGCATATACACATATATAATACATTATGTAGGAACTTTCAATTATACACCCTGAACCCTTGAAATGTGTTATAGCCATCTGGGTTACCACTGTGTGGACATTTCTGTATACAATACTTAGGAATATCTGGCATTTATGGTAAAGTTTCTTAAAATTTTATTTAAGAATTTTTTTACTTCTCTTTTTGCTGTGTTATTTGATTATTATTATTATTATTATTATTATTATCATTATTATTTACTTTAAACAAATTCTGTCCTCTGATAAAAGTTAATATACTATTATAGATTTATTAGCAATGATGTTAAGTGGCTACAGGTACAGAAAGTGTCTTGAATCTGGTGAGTTACATTGTTCAAATCTATGTGTTAGATGGGGGAATGATATCCCAAGGACCCCACCCAAGAACTCACATGAACCTCATCAATTTGGATGGTGCCTCCAATGATGAAAATTATAATACATGTGGCCACATAAACACTTTAAATAAACTGTGGCCTAGTCAACCTTCTGTAAATGAAACTTTGTGAGAAGTGACAGTGCACCTGCAAGTTTTAGTACTAGAAAAGAGCTTGCCTGGTGAAAGTAGATAGGAGCTGCTGTATAGGGAGTCTTATGGAATGAGCCTCAAAAAGGAAGCTTTATTTCACCTCAGTGGCAAAAACAGCACCTAAAGAAGAGATAAGGTCTCTGAGTAAGGCTGGCAGATCTATGTTTATGCCTTAGGGCATTCAACTAGCTATATGACCATGGGCAAGTCACTATCTAAGCCTCAGTTTCTTTATTCATAAAATGGGGTTGTTTTGTTTAATTGTATTGTTGTTGAGGAAGGCTCTTTGAAAACATTACTTCAAAATATGATACTGTATTGCTTATATGTTTATCTGATAGTTTTATCTGCATAGATATGACTTGGAGCAAAGAATGTAACTCAAAAATAAGGTTGAGTTACAAAGAAAGACAAAAACAAAGAAAAACGGTTCCTGCTTTCAAGGAAGTCATAATTTAATAGGGAAGATAGCGTGCAAACTATTATGTACAAGGAAGATATACATGATCAATTTGTGGTGATCTCAGAGGAAAACCAATAAAATGAAAGATGTAAATGTAAAATGTAAATGATTTCTTGTAGAAGAGGGGGAGACTTTCTATGACACTTGAAGGAAGTCAGCAAAGCTAAAAGGTGGAACTGAAGAGGGATTGTAATCCAGGTATGGGGGCCTACCAGTTAAAATTCACTCAGAGTTTGGAGAGGGAGTACCATGTGCAAAGAACAACAAGAAGACTAATGTCACTGAATCACAGAGTACGTAGGGAGAAATCGATTATAAGAAAGATAAAAAGTGGCCAAGTTATGAATGACTTTAAAAGCTAAACAGAAAATTTTATATTTGCTCCTAGAGGAAATAATGACTAATATAACTCCTCTCTTAAAATATTAACTCTAGATGACTCATGAACGACAATATTATAAATCACCCCATACCACACATATTTACCCTTATGACCCTTAGAACAGAAGTAGTCAGACATTGTCTATGGGCTTAACCTATCAGGAAGTAACTCCAGATGGGGTGCTGTGTTATGAAGACAGCTTAGTGGCAACTTTGCTATTGAGTACTAAGAAATAAGCCCACATGGGTATTTACCATGGTGATTTATGCATTTTGACATATTCAACTTTATTATGTTGAATCATATTCCAAGAGGATTTGTTAATTCCCATATCACACCTTATCAAAATGGTAGTAAAGAGGAAACAAAGTGATCCTGGGTCCTCTGGTGAAGTGGAAGATACAAAGTGTCACAAACATCTTCTGTAACCCCATTTTATTCCAATTTTCGGATAGGAAGAGAATAGAGGAAGAAGGCTAGGATGTTCTTAGATAAAAATGATACCCAATAAAATGATACCCAAGAAAAAATGATACCCAATCTGAATTGAGAAACCAACTATGTGAGGGCACAATGCCAAAAAGAGATGTCATAAGTTCCTAAAAATGGAAACCGGAAGTGAAATGTGAGCTTAACAGAATCAAGAATCTACAACAGAAGGAGATTAATGTTGTTTGGTGATGTCATGCATCATTATTAAAGTGTCTGTTTTCTATCACTTGTCACTTTCCTCTGGCTGCTTACCCCAGGAATGTGCTGGCTAATTTAGCCATGCATCTGCAGTAACCTGTGAGGCCTAAAGCACTAAGTCATAAACTATATCTAATTAAATAGTGAGCAATCTTGGTTTCTATAGAGAAGAGAATGTGGCAAGGTATGTTTTTGTTCATTTTGTTTTCTGCAAAAGAAAGGATTTTATTTAAATAATTGGAGGGACTTTATGACTATAAACATTGTGATACTCCAGAATGTATTGTCCCATGAGACTTTAAAAAAATCTTCTCCTTTTTCTAGGGAGATTTATATACTTGTGTTTATATGTAATATACATATATATGCATATATATATGCACACATACATATGTGTATGTATGTATGTGTGTGCATATGCGCATATTTATATATACACACATATACACATATACATGGACAGTCAGCTTTCCAGGTTGGCTCAAATGTACTCTGGAATGGAGGCAGTAGGATATAGTGTATAACCTCTCAAAGTCCTTTTTAGCATAAGGCCTGACACTTTAAGGTAATGTGCTAGTGAGACAATAGGAAGAAATGGCTGTGACATCTATCTTGGTTACATGGAGAGTATGCCCTTTGGAATGTGAATATAATTTGGAGGTCTTTTCAGCCCTGTACTATGGCTTTCTGCATTTTTAATTCTGATTTGTTCCCACAGATAGTAAACCTACATTTGTTACTGCTTGAAAGATTAATTATTAGCACTGTGATACTTTGATGCTTTCTTATATAATTATTACTTAGCATTTATTGAGATTTGCAAAATTGACCTCTGTCTTCCTGAATATTACAGATGTTCTGTTTCAAAAAGACTCACAACCTATTTCAACAGAACTAATGCATGAAGTTCAATGAGGTTGAAATTGAATCATTGCTTTAATGAAATTAAGGGTTGGCACCTTTGGGGACAGGGCAGACATGACCAGATCTACAATCTAAACATCAAAGAATGATAGTCTGGCAACTCTGCACTGTGTTGGAGAGAATTAACATATGGAAAGCAATTCAACATGGCTACCCCACAATGATGAGTTACAAATGAAAATGGATAGTAACCTGAGAAGATCCTGAAGACTAAGCAACAGTGGATAGTAGGAATGATGGAGAGTAAAGACATTTGCTTACAGGGAGACAGAGAATATAGCTAAATAAAAATTTCTTATATGGTTAAGAATGTCTAGGTCAATGAAAGTTGGTGAGAATTTGAAGAATTATGAAGATTTACTGTGTAGCTGATGGCAATATTTTCCATTTAAAAACTAAAAAAAAATTATCAATAGTGGATCTTCAGGCAGACATTTTTTTATGATAAAGGAAGGATTCCTCCTTTTGGAGAAGGTTAGAGTTCAAGTAATAGATTCAGGGGAGCCCACTTGCAACATTTGGTTCTCCATCAATTAACAAATGTTGGTAGGCTGGAACTTCCAGAATTTAAATCACACTGCTTACTTAACTATCAGCAAATACTAAAAAATTGTTACATCATTATGTATTAGAAATTAATAGCCTTGTGGGCATATACGAACATTGAATCCATATGTTTCAGATTCAGTTACAGAGAGAAATATAGAAATTGTCTTTTGATACCTGAGATAGTTACGAAATTCCTTTTGCAATTTGTTTTAAAATTATTCCTCTACCTTATTTCTATAATGGAAAAAGAAAAACAAAACAAAACAGTAGTTGGCCAAAACTCCAAATGAAGTTTGGAGTCAATTCCCAGTTCAGATACTCAAAAGTCCAATACAATTCTAAAATTCACCACTCCTTATTATTCTGTAGGAAAATAACCAAATAAATAAATAAATAAATAAACAGATAAATAAATAAATTAGAACCAAAAAAATAAAAAGAACTTTCAGTGCTTCTTTCATGTAACAATGTGTGTCATCTTGTCTGATTAGGACAAAATTCGTGCACAGAATATCTGTTAAAAAGAAAACTTAGGAGGAATTTTATTTGAATGAGACATTGAAAAAATATATTTCTAATTTATACGTATGAAATGGAGGAATAAAAATCTGAGCTCAAGTAATATCCTTTTTCTACAAAGCAAGTTATTCTTCAAGAGAAAAGCCTTCTTTTCCCTCCACTATTTAAAGAATGCACTGAGTGCAAGCTTCGGAGTGTCAATTAAAAAGTGCCTCTCTGCAGAGGGCCCCTGTGGTAGATGTCAGACTATGAAAGGTTACCAGCTGGTATTAGAGAAAAAGAGAATAATTTACTAAGAAGAAAATGTTGCCGCACTTTAGTTTTATTCTACACTTAATTAGATTATTGCAATAGGCCTGCTATCTAAGGAAATAATTATAAGAACATATCAAAGAATTACTGACTTTTGTGGAACTTTATTTTTTCTCTGATGGAGCAACCATCAGAACAGAAGTGAAATAACCTGTTACCTGGCTATCATAAGATGGATCAGGGATTTCAGAATCAGCCTAAACATATTTGTAATATTTTTATTTCCTATGGCAGTATGACATTGCTTCACTCTACTGAAAACAAACAAATAAATCAATGGACATTTGGCTGACTATTTTACACACCTAGTTTCATTGTACCTAGGTGCTTGATATTTGCTATTTGGCATCTTCAGATACATTCATCATTTAAAGTATGAATGATTAAAGTCCACACTTTTAAGATTTTATTAATGTAGGTAGCATTTCAAATTCTCTTACTCAAATGCATGGTAGTGCCATATATCACCTAAGGAACTCACAGGTTGACCACCTCTGCTCTGACCTGTTGCAATTATTCATGACTCTGAAAGTCATCAGAATGTATATACATTTCATGTTCCTAGCATTAACTGAAGTTCATGGGGAAACAACCAACATGAACTGCAACAGAATGGTTATAAATTAGAGAATCTCACAATACCTAATATTAAGTGCCAGGACAGAAATGGGTTGAGGGGTCACTATTTTGCTATGAGACCATCATTCTATCAGTGAAATATTTTCAAATGGTTGGTTTTGTATTCTTCATTTTCTCCATTTTCAATTCATAGAATGAGTGTAGGTAGGTGGTGTAAGGGTTTCATCCCCCATTGCAATTATTTTAATCACATAAGTCCAGATCACCTTAACTGAGTCAATCAACAGAGTGAAGTAGGTATTAGGACATTTTTATAACCACATTACAATGTATTGACAAGCCTTAAATCACTTTGATAGGTCCATTTAGATGAATAGAAGAACAATAGCTAATACAACACTATATATACATATATATATATATGTATATACATATGTGTGTGTCTGTGTATATATATATATATATATATATTTAATTGTTTGAGAAAATCAAGTAATACTTCTTGGACTATAAATAAAATAGAGAATCAATCTGGAGTCATGCAGTCCAACTCCTGGCTAGTCTAATATCAGAAAACATCCAACAAAGACACTAACAGGAAATAACTAGAGATAGAAAAGTGTTGTTGTTGTTGCTGTTTCCCTCTCTCCCCCCAACAAAGTAACCATGTGAGTTTAGGGAACTTGATGTCAGATCAGAAGGGACTAGTATCAGAGTGCAGCAAAATGGTAACAGAAGATTGTCAGGAGATGGCCAATCAGTGATCTTGAGATGGATGAGCCTAGGAACTAATCTTGAAAGCATTATATCATCTAGAGAAATTACACAGTGAGAGCTGGCAACTTAACCTCCCCAAGAACCTGAAGACGAAAACATCTTTTGCTGAAGGTGTTGCTACATATTGAAGTAAATTCTATGAAAACATTGTAAAGAGAGAAAACTATTTTCAGTAATTGGGAATTGTGTTTTCCTTCTGCCAAACATGTGCTCTACATTTGAGCCTTGTTTACTTTGTATTTTTTGATTTTGACCATTTAACCCAAGGACTACGAGTATGAAAGTGGGGTGTTTTGAACAAACTTGTAAATACTAATTGAACTATTTAATAACTGTCTCTCTGAAAAGCTAACTAAAACTATTCAAGCATACCTAAGTGAAGCATAACATTAACCAGATTAAAGAATGACCCTCTAGACCATGAGGAAGAGAGTTTGAGTTATACAGTATAGGAATCCTAACCCAGTACTGTGAATGTTGCTTAGAGGAATGGCTCTAAAGAGGTTTCTGTAAGAGAGGATCATATAAATAGACTCTGAGGTCATTTATTCTATTATTAGATTTAGAGGTCATAATTCCACCCCCTCTGCATGCAGATGAACAAAATGAAGTACAGAGGAGAAGAAATGACTTGCCCAAGGTCATATGGTATATGATGTACTAAGAAATAATCTTTTCATTATGTTCTTCACTAGTTGGGGTTTGATGGAATATGTTCAACTCCATGAAGATTTTTCTAATGTCAAAAGATTTAAAAGAGCAATGAAAATTATTATAGAATAGGTAGTAAATAAGATTCTGGAAACCAAAGTTCTATTGATCTAAAATATCTAGTAGCCTAAAAAAGAAAAGGCAGGAAAGAGGGGGTCAGAGGGAAAAGAGTTTTAATGCACTCAAGTTTTGATCTTATGGAAGGATTATATTGTAAGAGAGTGACCCTTTAAAGAAGTAACCCTTGATAGCCCATTTATCAGGGTCACAAGTCAGTTTTTGAGGGGAAAAAGAGAAATAGCTGATTTAAGTTAGTATTGACAGATTAATTGCTTTGTGTATAGATTTTCCCAGAGTTGTAAAAAATAGAAATGGAAGATTAAATCTAACTTAATGTTTTGAATTTGTTGTTGTTCAGTCATTTTAGTCATGTACAACTCTTCATGATCCCATTTGGGGTTTTCTTGGCAAAGATACTGGAGCAGTTTGAAATTTTCTTCTCCACCTCATTTTACAGAAGAGGAATTGAAGCACACAGGGTTAAGTTACTTGCCCAAGGTCATAGAGCTGGTAAGTGTCTGAGACCCATATTTGATCTCAGGCAGATGATTCTTCCTGACTTCAGACCTGGCACTCTATCCACTGCGCCACCTAGCTGCCCCTAAGGTTTTGAGGTAACATTTGCTAAGTTCAATGTGACAAGCTGTAGAAAACTTAGGGTCAGTGGGCAAAAATAAATTGCTTCAATGATTTCACATATCAAGAATTGAATAACTGGAGAACTTTTATGATAACTGGGGAAATGTGGACACCAGAATTGTTCAATGATTAGGGGACAAACATAATTTCCCTGGTCAAAAACAGAAGATGAAAATTTAGTTAACTAGCCATAAGTTAAGATAAGATTATTTGCATAGATGCCTGAGAGTTTGAAATCAGAAAGAGGAGAGAGAGAGAGAGAGAGAGAGAGGTGAAAGGACAGATTTCAGAAATGTGTTAGAGAGACAATAATATCTTCTGTATTACTACTTGTTGATGGATAGATCAGCTGGCCAGTGAGAGGCTAGAGTGGCCTCTACTGCTATATGCTGCTGAAAAGACTAATAAGGAGTATATAAAATATGTTGCTATTTATTATGATTTTCGGCTGAGAAGACAGTTCCCTAGAAAATGCTTCACTAAATGTCACCTGCTTTTGCTAAGAGGTGGAGACAGAGAAGAAGAATCTTTCAAAAAAGCAAATTCAGAGAGATTTGAACCAATTTGAGGGGAAAAAACATTAGGCAAAGACCTTTCTTTAACATAGCAACACTACTTTAACTGAGAGCATCAGTTAAGCCTGAAACTGAAATTCATGTTTACTATAGTCACTGTTGAAGAATAAGTCCAGGTCAGCAGAGAGACAACTTGGAATAATAGAAGTCACTCAGTGAATTGTTTGATGGAGCAAAAACATCATAACAGAAGCAAATTCAGAATCAGTCTAAAACATGTTTGTAATATTTCCTACAGCAGTATGACATCACTTCACTATACTGAAGACACTTCATCACTCAGTTCCCAGTATTTTCTTTGTCTGACCCATATGCCTGGAATGTTTATTCTCTTTAGTTCTGTCTACTGACTTCCCTGGCTTTCTTTAAGTCTCACCTAAAATCCCATCTTTTAGAGGAAGTCTTTTCCAATCAAGCTTCTTAATTCTCATGACTTTCCTGTTAATTTTTCCTATCTATCCTTTATATAGTTTGCTTTGTAAATATTAGTTTGTATGCTGTCTACTGTATTAGATTGTAGTCTTCTTGAGGGTAGAGACTCTCTTTTGCTTTTTTTTTTATCCCTAATGCCAGGCATAGTGTAGAAACCTAATAAATGTTTATTGATTTATTGAATTGACTCATTTGGCTGAGACATCATGACCAGGGAGATGTTAGTCAAGTACATTGTGAATCAGCTCAGTATAGGAGTAGAAGCATCTGTTTAAAACAAAAGCTACATTCAACATGAAACTTTTAGTAACTTTTAATTCTTGAAACAGTAAAATAACAGTGAAACTTAAGCTTACAAGCTTTTGAGTTACAATGAGCACATGGTTTTTTACCACTGGTGTGCTTCCCTGCCAGGTTTCTATAAGTGTATGCCGACTTTAGTGAAAGGTATTCCATACAATAATGGCAGAGAGTGAGTCATATTTATGTGTGGACTGTGATATTTTATTACTTTTGTAACAGCTTTATATAAACTCTTGTGTTGTTATAATTATTAGCATGTTTTCCACTTTATTGTTAAGCAACTGTGTTTGGTCTAAAATCTAATGTGTCATTGTGAGTAGCTAAGTTTAGTCAAATAGAAGCAAACTATTGGGGTCTTGAGAGCTACAGAGTTGAAGAGGGGCTGTGTATTTATCATACAGCATTATATGTGGGATGCTGAGAGTTTGAATATAGTCAAGGGATGGTGGTACTTCTGTGGGACATTGACATACCAGAGGGAGGGCAAGTTGAGATGTTTGAGTCATACAAGAATGAATTTCAGTGAGCATCCAAAGATATTCCACAAAGATGTCATAGTAGGATGCTAATTTCGCATATAAAGGGACTTCAGAGGAGAGATGATTTGTAAGACATACGCACTGGCACAATTAAATCATGTGAAGGGAGGGAAAGAGAAAGGAATCTCACACCCTACTAACCATGGCCATTTTGCATGTGATGTTTCCATCAATATATTTTTCAAATTGACCTTTCAAGGGAAATGACTTGGTCTGTAAAAGAGGTCAGTAGGAGTAAAACTGGAACACATGTTGCTTCATCAATTCACATTTCTTAGTTCCATGTCCTTGCATTCAATCAGATTTTATCACAGTCATAAATTCTAGCAGGTGGTTTCATGGACACATTATGGCCAAAAACACAGCTGCCGTGGATTAGTCATTCTCTAGGAGAGCCAGATATAAGTTTGTCCAGGGGAAATACATACATGTATTCATATATACATACATATATATGTATACATAAATTCTTAAACACATGAATAGATAAACAAATAAGCAAATAAATTGACAAATAAAGAAAGAGAGAGATAGAAATAGATAAGGTTTTGCTTTTGTTATGTTTTTTAAAACACAAATAGAGACTTCACTTCTATCTTCAGGAAAGTGCTTTGCTAATTATTGTTTAGGCAGCTAGGTGGTGCAGTGGATAGAGTGGCAGACCTGAAATCAAGAAGACTGATCTTCCTTAGTACAAATCTGGCCTCAGACATTTACCAGCTGTGTTACCCTGGGCAAGTCATTCAACCCTATTTACCTCAGTTCCTCATTTGTAAAATGAGCTGAAGAAGGAAATGGCAAACCACTCCAGTATTTTTGCCAAAAACAAAACAAAACAAAACAAACAAAAAACAAACAAGAACAAAGAAACTAACAAAAAAAGAGGTCATGAAGAGTCAAACACGACTGAAACAACTGAACAAGACTAACAACAATAACAATTATCGCTTGCCTATATATAAAGTCAAAAATTCACCTGAATGGATTTATAATGGGGTAGAGGGCTGATGATCGAGTAGTAGCTGCCCAATTCTTCCTACTATACCATAAGAAGCAATGAGTTTGAAGTGCAATAGCATTTAAGGAAGCAACGCACCCACTGATGATATCTATACTGATCCTATACCTCGTAAACATAAGTAATTGTATACATGTGCGATCAACAAACAAAAGAGAATTGTGTATGTAGAAGATTGTCCAAAAACCTTTCATTTAAATTTTTCTAATCTGAAAATTAATGAAATAGAAGTTCACAATAGCCTTTTATGTAAAAACATGAAAGCATTCTTTGTTTCTGAGTGTTTCATAAAACTACACAAAATGAAGTGCCTCTTTTATAGGAGTAGGTCCCTGTTCTTCTGCCATTACTCATATCTTTTTCATAAGCAGGTTACTGCCATATGGAGTCACTATAGCCATGTCTACCCCAGTGTGTAACTATATGTCTACATTCTAATATCCAGACATGTAGCAGCATGATTGAAAATGTAGCATGAGGTAGATGTCAGAAGCTTCTAGTTGATCTAGTGTGTATGTGAACTATTTGAGTGCATCAGACTCTTTGATTTATAAACACTTAAAACCCCTCAGATTCTATATAACAGTAGCTCTAGCATAATTCTTATTTCCCTGATGGCATAGCTACTCTACTATCTGAAAAATGGAGTCTAAATTCCATGTCACCTATCAACCAAAGTCACTTGCTTCCACAGAAATCACTATTAGTATATATTCTCATCTCACTTTTTACATTCTCAATATTTTCCACTTCTAATAAATCCTTGTTCAGATAGAGAATGTTGTTTCTTCTGAAATTGATGAAATGTAGCTATTTATATTAGATTTACTTTAGTTTCATGACAATGGATAAGTATTCCTAGCCACTAACCTGAGGAATGGAATACAATAGAATTTCTGGGAATTGCAACTCTCTGGAGCCCTAGGCTCCTCCTACAAACACTGCTTGTAGAAGTAGCTCAAAAAAATTTCTGTATTTGGGAAGAGAATCCATGAAAATTACATTTAGGGAAACAGGTAAGAAATTTAGTGCCATTTTTAAATGTCCTCATATGGACAAGAAACCAAGATGCTTGTAAATATCACATGGGATTGATTGCATTTTTTTTTTCTCTTTGGTAACAGGTTTCTTCTTATTTAGTGCAAGAATCACAGAATCTCAGAAATAGGAAAAACCTCAGAGCCTAACTGCTTCTGTATAGAAATCCCTTCAACAAGATCACTACTAACAAGTGGTGATACAACCTTTGCCCCAAAGCATTCAATGCTGGGAAACTTACTCCTTTTTCGTTTGCTTGTTTTTAATTTATTTATTTTTAGTTTTCAACATTCACTTCCACAAGATTTTGAGTTCCAAATTTTCTGCCCATCTCATTCCTCTCCCCACCCCAGGATGGCATGCATTCTGTATACCCCTAAGCTATCCTCCCTTCTAACTCTTGCCCCCCTTCTCTTATCCCTTTCCCCTTCTATTTTCTTGTAGGGCAGGATAGATTTCCATACCACATTTCCTGTATTTCTTATTTCCCAGTTGCATGTGAAAACAATTTTTAACAGGTGATTTTAGAACTTTGGGTTCCAAATTTTCTCCCTTCCTCCTCCCCTACCCACCCTCAATGAAAAGGCAAGCAACTTGATACAGGGTACACATGTGTAGTCATGCAAAACACTTCCATAGTAGTCATGTTGTGAAAAACTAAGTGTATTTCCTTTAATCCTATCCCACTCCTCATGTATTCTATTCTCTCTTTTGACCCTGTCTCTCCTCAGAAGTGTTTGCTTCTGATTACTCCCTACCCCAATCCACCCACCGCCCTATCATCCCCCTGATCTCTTGTCTCCTCCCCCCCATTTTCCTGCAGGATAAGATAGATTTCCATACACAATTGAGTGTGCATGTTTTTACCTTATTAAGACAAATCCTATGAGAATAAGATTCACTCATTCTCTCTTACCTTCCCCCACTTCCTTGCACTCTAAAAGCCCTTTCTTTTCTGTTTTATGTTAGGTAATTTACCTCACTCTACTTCTCCCTTTCTCCTTCCAGTATAATCCTCTCTCGCCCCTTAATTGTATTCTCCATATATCACCCCTTCATCTTCAACTTAACCAGTGTCTTCTATCTATCTATCTATCTATCTATCTATCTATCTATCTATCTATCTATCTATCTATCTGTATCTCTATCTCTATCTCTATATCTATATCTACATCTATATCTATATCTATGTATACCTCTTTACCTCTTCATGTTTCACTTCAGTCTTGTATTTGAAAGTCAAATTTTCTATTCATCTCTGGTCTTTTCATCAAGAATGCTTGAAGGTCCCCCAATTCATTGAATGATGATTTTTTCCCCTGAAGGATTATACTCAGTTTTGTGGGTAGGTGATTCATTGGTTGTAATCCTATTTCCTTTGCCTTCTGGAATATTATATTCTATGCCCTCTGGTTCCTTAATGTAGAAGCTGTTAAATCTTGTGTTAACCCGATTGTGCTTTCACAATACTTAAATTGTTTCTTTCAGGCTGCTTACAATATTTTTTCCTCACCTCAACCTGGGAACTCTGAAATTTGGCTATGATATTTCTAGGATATTTGGGATTTCATAAGTTTATTCTTTCCATTTCTATTTTGCCCTCTAGTTCTAAAATGTCATGGCAATTTTCCTTGATAATTTTTTGAAAGATGATGTCTATGCTCTTTTTTGATCATGGCTTTCAGATAGTCCAATAATTTTTAAATTCTCTCTCCTGGATCTATTTTACAGGTCAGTTGTTTTTCCAATGAGATATTTCACTTTGTCTTCTATTTTTTCATTCTTTTGGGTTTGTTTCACAGTGTCTTGATTTCTCATGAAGTCACTAGCTTCCAATTGCTCCATTCTAATTTTTAAGGAAGTATTTTCTTCAGTGAGCTTTTGAACTTCCTTTTCCATTTGGCCAATTTTGCTTTTTAGGGCATTCTCCTCCTCATTGGCTTTTTGGACCTCTTTTGCCATTTTGGTTAGACTGTTTTTTAAGGTGTTATTTCCGTCAGTATTTTTTTGGGCCTCCTTTAGCAAGTTGTTGACTTGTTTATCATGATTTTCATAGAACACTTCATTTCTCTTCCCAGTTTTTCCTCTACTTCTTTTACTTGTTTCTCAAACTCCTTTGTGAGCTCTTCCATGGCCTGGGACCAGTTCATATTTTTCTTGGAGACATTGGAAGTAAGAGTTTTGACTTTGTGGTCTCCTTCTGGTTGCATGTTTTGATTTTGTTGTTGTTGTTGTTGTTGTTACCAAAGAAAGATTCTATGGTCTGACTTCTTTGAGCCTTTGTTCATGATCTCAGGCAATTACTTGAGTTATAAACTCTTTGTTAAGGTAGGGGTCTGCTTTCAGTGTGGAGAAAGTACTGTGCTGAGCTTTGGGGGGTTTTTCAGCTGTTTTCACAGATACTTCTAGGGACCTATAAATTTTCAGTTCTTCCAAGGTGCTGTGATAAGGGGTGAGGTGTTTACTCCTTTCCTGGCCTGTGCTCTGGTCAGTGAGTGACCACAAGCACTCTTTCCTGCCTTGGAACTGTGAGGGAGATTTTCTCTCCACCACCACTACAAGCTCCACCATGCCAGTGGTCGCCCCAGGACTGCCACCCAGAACTGTGACCCAGATCCAAGCACAGGCAAAGCAAGAGAATCCTGCACCAGCAGAGAGATCACTGCAATTCTCCTCTGATCAGCCACTCGATTGCCCCTCAGTCTGTGGGCCAGAGGCTCCAGAAGCAGCCACCACCTTGGGGCTCAGCTTGAGGACTGGGGCTGTGACCTTGCTTCTCTTTTACCACAGTCACAGACTTTTCCCACTGACCTTTCAAGTTGTCTTTGGCATTTGTGGGTTGAGAGGTCTGGAAACCGCCACAACTGCCTGCTATTCAGTCCTCTGAGGCCTGCCCCAGGTTCACTGAGGCCTGTTTTGCCTGTGCACCCACACCAAACTGCACTCCTCTCCCCGCCCAGCATGATATACCTTTATGATCAACCATTCAGATTGTCTTGGGCTGTAAATTTGTTTCAATCTCTCTTTTTGTGGGTTCTGCTGCTTTAGAATTTGTTTAGAGTTGTTTTTTACAGGTATTTGGAGGGGGAGCTCAAACAAGTCAATGTTTTATACCACCATCTTGGCTTTGCCCTCCAACTTACTACTTTTTGAAACAATCCATTCTGCATAGAGTTCCTCTTATCATTAGGAATTAGTTCTTAAATCTGTTGAAGATCTGCTTTTCTTTTTTTCCTTTTTTTAATCCATTTATGTTGAATTACCAACAATCACTTCTGGCTTAGATTCCTAAAATCTAGCCACTGCTTGGATTATTATAATCTAGCCACTGCTTACCCATGTTCAGACTCTTTAAGAGTCTGCCCAATATGACAATGTTCTAATAAACCTTGTCTTTGGCTGAAAGAAGGCTTGGGTCGAATCCTTTTGATCAGGATCCATGTGTTGTGATTTTGGGCTCCCAGCACCCCTGAACTTCTAAACCACATCATTTTGGTGGCTTGTACGGGGAAACTACCTAACCCCAAGTTCTTCTCCAGCCAAGACTAGAAGGTATGTAAGCCTCCTCTCCCTTCCTTTCTTTCTCTGCAGTTGAGGTTGCTCTCCAAGCACCAAGGTTTGGAGGTGCTTTTCTGGCAGATAGTTATGAGGCTGTCTCACACTCGACCTGATGCTCTCAGGCTTTCAATCCACTAGGTTGGTTGAAAGCCATAGACCTGGATACAAGTTCCACAGCATAGAGGACAAGGATGGACGCCCTATCCGGAAATGTATGCTCTGTTAATTCCCTTGGCACTAGGGAATTGGGGAAAACTGCAGTTGCTTTTTGGTTCCCTGAACCTTACTTACTCCCTTCCCTCTGCACCTCTGCATCCTCCTTCACGAGGTTATAGGGAAAGTTAGAACAGCTAAAATATCTTGGCAGATTCTGGAGGTTTTGTGATTGGTCATTAAGGGGTTTTGAAATTCCTCCTTACAACCCTGGTCACTCCTTTCTCCCACTCCCTTCCCCTGATTCAAGTGGTTAACTCCACTCATAGGAGAAGAGAGTTTCACCCTTTACCCCTCACTTTTGATTTCATCCTCCCCCATCTGGAGAAAATGAAGGAGGCAGGGAGGGGCAGCAGCTACAGCATGGGCCCCACTGGCAATGGCCTTGGGCTCTGGGGCAACTTTTGCCTGGAAGCATCACCCAGGTTCAGCACATCTTGTTCAAGGTAAATAAGCTGACCTCTGAACTTGGGTAAGCAAGCTCTTTTAAAGTTTTAGTTTTAACTGTTAATGATAAGATGTTGATTCTCTGTATAAAGTAACTTGGAGACACATTTAACGAAACTGAAGTCTGCTGATTGGTAATGGTTTGTTTCAAGTTTCAAATTGGTGAACTTTCTGTATCAGTTATGTCAAGCAACTTTTCATAATTTGGTTACTGCTAAACTAATTTAGCTATTGTTGATTATTGTTTTAATGTGTAAACTAGCCAAAAAGCTTGCTTGGGTTATGTATAGCTGGCCAAGAATTTGCAAGTGTATAGAAATCTCTAATGATTGGCTTTTTACATTAGGATACATTTAAGTTTGAGATGTAAATCCTGGAAAAGTTTTTCCTAAGATGTGATTAGTAAAACTTGATGTTTGAGGTAAAAGTTCATAGGATTTTATTTTGAGTTGTCTGATGGGTCATAATCCAGCGATAATCAATAATCCACCACTTGAGAGAAATGCCACAAGCTACTCAGAGAAGGTGATACTGGTGGGAAGTCAGCACTGTGAAAAGCTGAGAGGACAAGTTTAGCCTCAGTCTCATATGAGATCCTCCTGGCTCAGTTTCCCCATTATGTTCCTTTGAAAAGGAATGTTACCCACCTGTCTATGAGGTGGGTTTGATACTGCATGGTTGAAAAATTGAATTCTCTGAATCCAAACAGAGCTAAGGATGTTTTATCCTCTCAAAGTTGGGCTCTAAATCTAGCCCTTGCTTTATATCTGGCCCCTTCAGTCTTTTCTGTCAGATTTGTGTCTTCCAGACTACAGGCCATTCACCTACAGTTGGTAACAGTGAGTACCAGCCAATGTCCCCACTTTGTTTTCTGGATGCAGCCTGTGCTTGGTTCCACTCAACCTCCTCTTTGGGACTCCCTCGAGGCAGGGACAGCTCTACACCCCTTGCCAGCAGGAAGCAGTTTCAGAAGTTGAGACCTTTGCCCCTTACTCCAAAAGAATTTGGGTCCCATTTGTTTGAGGAGGGGATGATGGGGTTGGGATCTGGGCTCCAGAAAGGAAAAACCCTGGACTTCCCACATGGCCAAAACTCTGGCTTTAGCCTGAAACTATAATCCCATCAACTGGCTTTTCATTGTGGCTACACCTAATCTCCCCTCCATTGTCTTGCCTCCCTACGGCCTCTGGTCATTTCGCACTCTTAATCCTAGCTAGGCTCCATTCTCCCTTGGCCAGGAGGTCCAGGTCCCAGGAGTTCTGTTCACCCCAGCTTATTGGTCACTCCTAGGTCCCTCCCACAGTCTTTCTGTATATAAGGTACACTTTGTCTCTATTAAGATGCTTAGATTCTTAAAATCTAGCCACTGCTTAGATTCTTAAAATCTAGCCACTGCTTAGATTCTTATATTCTAGCCACTGCTTACCCATGTTCAGACTCCTTAAGAGTCTGCCCAATATGACATTGTTCTAATAAACCTTGTCTTTGAAAAAAAAAACAATCACTTCCATAAGCTTTTGAGTTTTATATTTTTCTCCCCCTCCCTCCCCTAGACAGTGAGCAATCTTATATAGGCTATGCATATACATTCCTATTAAACATATTTTCACATTAGTGATGTTGTAAGTAAGAATTAGAACCAATAGGAGGAACCATCAGAAAGAGGAAACAAAGCACAACAGAAAGAAAAAAAAAGCAAATAGTATGCTTTGATATGCATTCAAACTCCATAGTTCTTTCTTCTTTGTGGACAGCATTTTCCATCATGAGGTCTTTGGAGATGTCTTAGATCCTTGTATTGCTGATAAGGGTCAAGTTTATCAATATTAGTCATCATATAATGTGGCTGATATTGTGTACAATGTTCTCCTGGTTCTGCTCACTTCACTCAGCATCAGACAATACAAGTCTTCCCAGGTTTTTCTTAAGTCAGCCTGTTCATCATTTCTTATAGCACAATAGTATTCCATTACATTTATATGTGACAACGTGTTCAACTATTCCCCAATTGATGGACATCCTCTCAATTTCCAATTCTTTGCCACCACAAAAAGAGTTGCTATAAATATTTTTGTACATGTGGGTCCTTTTTCCATTTGTATGATTTCTCTGGGATATAGCCTTAGAAGTGTTATTACTGGGTCAAAGGGTATGAACATTTTCATAGCCCTTTGGGCATAGTTCCAAATTTCTCTCCAAAATAATTGGATCAGTTCACAACTCCACCAATAATGCATTAGTATTCCAATTTTCCCACATCTTCTCCAACATTTATCATTTTCCTGTTTTGGTATGTTGGCCAATCTGATAGGTATGATGTGGTACCTCAGAGTTGTTTTGATTTGCATTTCTGTAATCAACAGTGATTTAGAACATTTTTTCATATGACTGTAGAGGGCTTTAATTTCTTCATCTGAGAAATGCCTGTTCATATCCTTTGACCATTTCTCAATTGGGGAATGACTTGTATTCTTATAAATTTGACTTAATTCTCTATATATTTTAGAAATTAGACCCATATCAGAGACACTGGTTGTAAAAATTCTCTCCCAATCTTCTACTTTTTTTCCAATCTTGGTTGCATTGGCTTTGTTTGTGCAAAAACTTTTCTATTTAATGTAATCAAAGTTATCCATTTTGCTTTTTGTAATGTTCTCTATATCCTGTTTGGTCATGAATTCTTCTGTTCTCTGTAAATCTTATAGGTAAACTATTCCTTGCTCTCCCAGTTTGCTTACAGTATCTGTCTTTATATTTAAATCATGAACCCATTTTGACTTTGTTTTGGTATATGGTGTGACATTTTGGTCTATGCCTAGTTTCTGCCATACTCTTTTCCAGTTTTCCCAGCAGTTTTTGTCAAAGAGTGGGTTCTTATCCCAGAAGCTGGGGTCTTTGGGTTTATCAAATAATAGATTACTATAGTCATTGACTCCTGTGTCTTGCATACGTAACCTATTCCATTGATCTGCCACTCTATTTCTTAGCCAATACCAAGCAGTTTTGATGGTTGCTGCTTCATAATACGATTTAAGATCTGAAATGGCTAGGCTACTTCCCCTGCATTTCTTTTCATCAGTTCCCTTGATATTCTGGACCTTTTGTTCTTCCAAATGAATATTGTTATTATTTTTCTAATTCTATAAAATAATGTTTTGGTAGTTTGATTGGTATGGTACTGAATAAGTAAATTAACTTAAGTAGAATTGTCATTTTTATTATATTAGCTCAGCCTACCCATGAGAAACTGATGGTTTTTCTAATTATTTAGATCCCTGCCTGGTGTGATATATCTTTCTGATCAACCATCCAAGCTGACTTGGGCTGTACATTTGTTTCACTCTGTCTTTTTATGAGTTCTGTTGCTTTAGAATTTGTTTAGATTCATTCTTACAGGCATTTGGAGGGTTTGGGGGAGGGCTCAAGCAAGTCACTGCTTTTACTCTGCCATCTTGGCTCTGCCCCTCCCCAACTTACTACCTTTTAAAGTAATCCATTTTGCATAAAGTTCCTCTTATCATTAGGAATTAGTTCTTAAATCTACCTAAAATCTGCTTTTCTACAACTTCCCTTTATCTTTCTTTGTTTTGTCCTCTGGAGCTAAGCTAAAAAGTTAATCTCTACTGCACGTAGGGGTCCCAGTAAGTACTTAAGGTACATACAACTCCCCCCAAGTCTTTTTTTTCCCACTAAGCTAAACAACCTTAGTTCTTTTGACCCATTCTCATACAGCATGGTCTGTAGCACCTTCAACATCCTCCTTGCATATTCCTAGATACTTCATGTTTACATTTTTACCTTGATCCCCTGCTGAAATGTGACTTAAAAGGGGCTCATCATCATGGTAGAGTGGATGAAAAAGAGATATGCGATTTTTGGTTTTTTTATTATATTTCAAGTCAGAGTTTTCCAGAAATTGATTGTTTTTACCTTTTGAAAAACCTAGCACTGTGCTTCATGACCATATTGAATGAAGAGAGAAAGAAGATCCATGAAGATAGAAACCATGTCTTATTTGTAATTTGCATCACCTTGAGTGCCTAGCTTAGCACTCAGAATATAGTAGACACTAAATAAATGTTTTTTTGAATGGAATGGAATTGGATTACATATACATTTTTTTTTGCCTCAGGAAACTTAATTATCACTGAGAGTGCCTCAATAGTGAATTTTGAAGGCAGATGTTTTGCTTTCTTTCCTACATACTAAAACCAATCACTTCCAGCTACAAAGATCTTGTCCTCCTCATTCTAAAGTATGACAGGACATGAGCCATCCAGCTGATATGAAGTCTGTAGTAGCTCTATTTCCTTCTGAGTATACTATGAAAGAACCATGAAATCCTCTGTTCAAGCCAGCTGTGCAGCTTCCAGAGGTTTCCTCTGAAACAAGTGCTGGGCTAAGATTAAGCTAGGCAAAATGCCTGAAGAGTTACTGAATAGGTTTGATACAAATTACACTGTCCTGCTGGTTTGAAAGTGCACATTACTAGAGTCATTAACCATAATCATCCTCAATTACAAGCACTGTAAGTGTGCATACAGCAGCCCAATAAATGTAGCCATTGTTTGTATGTGATGCTTGTAATTTGGAAAGATACAGCCACCCCTCCCAGGGCACAATAACACACTCTCATCTCCTGCTTCTTCTCTCTGCCCTCATTTGAACACCAGTTTTTATGGATTATCATAAAATAATGAAATGGGGCCAGTCAATGCAGTTTTCTTTTCTTCATCCAAAGCAATTCAATTGTTTATTTTCTTTGATTCTATATTACAAAGAATGAGCTTATAGAGTTGTGTATCCTTAATGCATCTCTGGTGAATAAAATTACTTTTGCAACTTCCTTTTTCTTAAAGGACATATCTGTTACAGTGACAACATATAGAATCCATACAATGAAGAATGAGAAAGGGAAACCAACAGCTGTTGTACAGTGCATTATACCCAAAATTTAGCCTAAAGCATTAAATAAATACAATCCCAACTGAAGAATAACTCATCACCCATTTGGATATATACACACACAACACATATACATACATACTTACATATATGAGTACTTACAATACACACATACACATACATATATACGTGTAGTCATTTGTATATACATATATATATGTATATATAAATCCTTTTTAAATGTTAGGAATGAGTTATAACTATTTTAATCTGTTCATTTTGGATTCACATTTAAATTACATATCTGGCAAAAAGCAAGATCACATCAAAATGAAATAACAACTAAAAAGCTGATGAAATGATCTACCATGACTATATTAATAGAAGTATATTTTCTTCTCATACTCTTATTTGTGTTTTGGATATGTGATGTCTTTTTTGTTTGTTTGTTTGCTTTTTGTTTGTTTTTGTTTTGTTTTGTTTTGTTTTTTAGAATAGCAAGGCGTTAGGGAAACAAACCCTATCAAAGAAAATAGGTGCTTATCATACTTTTTTTGGTAACTGATGATAATATTCATAGTTGTTATGATAATTGGTTGGTTATAATATTGGTTATGGTTGTTATGGTAATGATAACTAGTGATTATTTTTAGCACAAGAAGTGTGTTCGATGGCATTATAATGATGTAGTCAAAATGGTTTACATTTTCCAATCCTAATGTCTATTGAGAAGGGCAGTGGAAAGACAACTGGCTTCTGGGGTCAATATGATCTTAGTTCAAGTCTTACTTCTAACATGTACTAGCTGTGTGAATTTGGGAAAGTCATTTAACCTTTTATTCCCCCCCCATCAACTCTTTAAGATAATAAATCATAGATTAATAAGAGCAATAACTAATCATATTTGTACATGGATTTTGCTTAGCAGTAAGCTTCCTACATCAATGAAATCATAGATCCAAATAAAACCAAAATCTATAGAAGATATTTTTTTTCTTCAATCTTGCTTTAAAATGATGTCTAGGGCAAATGCAAAAAAAACCCAACAAGTCTCAGATGTGAAATGCCCTTGCCCCTGTGTTCAGTAGTCTACCTTTAGCATTTCATGCAAAAGAATGTAAGAGTGAGAATATTGTCATGTAACACAACTGTGTGTTGGTAGAAATTAAATATTGGAATTTTATTCAAGATCCTTTGGTATTATCAAGATTACTTGCCCAAAAGGAATCTTTCAAGTAGGGGTGGTGAAGTCCACAATATTCAGGGTCACATACATCCCCAGGAGGTCTTTATTTATTTTTTTATTAATTTATTTTGATTTATCAATAATCACTTCCATATGCTTTTGAGTTTAAAATTTTTCTCCCCCTTCCTCCCCACCACCCTCCCCAAGACAGCACACAATCTGATATAGGCTATACATTTACATTCATATTAAATATATTTTCACGTTAGTGATGTTGTAAGTAGAAATTAAAATCAATAGGAGTAACCATCAGAAAGAGGAAACAAAACTCAAAAGAAGAGAAAAAAAATAACAATTCAGCTTCCATAGTTCTTTCTTTGGGTGTGGATAGCATTTTCCATCACAAGGCCTCTGGAGATGTCTTAGATCCTTGTATTGCCAGGAATGGTTAAGTTTATCAATATTAGTCATCACACAATGTGGCTGTTATTGTGTACAACGTTCTCTTGGTTCTGCTCACTTCATTCAGCATCAGACCATACAAGTCTTTCCAGGTTTTTCTGAAGTCAGCCTGTTCATTATTTCTTACAGCACAATAGTATTCCATCACATTCATATGCCACAACTTGCTCAGCCATTCCCGAATTGATGGGCATCCTCTCAATTTCCAATTCTTTGCCACTACAAAAAAAGCTGCTATGAATATTTTTGTACAAGTAGTTCCTTTTCCCATTTGTGTGATCTCTTTGGGATATAGCCCTAGAAGTGCTATTACTGGGTCAAAGGGGATGCACATTTTTAAAGCCCTTTGGGCATAATTCCAAATTACTCTCCAAAATGGTTGGATCATTTCACAACTCCACCAACAATGCATTAGTATTCCAATTTTCCCACATCTTCTCCACCATTTATCATTTTCCTGTTTTGTCATGTTGGCCATTCTGATAGGTGTGATGTGGTACCTCAGAGTTGTTTTGATTTGCATTTCTCTAATCAATAGTGATTTTGAGCATTTTTTCATATGACTATAGATGGCTTTAATTTCTTCATCTGAGAACTGTCTGTTCATATCCTTTGACCACTTATCAATTGGGGAATGGCTTGTATTCTTATAAATTTGACTTAATTCTCTATATATTTTAGAAATGAGGCCTTTATCAGAGAGACTGGTTGTAAAAATTCTTTCCCAATTTTCTACCTTCCTTCTAATCCTAGTTGTATTGGCTTTGTTTGTGCAAAAACTTTTCAATTTAATGTAATTAAAATTATCTATTTTGCTTTTCAAACATTCTCTATCTCCTGTTCGGTCATGAATTCTTCTGTTCTCCATAGATCTGATAGGTAAACCATTCCCTTGCTCTCCCAGTTTACTTATAGTATCAGACTTTATATCTAACTCATGTAACCATTTTGATTTTATTTTGGTATATGGTGTGACATTTTGGTCTATGCCTAGTTTCTGCCATACTCTTTTCCAGTTTTCCCAGCAGTTTTTGTCAAAGAGTGGGTTCTTATCCCAGAAGCTAGGGTCTTTGGGTTTATCAAATAATAGATTACTATAGTCATTGACTACTGTGTCTTGCATACGTAACCTATTCCACTGATCCACCACTCTCTTTCTTAGCCAATACCAAGCAGTTTTGATGATTGCTGCTTTATAATACAATGTAAGATCTGGAATGGCTAGGCCACCTTCCTCTGCATTTCTTTTCATTAGTTCTCTTGATATTCTGGACCTTTTGTTATTTCAAATGAATCTTGTTATTATTTTTTCTAGCTCTATAAAATAATTTTTGGTAGTTTGATTGGTATGGCACTGAATAAGTAAATTAGCTTAGGTAGAATTGTTATTTTTATTTTATTAGCTCAGCCTACCCATGAGCAACTGATGTTTTTCCAATTAGTTATATCTGATTTTATTTGTGTGCAGTGTTTTGTAATTGTGTTCATACAGTTTCTGGTTTGTTTTGGGAGGTAGACTCCTAAATATTTTATAATGTCTACAGTAAGTTTAAATGGAATTTCTCTTTCTATCTCTTGCTGTTGGGCTTTGTTGGTAATGTATAGAAATGACAATGATTTATGTGGGTTTATTTTATAGCCTGCAACTTTGCTAAAGTTGTTTATTATTTCAAGTAGTTTTTTACTTGATTCTCTGGGATTCTCTAGGTGTAACACCATGTCATCTGCAAAGAGTGATAGCTTTGTTTCTTCTTTGCCTATTCTAATGCCTTCAATGTCTTTTTCTTCTCTTATTACTAAAGCTAATGTTTCCAGTATGATGTTGAATAATAGTAGTGATAATTGACATCCTTGTTTCACCCCGATCTTATTGGAAATGATTATGGCTTGTCTCCATTACATATGATGCTTGCTGAAGGTTTTAGATAGATGCTATTCATTATTTTAAGGAAGACTCCATTCACACCTATGCTCTCTAGTGTTTTTAATAGGAATGGGTGTTGTATTTTGTCAAATGCTTTGTCTGCATCTATTGAGATGATCATGTGGTTTCTGTTAGTTTTGGTGTTCATGTGATGGATTATGCTGATAGTTTTCCTTATATTGAACCAGCCCTGCATTCCTGGTATAAATCCTACCTGGTCATAGTGTATTATTCATATGATAAGTTGCTGTAATCTATTTGCTAATATTTTGTTTAAAATTTTTCATCTATATTCGTTAAAGAAATTGGTCTATAATTTTCTTTCTCTGTTTTGACTCTTCCTGGTTTAGGTATTTGTATCATAAAAAGAATTTGGTAAGATTCCTTCTTTACCTATTTTACCAAATAGTTCATATAGTATTGGAATTAATTGTTCTTTAAATGTTTGATAGAATTTGCATGTAAATCCATCTGGCCCTGGAGATATTTTTATAGGGAGTTCATCAATGACTTATTCAATTTCTTTTTCTGAGGTGGGGTTATTTAAGTATTTTACTTCCTCTTTTTTTAATCTAGGCAATTTATATTTTTGTAAGTATATATCCATTTCACTAAGATTGTCAAATTTGTTGGCATATAGTTCGGCAAAATAATTCCTAATTGTTGTTTTACTTTCCTCTTCCTTGGTGGTAGTTTCACCCTTTTCATTCTTGATGCTACTAATTTGGTTTTCTTATTTATTATTTTTAACTAGATTAACCAAAGGTTCATCTATTTTATCAGTTTTTTTCATAAAACTGGCTCTTAGTTTTATTTATTAGTTCAATAGTTTTCTTAATTTCAATTTTATTAATTTTTTCTTTGGTTTTCAATATTTCTAATTTGTTGTTTAATTGAGGATTTTTAATTTGTTCTTTTTCTAGTTTTTTTAGTTGTATGCCCAATTCATTGATCTCCTCTTTTCTATTTTATTTATGTAAGCATTTAGAGATATAAAACTTCCCCTAAGAACTGCTTTTGCTGCATCCCATAGGTTTTGGTATGTTGTCTCATTATTGTCATTCTCTTGAATGAAATTATTGATTGTTTTTATGATTTGTTCTTTGACCCAATCATTTTTTAGGATTAGATTATGTAGTTTCCAATTATTTTTAGTCTATCTTTCCATGGCCCTTTATTACATATAATTTTTATTGCATCATGATCTGAAAATGATGCATTTAATATTTCTGCTTTTCTGCATTGGATTGTGAGGTTTTTATGCCCTAGTAAATGGTCAATTTTTGTGTATGTGCCATGTACTGCTGAGAAAAAAGTATATTCGTTTCTATCCCCATTCAGTTTTCTCCACAGGTCTATCATACCTAACTTTTCTAATGTTCTATTCACCCCCTTAACTTCTTTCTTGTTTATTTTGTGGTTATATTTATTTAGTTCAGAGAGGGAGAGGTTGAGGTCCCCTACTAGTGTAGTTTTGCTGTCTATTTCTTCCTGTAACTCCCTGAACTTCTCCTCTAAGAATTTGGATGCTATACCATTTGGTGCATATATGTTTAGTAATGATATTACTTCATTGTCTATGGTGCCTTTTAGCAGGATGTAGTTTCCTTCCTTATCTCTTTTGATAAGGTATATTTTTGCTTTTGCTTTGCCTGAGATCAGGATTGCTACCCCTGCTTTTTTTACTTCAGCTGAAGCATAATATATTTTGCTCCAGTCTTTTACCCTTACCCTGTATGTGTCACTCTCTTTCAAATGAGTTTCCTGTAAACAACATATTGTAGGATTATGATTTTTTAATCCAATCTTCTATATGCTTCTGTTTTATGGGAGAATTCATCCCATTCACATTTACAGTTATGATTACTATCTTCATCTTTTTCTCCATCCTCCCCACCCCGTTTATGCTTTTCTTTCTCTTTTCTCCTTTCCCACCTCACTAGTGTTTTGCTTTTGACCAGAGCCTTCTTTTGTCCCACCTCCCTTCTATTATCTCTTTCCCTTTTCTTCCCCTTTCCCTTCCCACTACCTATAGTGCAAGTTAGATTTCTATACCTGATTATGTTATTCCCTTCTTGAGCCAAATCTAATGAGAGTAAGGTTCAAACAATGCTCATCCCCCTCCCTTCTTTACCTCTGCTCTAATAGGTTTTTGTGTCTTTTCCTGTAATGTAATTTACCCTTGTCCGCCTCCTCCTTTCTCAGTACATTTGCTTAGCTCATACTAATCCACTTACTTGGATACATTTAAGTCACTTGATTAATTTTTTTTTATCATTACATCAAAGTCAACTTAGGTCCACCCCTTTTCTGTATACTCCTTTAACATGGTATAATAATAATAATACAGTTCTCAAGAGTTGTAAGTGTCATCTTCCCTTGTAGGGATGTAAACATTTTGCCCTTATTAACAACATATTGTATCTTTCTGTCCCATTTACATTTTTATGTCTCTCTTGAATCTTGTACTTGAAGATCAAATTTTTTGTTGAGCTCTGGTATTTTTATCAGGAATGTTTGGAAATTCCCTATTTTGTGGAACATCCATCTCCTTCCCTGAAAAATCATGCTCATTTTCACCGGGTAGTTAATCCTTGGCTGCATTCCAAGCTCCTTTGCTTTACAGAATATCATGTTCCATGCCCTACAGTCTTTTAATGTATAGGCTGCAAGGTCCTGTGTAATCCTGACTGAAATTCCATGATATTCAAATTGTTTCTTTCTGGCTGCTTGCAGTAATTTCTCATTAATCCGGTAATTTTGGAATTTAGCTATTATATTCCTTGGCATTTTCAATTTGGGATCCCTTTCAGGTGGGGAGCGATGGATTCTTTCTATAGTTATTTTACTTTCAGGTTCTAGGACTTCAGGGCAGTTTTCCTTTATGATTTCCTGAAGGATATTGTCCAGGCTCTTTTTTTATCGTGACTTTCAGGTAGGCCTATAATTTTTAAATTGTCTCTCCTGGATCAATTTTCTAGGTGAGCTGTTTTACCCATGAGGTATTTTATGTTTTCATCTATTTTTTCATTTTTTTGTTTCTGTCTGACTGATTCTTGCTCTCTCATAGAGTCTTTAGTTTCCATTTGTTCAATTCTAATTTTTAACATATTGTTTTTTTCTGTTAGATTTTGTACTTTCTTCTCCAATTGGTCAATTGTATTTTTAAGGGATTTATTTTCTTCATTGTACTTTTTTTCCAATTGGCCAATTGTATTTTAAAGGACTCCTCTACCTCTCTCATTTGACTTTTGAAATGCTTCTTGAGTTCTTCTAATAAGGGTTTTTGGGCTTCAGACCAGTTCATATTCCTTTTTAATGTTGCAGATGTGGATTTGATGACAGTGTTGTCCTCTTCAGAATTTCTGTCTTGATCTTCACTCTTCTCATAATATGAATCTATCGTACATTTCTTTTTACTCGTGGTGTTTCTTTGCTCCCTGGCCTTTAAAGAGATTAAGCTCTCCTGCTGGGGAGCAGAGGGCACTGACCCAAGCTTCTTGTGTTGGGAGCCTAGGTCTTGGTCACTGGCTTTGTGTGCTGGGGCCTCTTATGTTGGCAATTGGAGGCTGTAGGGTTCTGGCAGCTTATATGGTGTTGGGCTAGAATCAGCAAGGCTGGGACTTCCAGATAAATCTAGGTTGCCTGCTTTTCCTTTCCTTTAACTTTGTTTAGCTCCTTTTAGATAAGTGCTGCCAAGTGTTTATCTGCCTGGGGCCCCTTGCAGTGCTGCTTCCCTTATTTCTGTTGAGGCACTGGGAGACTTCTTTGCTGCAGAATGCCTAGGCACCTGGTGGTTTTCTGAGCTGGCTTCCACCAGTTACCCCACCTTCACTGAGGCACTGGGAGGTACAGCTGTTGGTGTTTGCCTGCTCGACCACCTAGGCTTTGGGATCTCCTCCTGGTTGTCAGTTGGAGGCTGTAGGGTTCTGATAGCTTACCTGGTGTTGGGCTGGAATCAACAAGGCTGGAACTTTTTTGGCACCTCTAGGTTGCTTTCTTCAGCTCCCTTCAGATGAATGCTGCTGGTTGCTTATCCACCTGGGGCCCTTTGCAATGCTGCTTCCCTTGTTTTTGCTGAGGCACTGTGAGACCCGTTTGCTGTAGAATGTCGAGGCACCAGAATCTCAAGGCACCAGAATCTCCTACTGGTGTGCTAAAGTGGGTCTTTCCACTAGCTGGCTGGGCACCTCCTGCTTCTTACTGCTCCCCTTCCCCCAGGATAAGAGGGGCCTTTCCAGTTAATCCCTCTAGCTACCTGGGCTACTGCACTGCTGCACCCAGTCTTTCTTCTGGTTCAGCTGTTCCAGGGTTTTTTCTGGGGTGATGTTTTCTGGGTTTTCAGAGGTTGATAGGGGAGGGTGAGAGTGATTACCTTTTTGATCCTCCATCTTTGCTCCAGGAAGCTGCCCCAGGAGGTCTTAGTTTCAGAGATATAATTGCCTTTTCCATTTCTTACTAAAGTCAGTCCTAGGAAAACAACAGTATGCAACATCAATGCCAATACTAATATTGGGTTCTGCCTGGTGCCCCAAACACATTATATTTTGGGCTAGATTGTTGTCCTTTGGAGTTTCATAAAATGTCTTTCTGAGAATTATATCATGAGTGAAGTTGGAAAACTTATTTAGGATAGTTGGGTTGCCACCAATTTTGTTATAGTCACAAGTGAAAAGAGAAACATTAGACAGCTGGCAGCCTAAGAGAAAACCCTAGCAATAAAACAGCAGTTTAACAAAGCTGGCTCAGCAAAATCTAGGGCTGTTCTGAACCCTCATAATAATTCTTTTAAACAGTGACTGAAAACAAGTAAGAGATGCTGGTGCCATTAGTATTCAAGTCCCTGAGTTTTAGTCAGTGAATATAAAGTAAGAGTTTCATCTCCACATTTCTTAAATATTGCATCATGTGGTGCAGTAAAGTTACTATTGAAATTCTCCATTACTCATGCAGAATTTGGATTATTCCAAGAATGCAGTAGAGATCTGTTTTGTTACATGATCACCTTCTAGAGCTGGATGCCAGTGAATTTTATGCTGTATTGCTTACTAAAAACATTCAAACATTTTTTTTCCTCTTGGTTAATGGTATTAGAAACCGTTTGATATAGAAGAAGGATTCCTAGATTGTAATATTTGTTTGGATTTTGGATCCGCTATTTCTAAGATGGAATCACAGAATTTGAGTAGAAAGGAACCTCAAGGACCACATAGGCCAACTCAGAACTAAGAAAGAATTCCCACTTATCATATCTTTGCTTAAATACTTCCAACAATGGCAAACCAACTATTGCCGTAGGTACTCTATAGCTCATTTGTTTATTTTTCCTTTCTGACATTAAGCCTAAATTTTCCTCCATTTTATCTTATCCCCGTCTTTCCTAGTTCTTTATTGTAGCACTAAACAAATGGATTAAGACCTAGAACAATTCAGAGAAAACATCTCTCTGAACCTTAGTTACCTCATTTGTACTATCAAGGGATAGATATAGAATTGGTAGTCCTCAAACTTTTTGGTTCCAAGGCTCCTTTATATTCTTAAACATTATTGAAGCATCTGCTCATTCCCCCAAAAAATTTTTTGTGTATATGGATTATGTCTACCAATATATATTATATTAAAATTAAAATATCTTACTAGTGTTATGAAAACTATTTTGAATTTGGTTCTTCCTGAAAAGATCTTGCTGATCTCCAGAGGTCTATGGACCATACACTTTGAGGACAACTGAACTTGATGATTTTAAGATCTCTTTCAGCTTTAGAATTTCTGATAATGGTTGATACTTATGTTAGTTACTTAAGCTTATAAAGTGTTCATATACTTTTTTCTCATTTGATCTTTATACTATCCTTATGAGGTACATACTCTAGCAATTATTCCTATTAGGAGTCTGAGCTTTAAAGAGATGAGATGACTTGCCCAAGGTGATATAAGCAATAGGTAATGGAACTGAGAGAGTTGAACATAAGACCTGTTACTCCATGGTTGCTGAATGTTCCCTCTTCTCTTTCTAAAGTAAACTTAATAATTTTCTTCCTGGTGCCAGAACTACTCTCTGATACAGTGAAGTAAGGAAGACACAGTTTAGCATGACACTACACTCTTTAATAGTTCAAATGGCTTGATGTATCCTGTGCTTTTCCACACTGCCAGAAATTTTTTCATGTGTCTTTTCATACCTCATGGAATAGTAATTCCTTTTAAAATTTATTGTATTTATTTTTTAAATATTACCCAATTACTTGTAAAAAGTTTAACATTCATTTTAAAAAGTGAATTCCAAATTATCTTCTTGCCTCCTGCCACTCCCCTATATCAATTAGAGATGTGAAGTCATGCAAAACATTTCCATCTTAGCCATATTACAAAAATAAAGTAAGAAAAGTATGTTTCAATTTGCACTCAAAGTTCATAAGTTTTCTCTCTGGTGGTGGATTACATTTTTTATCATGAGTCCTATGGAACACTCTTGGATCATTGTCTTAATCAAAATAGCTAAGTCTTTCACTGTTGAGCATCCTTATAATATTGCTGTAACTATATACAAGGTTTTCCTGGTTGAACTCACTTCACTTTGGATGAATTCATATAAGTTGTCTTAGTTTTTTCTGAAACCATTCTGTTCATCATTTCTTATAGAACAGTAGGATTCCATCATGATCTTATACCAAAATTTATTCAGCCATTTCTTCATTGATGAAGAAATTCTTCACTTCCTCAATTTCTAATTCCTTGCCACAAAAAAAAGTTGCTATAAATATTTTTTGCCCAAATAGATTCTTTTCCCTTCTTTTTGATCTCTTTAAGTTGAAGACCTAGTACTGACATTTTTGGGTGAAAAGGTTTGCAGTTTTAGTCTTTGAGGCATAGCTCTGAATTGTTCTCCTGAATGGTTAGACTAGTTCACAATTCCACCAAAAGGGAATTAGTATCTCTAAGCTTTTTTTTTTCATTTCCTCCACATTTGCCATGTTCATTTTCTGTCATGTTAGCCAATCTGATAGGTACCTCAGAGTTGTTTTAATTTGCATTTCCCAAATAAATAATGATTGAGAGCATTTTTTCATGTGACTAGAGATAGCTTTGATTTCTTCTGAACACTGAAAAAGTTCATATCTTTGACCATTTATCAATGAAGAATGGACTATATTTTTTATAAATTCTGCTCAGTTCACTATATATTTGAGAAATATCAGAGAAACTTGCAATACAAATTTTCCCCAGTTTCCTATTTTCTTTCTAATTTTGGCAACATTTGTTTTGTTTGTGCAAATGTATTTTTTTAACATTATGTAATCAAAATTATCCATTTTACTTCCTGTGATCCCCTCCATCACTTGTTTGGTTATAAACTCTTCCCTTATCCATAGATATGATTGTTAATTTTTTTCCATATTCCCCTATTTTACTTATGATATCACCCTTTATCGCTAAATCATTTATCCATTTTGACCCTATATACAGTGTGAGATATTAGTCTATGATGCCTTAGTTTCTTCCAAATTGCATTCCAGTTTTCACACTTATTTTAAATCAAATTATAAGTTCTAATTTGATAGCTTGGATCTTTTGATTTATCAAACACAACATTACTATGGTTGTTTACCATTGTGTATCTGATTCATTACACTGATCCACCATTCTATTTTGTAGCTAGTTCCAGATTGTTTTCATGATTACTGCTTTTGTATGAATACTTATTAAGGAAATTGGTCTACAGATTTCTTTCTTTCTTTTTGCTTTCCTTGGTTTAAGTATCAAAACCATAATTGGTTTATAGAAGAAATTTGGTAAGACTCCTTTATCTCTTTTTTTTTCAAATACTATGTGGTATTGGAATTATTGTTTTTTAAATGTTAAATAGAAAGGACTTGTAAATCCATCAATTTCTGAAGAATTTTTTTCTTAGGGAGCTCATTTATGGTTTATTCAATTTCTTTTAAAAAAAAGTCTTCATCATTTAATTAGGGTAGTTTATATTTTTATAAATATTCTTCCATTTCACTTAGGTTGTCAGTTTTACTGATACATAATTAGACAAAATAACTCTTTGTAATTCATTTAATTTCTTTTTTCATTGGTGGTACAATCAACCTTCTCAATTTTGATGCTTGTAATTTGATTTTCTTCTTTTTTAATCAGATTAACCAATAATTTGTCTTTTTTATTATTTTTTTCATAAAAACAACTAATTTTATTTATTAATTCAATTTTTTTTTACTTAGAATTTTAATATTCTCTCCTTTGAATTTCAAGATTTCTTTTTTGGTGTAATTGTGGATTTTCAATTTGTTCTTTCTCTAGTTGTTTATGTTTTAAGTGATATAACCAATTCATTAACCTGCTCTCTTTTATTGATGTACTCATTTACAGATATAAATTTCCCCTAAGTACTGCTTTGGCATCATGCTACAAATTTTGGTATGTTGTATCAGTGTTGTCCTTTTCTTTAGGGAAATTATTGATTTGTACAATTTTTTTTCTTTGACTACTCATTCTTTAGGATCAGATTATTTAGTTTCCAATTAACTTTTAATCTCTGCTTCCCTGGCCCTTTTTTATTTTATTATTTTTTTTAACTTTTTCAGGTTCATTAATTTACTTATTTTTAGTTTTCAACATTCACTTCCACAAGATTTTGAGTTCTGAATTTTCTCCCCATCTCATCCCTCCCTCCAAGATGGTGTGTATTCTGAATACCCCCTCCCCTAATGTGCCCTCCCTTCTATCCCTCCTTTCTCTCATCCCTTTTCCCTTCTATTTTCCTGTAGGGCAGGATATATTTCTATACCCCACTGCCTGTATATCTTATTTCCAAGTTGCATGTGAAAACAATTTTTAACATTTGTTTTTAAAATTTAGGTTCCAAATTTTCTCCATTCCTCCCTCCCTACACACCATCATTGAGAAGACAAACAACTAGATACAGCTTATACATGTGTAGTCATGCAAAACACTTCCATAGTAGTCATGTTGTGGAAAACTAACTAAATTTTCCTTCATCCTATCCTGCTCCCCATTTATTATACTCTCTCTTTTAACACTATCCCTTCTCAGAAGTGTTTCTTTCCTTCTTATTATCCCCCCAGTCTTCCCTCCCCTCTATCATCACTCCATTCTCTTATCCCCTTCCCCCCCTATTTTCCTATAGGGTAAGATAGCTTTTCCATAACCAATTGAGTGTGTATGTTATTCACTCCTAAAGCAAAATCCCATGAGAATTAGTTTCACTCATTCCCTGTCACCTTCCTCCACTTCCCTTCCACTGGAAAAGCCTTTTCTTGTCTGTTCTATGTGATATAATTTACGCTATTCTACCTCTCCCTTTCTCCTTCTCCCAGTATAATTCTCTCTCACCCCTTAATTTTATGCTCCAGATATCACCCCTTCATCTTCAACTCACCCTGTGTCCTCTATCAATCTACCTATATAGTTTTTTTTCCCTCCAACTACCCTAATACTGACAAAGGTCTCATGAGTTACAAATATCATCTTAACATGTAGGAATGTACACAGTTCAATCTTAATAAGTCCCTTATGATTTCTCTTTCCTATTTACCTCTTCATGCTTCTCTTGAGTCTTGTATTTGAAAATCAAATTTTCTATTCAACTCTGATCTTTTCATCAAGAATGCTTGAAGGTCCTCTATTTCACTGAACGTCCACTTTCACCTGAAGTATTATACTCAGTTTTACTGGGTAAGTGATTCTTGACTGTAATTGCTATCTCCTTTGCTCTCTGGAATATCATATTCCAAGCCCTCTGGTCCCTTGACGTAGAAGCTGCTAAAGCCTGAGTCATCTTGATTATGTTTCCACAATACTTGAACTGTTTCTTTCTGGCTACTTGCAATATTTTCTCCTTGACCTGGGAACTCTGGAATTTGACTACAATATCCCTAGGAGTTTTCCTTTGGGGATCTTGTTCAGGAGGTAATCAGTGGATTCTTTCAATTTCTATTTTACCCTCTGGTTCTAAAATATCAGGGCAGTTTTCCTTGATAATTTCTTGAAACATGATGTCTAGGCTCTTTTTTTCATCATGGCTTTCAGATAGTCCAATTTTTTTTTATTTATTTCTCCTGAATCTATTTTCCAGGTCAGTTTTTTTTTCCAATGAGGTATTTCACATTGTCTTATTTTATTTTCATTCTTTTGGTTTCTTTTACAATGCCTTGATTTCTCATAAAGTCACTAGCTTCCATTTGCTCCATTCTAATTTTTAAGAAAGTATTTTCTTCAATGAAGTTTTGGACTTCCTATTCCATTTGTCCAGTTCTGCTTTTGAAGACATTCTTCTCCTCGTTGACTTTTTGGACCTCTTTTCCCATTTGGGTTAGGCTATTTTTAAGGTGTTATTTTCTTCAGTATTTTTTGGGTCTCCTTTAGCAAGTTGTTGACTTGGTTTTCATGATTTTCATAGAACATTCTCATTTCTCTTCCCAGTTTTTCCTCTACTTCTCTTACTTGCTTCTTAAAATTCTTTTTGAGCTCTTCCATGGCCTGAGGCCAATTCATATTTTTTTAGAGGCTTTGGATGTAGGAGCTTTGACTTTGTTGTCTTCTTCTGGTTGTATGTTTTGATCTTGTTACCAAAGGAAGATTCTATGTTCTGATTTTTTTGGACTTTTGTTTGTTCATGATCCCAGCCAATTGCTTGAATTTAAACTCTTTGTTAAGGTAGGGGTCTGCTTCCAATATAGAGAATGTACTTTTCCAAGCTTTGGGGGTTTTGTGCAACTGTTTTCAGAGATACTTCTAGGGACCTGTTAATTTTCAGTTCTTCCAAGGCGGTATGATCAAGGGCAAGGTGTTTACTCCTTTCCTGGCCTGTGCCCTGGTCTATGACTGATGACAAGCACTTTTTTTCTCCCTTGGATCTCTGAGGAGGATTCCCTCTCCACTGCCACTACAAGCTCCACCATGCCAGCATTCCTCCTCACCACTGGATAACCACCCAGAACCGTGACCCATATCCAAGCACAGGCAAAGCAAGAGAATCCTGCCTCAGCACCAGCAAAGAGATCCTTGCAATCCCCCTTGGATCAGCCACTCAATTCCCCTTCTGTCTCCAGGACTGGGGCTATGACTGAGCTTCTCTCTCAATGAGGTCACTGACTTTTCCTACTGACCTTTTAAGCTGTCTTTGGAGTTTGTGTGTTGAGATGTCTGGAAACCGCCACAGCTGCCCGTGATTCAGTCCTCTGAATCAGGCCTACTCCAGGTTCGCTGAGGCCTGTTTTTTGCCTGTGCAGCCCTGCTGAATCACCTTTCTCTCCCAGCCTGCCATAATAGACCTTTCTAATCAACCATCCCGGTTGTCTTGGACTGGAAATTTGTTTCACTCTGTCTTTTTGTGGGTTCTGCTGCTCTAGAATTTGTTTAGAGCCATGTTTTACAGGTATTAGGAGGGGTTTGGGGGATAGCTCAATCAAGTCACAGCTTTTACTCTGCCATCTTGACTCCACTCCCCTAGCCCTTTATAGAATGTAATTTTTATTGCATCATGGTCTGAAAAATGTGCATTTAATATTTCTGCTCTTCTCCTTGGTTAATACATAGTTAATTTTTGCAAAGGTGCCATGTGTGGTTGACAAAAGGTCAATTTTTTTCCAGAATTCTATCTTATCTATTTTTTTAAAATTGTCTTTATCTCCTTAACTTCTTTCTTATTTATTTTATGGTGAGATTTATCTAGCTCTTAGAAGGGAATGTTGAAGTCTCCAATAGTATGGTTTGACTCCCTATTACCTCCTATAATTCATTTGACTTTTCCTTTAAGAATTTAAATGCTATGTAATTTGGTATATGTAAGTTAAATAATGATTTTACCTTCATTGTATATGGTGTCTTTTAGCATGATGTGGTTTCCATGTTTATCTCTTTTAATTAGATCTATTTTTGCTTTTGTTTTTGCTGAGATCATGATTGTTACCCCTGCCTTTTTTACTTCAACTGAAGCATAATAACTTCTGCTTCAGCTCCTATGTGTGTCTCTCTCTATTTCAAGTGTGTTTCTTATGAACAACATATTGTTTGTTTCTGGTTTCTAATTCATTCTTCTATCTACTTTTGTTTTTTATGTGAGTTCATCCCATTCACATTCACAGTTTTGATTAGTAACTCTGCAAATCCCTTCATCCCACCTTCTTCTGTTTATGCTTCTCTCTCTCTTTTTATCCTGTCCCTCCCCTAAATTCTGATTTGCTTCTGACCACCACCTTCCTTATCTGTCCTCACTTTTCCTGTAGTCCTCCTTTCTCTTCTTCCCTTCCCCACCTATTTCCTTGTTGGGTATGAAAAAAATTGAAATGAAACCTGGTTTGTTAAGTATGACAAAATGGAAGGGTAAGGAGCTAGAGTGGGACATTGCATGGAAGGCACAATGCATGCTGACAGTTTTAGGTAGAAGCTACTTACTATTTTAAGGAAAACTCCATTTATTCTTATGTTCTCTGGTGTTTTTAACAAGAATGGGTGTTGTATTTTCTCAAAAAACTTAGATTTCAGTTAAGAGGGAGCATTATAAAGGCAAATTAATATCATGATCAACATGATTGCAGAAACATAGAGAGAGGTTACTCTGACAAAACCTTTAAAGTCACTACTATTCCAGAAATCTGAATGAAACAATGAAACCTGAAGTGGCATTGAAACCAAACTTATCTGAAGACCCAGAGTGTTATATTTGATTTGAAATTAAGTAAGTGGTGTTTGACTCTAAACAAAATAAAAAAGAAAATATTATAATTACTGGGATCTGTGTAGATATAAAGTTTAATTTCCAGAATTCTACTCTGAAAGATTTATCTGCTGCAACAACTGATGTTAAGGTAGTCTGCTCATTACTGATGAATATTAGTCATACCATAGCTATCAAAGATGATTAATTCTTGATTTTAACAATGCACTTGTGATTTCACTCTTTTTCTGTATCTAATAGTGAAGTCTTTTAATGAGGATGATATTAAGAATATACCTATGGTACATATACTACAAATAAAAGGAGAATTTCAATGACATCTCTGTCATACTCCATTAAACCAAATTATAGGTGAAACATTAAAAAAAAACTTAGGTTAATGAATATACTCTGTCTAGAATTTTAACTTTATGTATGAAAAACTGAACAGAGCATCTCACAAACTTCAGAAACAATATGCATACATCCACACACATATGTATATATAGCATTACATATTGCATGTTACATATATATATAATTCTAGTATTATAGACATAGTTGTCCATATATATGATACATAATATACAAGATGTTGTATATATGTATATTACATATCATGTATGCCTGTATGTATATTCTTTCCAAGGTTAATGAGACATATGAGCTTACAAAAATGATTTTTATCTCTAGATATGTATATATATATAAGCATGTAATTATATAATTATATAAGCTCTAATGTCACTGTTGAGAGTGAGTAAAAGGATTAATACTTTGCAGCCAGGTCCCTTTAAAGCCATTTAAACAAGATCTATTACATAGATTTTTACCATAAATAAAATAATTGTTCTTCAGAGAATATTATATAATTATGACTAAAGAAACAAAAGCCATTGTACAAAATGTTCTACATTTTGAAAATCAGGAAGTCTGGCTAGTGATTTCTAAGGTGGGCTCTCTACACTACTCCTCTTGTATAAGCTCCTTTATACCCATAAATGATGCCTCTCTGAGGCCAAACTTCTAAGGATATTGGTAACTTAAGTGAAGCAACACCTCATTGATTAACACTTACCCTGTCCAACCCACTTTATCCTGTAATTCTGAACCCCTACTGTCATCATTCAAACACAATTGTCTTTTCTGCACTTATTCTCCATTTACTCCAATTCTCCTCAATCTCCCTTCCATGCAATGTCCCACTCTAGCTCCTTACCCTTCCATTTTGTCATACTTAACAAACCAGGTTTCATTTTACTTTTCCTTTCCCATGCCTTTCATCTTCTTGATCTTCTTAATCTTTCTTTGATTCCCTCCTACTCTCACTGGGATCTGGTTCCTTTCTGATGTAAACACCTCACTGGCTACTCTTTTCAGCCCTTAGTGATCAAAATGGGGAGTTTGGAATACTCTTTGCTCCCCATTGCCACTCCCAACTCTATCACAATCACAAAGTAATTTTTTTCTCCTTTGAAGTTTACTCAATCCATAGCTACCATCTGATCAAATTCTGGTAGCAGTGTTCTACAGACTTCCAGGGTTTTACCTTTCTTTATTCAGTCAGTTCAGTGTCTCACTCAGAGTCTTTCTCTCCTCCTCACCCCCAACTCCTGAACATTTTTTTTTTCAGATGAGGATGCTGAGGTCAAGGGAAGTTAAGTGACTTACTTGAGGTTAAATAGGCAGTGAGTGACAGAGTCTAGATTCAAAGTGGGATGCTTTGATTTGAAATCTGTCACTCCATGACACCATACTGACCCCTCAATACAAGCATATAAAAATGACAGAAATCTGAATGAGGAATCCATCAGAAAGCTACAAACTCACCAATTGTAGAAAGACTTTGTATATATCATGAACTGAAACTTTCCAAAATTTCTTTTACACCACATTTTAAGATCGTTTCTACCTAGATGTAGCCTTGGAGGCAAAATAACTTGCCACCTTTTGGAAAATGACAAATAATATTTAAATAGCAAAAATATAGATATTTATATTTAGTCTTGTTTCATTATTAAAAAAAATTAACTAGATCTATATATATTCCTGAAATTCCTCCTTATCTTCTAGGGAAAGTGAATTTTAAAGGTATCAAGAGTCCATGATGGTTTTTATGATCAAGAATTAGATTCAGTTAAAGTTCATGTTTTAATGAAACTAGTCTTAGCATTTAAATAAGAGAAATATGATTCCCTCCTACGCTGCCTTAAGTCTCAAATTATGACTCAGTTATTTATTTGCATAAATAGATAGCAGTATTGTGTAAATGTTTTCATGGAATGAACAGTTTTACCATTTTAAGAATTTCTATAGAATTCATGATAGTACCCATTTTGAAATCCAAATTCATTTCTTTTATGTGACTTCTCAAATAAGGTCCTGGGATGGAGAACTGTTGGGGAGTGGAAAGACAACTTGACCAGGGATATTTCAAAGCAGGAAGTTAAATTACCAAGAGGCTAAATGTCACCTCACAGAACCAAGCTGTTTGTCAATAATAAAAACTCCAAAGATACTCTCTCTTGACTAGAGAAACCATTTACAATTCATCCAGACAGTCTATCATTTCAGTGGATATTAACAAAAGCTAATCCAGATGAATGTTTGTGGAATTGGCTTCATAACTCAACAGAATGTGAACTAAAAGTCCATCATTAAATGAGAAAGACAATCATAAAAGCAGATTCATTAGAGTGTCATTAGAAATAGGGCTGTCTGTTTCTCTGTTGATAGAAATATCATGACCAACTTAATCATGTCATTTTAGCTAATGTGAAAAGAAACATACAAGCTTAACGAATGCTTATTGATATAGTATGATTCATTTTCCAATTTTTTCTCCCTTTAAAATTTTTTCCATTAATCATATATAATTATATTGAATTGATATTTCCCTTTGCTTCTATCAGAACTGTATTACCTACCAACATCATATCTTGTATATAATACCTTTATATATACAGTATTCCCAGAATGCTAGAGTTGGAAGGAATCCTAGAAGATAATTAGACAAGCTTTGCCTTCTCCAATTTCTAAAAAGATACAAATACATATACATGCTCACACATATATACATAAATGTGACATTAAGCACATTAACAATTATATTTCTTTTTTTAATTAATTAATTTATATTTGTTTTCAACATTCACTTCTACAAGATTTTGAGTTCCAAATTTTCTGCCCATCTCATCCTTTCCCCCAGCCCAAGAGGCCATGCATTCTGAATACCCTTTCTCCTAATCTGCCCTCTCTTCTATCTCTCCCCCCTTCTCTTATCCCCTTCCCCTTCAATTTTACAGTAGGGCAGGATATATTTCTATACTCTATTTCCTGTATATCTTGATTCCCAGTTGCATGTGAAAACATTCTTTTTAATTTAGTTTAAAAACTTTGGGTTCCAACTTTTGTCCCTTCCTTCCTCCCCACCCACCCTCATTGGGAGGGAAAGTGACACAATACAGGTTATATATGTGTACTCATGTAAAACACTTCCATAGTAGTCATGTTGTGAAAAACTAAGTACATTTCCCTTCACCCTATCCTGCCCTCCCATTTATTCTATTCTCTCTTTTGACCTTGTCCCTCCTTAGAAGTGTTTTCTTTTCATTACCTCCTCCCCCGATCTGCCCTCCCCATTATCATCTCCCTGTTCTCTTGTCCCCTTCCCCCCTATTTTCCTATAGGGTAAGATAGATTTCCATACCAAAATGAGTGTGTATGTTATTCCCTCTTTAAGTCAAATCCTATGAGAACAAAATTCACTCATTCCCTCTCAACTCCCCCCCATTTCCCCTCCACTGTAAAAGCCTTTTCTTGTCTTTTTTATGTGAGATAATTTACCCCCATTCTACCTCTCCATTTTTCATTTTCCCAGTATAATGCTCTCTCACCCCTTAATTTTATTCTCCAGATATCATCCCTTCATCTTGAACTCACCCTGTGCCCTCTATCTATCTATCTATTTATACATACATATAATTTTTTCTCTACAAGTATCTTAATACTGACAAAGATCTTTACTTACAGGATAGATTTCTGTACCCCATTTCCTATATTTCTCATTTCCCAGTTGCTTCTGAAAACATTTTTTTGAACATGTGTTTTTGAAACTTTGGGTTCCAAATTTTCTCCCTTCCTCCCTCCCCACCCACCCTCATTGAAAAGGCAAGCAATTCAATACAGGTTATACATGTGCAGTTATGCAAAACACTTTCATAGTTGTCATGTTGTGAAAAACTAACTGTATTTCCCTTAATCCTATTCTGCCCCCCATTTATTCTATTCTTTATTTTGACCCTGTCCTTCTGCAGAAGTGTTTGCTTCTGATTACCAACTGTCCCAATCTGTTATCCCCTCTATCATTCCCCTCCTCTCTTGTCCCCTCCCCCCTCCACTTTCCTGTAGGGTAAGATAGACTTCCATACCCAGTTGAGTGTGTATGTTATTCCCTCCTTAAGTTAAATCTGATGAGAATAAGATTCACTCATTCCTTCTCACTTTCCCCTGTTCCCCTTCATTGTATGAGCCTTTTATTTTCTGTTTTTTTGTGAGATACCCATTCTAGCTCTCCTTTCTCCTTTTCCCAGTATAATCCTCTCACCACTTAATTTTATTCTCAAGATATCATCCCTTCATCTTGAACTCACCCTGTGCCCTCTATCTATCTATCTATCTATCTATCTATCTATCTATCTATCTATCTATCTATCTATCTATCTATCTATCTATTTATCATCTCTCCATACATACATATAATTTTTTCCCTACAACTACACTAATACTGACAAAGGTCTCATGACTTACAAATATCATTTTTTCATGCAGAATGTAAACATTCAACTTTAATAAGTCTCTTATGATTTCTCTTTCCCATTTGCCTCTTCATGTTTCTCTTGAGTCTTGTATTTGAAAGTCAAATTTTCTATTCAGCTCTGGTCTTTTCATAAAAAAAAAAATTTTTGAAAGTCCTCTATTTCACTGAATATCCATTTTTCCCCCTGAAAGGTTATACTCAGTTTTGCTGGGTAGGTCATTCTTGACTGTAATCCTATCTCCTTTGCCATCTGGAATATTATATTCCAAGCCCTCCTGTCCCTTAATGTGAAGCTGCTAAATGGTGTGTCATCCTGATTGTACTTCCACAATACTTGAATTGTTTTTTCTTGCTGGTTGCAATATTTTCTCCTTGACCTGGGAACTCTGGAATTTAATTACAATATTCCTAGGAGTTTTCCTTTGGGGATCTCTTTCAGGAGGAGATTGGTGGATTCTTCCATTTCTATTTTGCCCTCTGGTTCTAAAATATCAGGGTAGATTTCCTTGATAATTTCTTGAAAGATGATGTGTAGGGTCTTTTGTTTTTATCATGGCTTCCATATAACCCAATAATTTTTAAATTATCTCTCCTGGACCTATTTTCCAGGTCAGTTGTTTTTCCAATGAAATATTTCACATTGTTTTCTAATTTTTCATTCTTTTGGATTTGTTTTACAGTGTCTTGATTTCTCATGAAGTCACTAGCTTCCAATTGCTCTATTCTAATTTTTAAGGAAGTATTTTCTTCAGTAAGCTTTTGGACTTCCTTTTCCATTTGGTCAATTTTGCTTTTTAGGGAATGCTTCTCCTCATTGGCTTTTCGGATCTCTTTTGCCATTTGGGTTAGGCTATTTTTTAAGGTGTTATCTTCTTCAGGATTTTTTTTGGGTCTCCTTTAGCAAGCTGCTGACTTGTTTTTCATGATTTTCTTCCATCACTTTCATTTCTCTTCCCAGTTTTGCCTCTACTTCTCTTATTTGCTACTCAAAACCCTTTTTGAGCTCTTCCAAGGCCTGGGACTGATTCATATTTTTCTTGGAGGTTTTGGATGTAGGAGCGTTGACTTTGTTGTCTTCTTCTGGTTGTATGTTTTGATCTTCTTTGTTGCCAAAGGAAGATTCTATGGTCTGACTCTTTTTGTGAGATTTGCTCATGATCCCAACCAATTACTTGAGTTATAAACTCTTTGTTAAGGTAGAGGTCTGCTTCAAATGTGGAGAAAGTACTGTACCAAGCTTTAGGGGTTTGTACAGCTGTGTAGAGAGATACTTCTAGGAACCTGAGAATTTTAAGTTCTTCCAAGGTGGTATGATAAGGGGTGAGATGTTTATTCTTTTCCTGCCCTGTGCTCTGGTCTATGAGTGACCACAAGCACTTTTTTCTGTCTTGGAACTGTGAGGAGGATTTCCTCTCCACCACCACTACAATCTCCACTACGCCAGCACTCATCCTTGCCCCAGGACTGCTAGAACTATGACCCAGATCCAATCAGGGGCAAAGCAAGAGAATCCTGCACCAGTAGAGATCCCTGCAATCCCACTCTGATCAGTCACTCAATTCCCCCTCAGTCTGGGGGCCAGAAGCTCAGGAGGCAGCTGAGCCCCCAGAGCCATGTTAGGAAACTGGAACTGGAACCTAGCTTCTCTCTGTCACCACAGAAACAGACTTTTCCCACTGAACTTCTAAGTTGTCTTTAGTGTTTGTGGTTTGAGAGGTCTGCAAACTACCACTGCTGCCTCGCAATTCAGTCCTCTGAGGCCTGCTTCAGGTTCCTTGCACCCACATTGAACTGTGCTCCTCTCCCAGCCTGGCACAATATATCTTTCTGATCAAACATCCAGGTTATCTTGGGCTGGAAATTTATTTCACTCTGTCTTTTTGTGGGTTCTGCTGTTTTAGAATTTGCTTAGAGACTTTTTTTACAGGTATTTGGAGGGGTTTTGGGTTGAGCTCAAGGAAGTCACTGCTTTCACTCCACCATCTTGGCTCTGTCCTCCCTAACATATTATTCAAAAAATAATGAATTAGACTCAATTCTTTAGAGCACAGGCCACATGGGCCAGGTAATTTTCTAGCTGGAGGGCCAGCAATTAGTCTAAATCAATGGCTACAGACCTCATTGGTAGCTCAAGAAATAACTTGGAAATAAGGACAAATAAAGGAGGGATTCGGATTTATTAGTCTGTTTTTTCCCTTGAAAAAATAATGCAGTCAGCTTAAAATCCTGGAAACCCATTCTACTTATGAATCATTTTAGGTTATAATTCTGGGTTCAATTCTTGCCTCAAATATTTACTAGCTTTGTGACATTAAGCAAAACAGAATTATTCTCATCCTCAGTTTATACATCATATATGTATATACACACACATATGCATATATATACACAAATATATACATATATGCATATGTATTTATATGTATATGTACATGTATATATTATATCTGTATATATGTGTGTATGTGTGTATGTATCAAAATAAGGGTTTTGCCTCTAAATTCATTTCTGATTCTGAATCTATGGTCCCATAATGAGTGGTAGTTGCAACATAACAAATATTGACATAATAACAAGTGAAGTCTCTCAAAATTAGCAAAATCCATAAGTGAGGGAATGGATACCTTTTCACTGGTGCTCTTCAATCAAAGACTGGATGGCTGTTTGTAATGTAATATACAATAGGGATTCTTTTTCTAGAATGGGTTGGACAAAATGACCTGTGAGTCTACTTCCAAATCAACAAAAATCTTCTGAAAAATCTTAGGATTATTTAACAGAATCAAAGCTCTTAATGAGAATTTAAATACAAAATATGTAAAGTGTTATTAATGAATTATCTAGCTGTTCTTCAAGTGTATGAAATTACATTCCAGAGTCCTAGGAAAATAGTGTAATATCTTAGTTGTTCTCAGTGATGTTTAAAAATAGGAAAGTTGCAACAGCAATTGTGAGTCAAATGTTGACCTGTTGGTTTAAATTCCTAGTCATACACCAATATATTTTAATAAAATGATAACTTTTGAACATTTAGAATGGATGATAGTAATCACTAGGATTTAATATGACTTCATCAGCAACAGGTTATGCTAGACTCTTTTTTGTCAAGGTTATTAGATTGGTGTGGATACTTAGTAAAAGTAAGAGCTAGGAAGGATTTCTAGATTGAATCCTCTACTGTAGAATATGTATTTAGAGTAAGACAATAGTCAATCATGATTCCAAAGAACTGATAATGAAGAACTACTACTACTACTACTACTACTACTACTACTATTACTACTAACAATACTACCACTACTACTACTACTACTACACCACTATTACTGTTGATGCTGCTACTGCCACTACTACTAATATTACTAATCATAATACTACTAATAGTTGCAGTATTTATATAGTATTTTAATGTTTTCAAAGAGCTTTAAAAGGGTTATCTTATTTCATTCCCACAACAATCCCAGGAAGTAGGTGTTCTTATTATCCCTATTTTACAGATGAAAGAATTGGGACAGGCAGAGATTAAGTAGCTTCCCTAGGGTCACACAGCTACAAAGGGGCCCTATTAAGACTTACAAATTGATGGCCAATTAATAAAGCCCATCAAGCTGCCTTATTTTCAAGTAAATGATAAGGTAGAGAAATAAAGATCATCTACTACAGTCAACTAGAAAAAAATAAGGTGGAGCAGGATTGAGATAGCAGACAACTGCAACAACAATTTGAAGCAATTGTAATATGGAGTAGTAGATTGACAACTGGTCTGGACATGAAGAATTTACATTCTGCTATTTTCTAACTGTATGACCTAGATCACATTGCCAGATCTTTCTGACTCAAGATTTGATCTCTATTCACCACACTGCACTCCACATATACATATAACATATACAAGCATATATATGTGTTTACATGCCTTTACTTATCTTTTACTTCTTTTATCAACATTATTCAGAAGTAATATATGCCTTTAATATCATCTGGTCCAATTTGTCTATATCCAAATATGCATATGTGTGTATGTGTGTGTATATGTGTGTGTGTACAAATATATATATATATTATATATATATATATATATCCTTATTTAAAGCTCTATTGCATTAAAGACCCAAAATATAATGTTGTAGGAACTGGTTTAATTTTCCTTGAAACTAGACAAAAATAATTCTGGGAACAATATTTAATATTTTCAAATATAAACACCAATCATTTATTTCAATAATGGAAAAGGAGATATATATACATACACACACACACACATATATATATATATATATATATATATACACATATATGTTGAAGATTTTTTATTCCATTTTATGGGTATTCACTTCATTGAAATAATGAAAAAAGTATCATTCATATTTCATATTTTCATGAAAGGGTAAGGTGGAACTTTCTTTGTGTCTACTTTTTCCCGATGTTAAAAAATAATTAAGGAGACTAAGAAATAAGAAATACAGTTAGATAGGTTTCTCAATGCTATCTTTGCTAACATTTTCTCTTAGATGATTTACTATAAAGAACCTGGCCAAGAAATTATGTTCTATTCCAGAATCCACCCAATAAGTAGTTTGGAAACCTTTAACAGGTGATATAACCTCTCTGGTTTCCTCATCTTAAAAGTGAAGGAGTTAGGCTATATCTATAAAATTTTATCCAATTCTAAAATTCCATTTTTTTCATGAAAAGTTTATGAAAAGAAAACAACTACACCACAAGAATTGATATAGTATAGTGAAAAGAATTATTGGATTTGGAATCATAGGACATGGGTTCATAATCAAACTCTGCTACTTAGTATTTGAGGGACCTTGAACCAGTGACTTATCTTTTTTGATTGTTTCCCCATATGCAAAAAGAAGATATTTGCAATGATTTCTAACGTCCCTTATATCTTTAAATACTAGCTACCTATAATTAATATCATGAGGTATTATTATGTACATGTTTGCAATATTCAATATATTAATATTCATATGCAAAATAGGTAATAGACAGATAGAAGCATAGATATATACATACACAGATTTACAGGGATAGCATAGTTAGGTACTGGACCTATAATTTCACTGATATAAGTAATTGTGTGGTGAGGAAACTCTTTATAGCAAGATCACACAGAAATTTCCTTGCAACTTAACAGTTAAGCAATGGCTTAGTCTAAAGCAGTGCTTGTTGAATAGAACAACTAAGTGAATTGTCCAGGGTCATTCAGTCTGTAGATGTCAAGATGAATCATTAACTCAACTCATCTTATTTTGAAGAAGCTTATTTGTCTATCCACTATGCCACATTGTCAACACTAATAGGTATTCTAAACATATAACTTATATAGTATGCATATAAGCATATATACATATAAGTATATATAATATTTATATATAAAAATATAAACATGCTATTTTATAATCATATATAAAAGGCAATAATTTGCAATGTAAATTTGTAAAAAAAAGTAAATTCATCAAAGACCTTTGTTTGCAACTATACATAAAATGAAAATTATTTTTATCTACTATCTTTTAACTATGTTTATATAACTTAGTTATTTAGATTGAGGTAAATATCTTAGCCTAACTTGACAAATGTATCACAATCTATCTCAACACAGTTAAAAAGAGTTATTTTTGCATAGGGAGCATGATTATATAATTTCAAAATAACACCTCATTTATTCTAATGTACCAACATGCTATTTCAAAGACTGCTTCAGGCTTTTCTGAGATACAGCATGCAAGAATGATTTCTCCTAGATTCTCTCTTCAAAAGGACATACTCAAGAATCTCCTAATTGAGAATTACATGTGTTTTTATGCTAGTAAAGCTTCTGAAGCACATAACAACTTTTGACTATTTCCTGCCTTTTCATTATAAATCACTATATCAAAAGAATTTAATTGGAATAGATTTTTCACTAATTGATTCTTGATTATGAAACAAAAGATTGGGGATTCATTTATACCTTCACATACATTTTCTAGTCATTATATTCTCCAACTGGCATTTCACTGAGCAAAAAAAAGAAAGAGTTAAGTCAGTCATGTCATTGCAGTTTTCAATGCTTTAAAAATGTGTACAACATGTTATAAAAAGGAAAACTGACTTAAAAAATGTAGTTTGTCAAAATGGTACAGAATGTTTGTTGTCACAATTCTACTAAGTTTGTTAAATACCACATCAATTAAGAATCACCTAATCACAGAATTTTAGAGCTGAGAAGGAACATACCAATCAACTAGTCCTATCTGTTGCTTTTGCAGATGAAGAATCTGAGATCTTGAATAGTTGCACTTCTCAATCTGACACATTATGAACTTCTTCAGACAAGAATAATTTTTACACGGCAAAAAAATGTCCCAAATTATTATCCACAAACATTTTTCAAGGGCCTACTATACACAAGGTATCTTGTTTGCTATGACAGATGACATAAAGAACAAGTCCCTCCTCTGAAATGGCCACCCTTGAAAGTTTTGCTACACATATTTGGGTTACTAAAACTCTCAGAGCCCCAGTTTCTTCATAGCCAAGATGAATTGGAATAAATGTATTCAAAGCTCAATTGCAGCTCTATCAGTTTTCTGGGAAAATAGAAATAGCAATAAAAGACAGCTATATAAGAGTTACTGCAAGTTTACTTGTGATCTATGCATTATGTATATCAATCATTCTACAAGCTTTTGTTAAATACCAACTCTATGCCAAGCAGTATGCTAAGTAGTGGGAATATAAAAACAAAAGCGAAAGAGTCACTGTCTTCCAGGAGGTTATCAAGGGAAACCACTCATACACAAATAAGTTAATATAAAATGTAGGCTAAATAATTACTGGGTAATTTCTAGGGTCAGGCTAAGGTGCTATTAACTAAGAGTATCAGGAAAAGTCATATCCCATGAACTGAAGAATAGTCATAAACATATAAAATTTTTATGATTATGTGTTTATGATATGAGAGAGCTAGATGACTCAGTAGATTGAGTACTGCTTCCAGATTCAGAATGATTTGAGTCCAAATTGGGCCTCACACACTTACTAGCTGTGTGACTCTGGGCAAGTCATTTAACTTCTGTTTGCCTCAGTTTTCCCAATTGTAAAATGCAGATAATAATAGCATCATCTTTGTAGAGTTGTTGTGAAGATCAAATGATATAATATTTATAAAGCAATCAGCACAACTCCTGGAACATAGCAGGTGCTTAATAAATGCTTATTTCTTTCCTTCTTTCTTTATATCTATCACCTACAGAGACAAATGGTGAGCACAAAGAGGCTACAGAAAATTTCAAAATAGACCTGGGCATAAGAAGTTATACAAATTATGTCACAAAAAGAAATGTATGCTTAGGAAATGAGATGGACTGGTCATGCAGTTTTGGTGTATGGTCAGTACAAGGGCTTTCCCATTGCTCATAAAATGTTCAAAGAGATAGACTCTAGTATGTTGTATAGCCCTCCTATGAAAGGTGTTTGAGACAAAAAAAATGAAAAGTCTCAATATAGGAGGGTATAGATGTGTTGGGTCAATATTGAGAGAGGAATTACCACATCAAAGTGAACACATTCTCTGAAGGATGATGTTATCCTTTGTCCTTGGTTATCAGAGGCTATACCATCAGAGTACCATCTCTAACGGGTCCTTTCAAGGAAAAAAAAGGATTTTGATTTGTGTCTAGGACTGAACTTGGCAATTGGCATCTGAAAAGCAATGTAGCTACTTAAGAGAGGTTAATCATCTAATTTGGCCACCAGGTGATGAATGTTTAAGTCACAGAAACTCTTAGCTGCAATCTAATAAGTTACAGATGGTTTGTGATATGTATCAGGGAAATGTGCAGAGCTAAAAATCATTGATTCTTGAAGTAGTTAAGTATAATTATATATGGATGTTTAATAGGAAAATCAGTTTGATATTCTATAATCCTTTATACAGTTTATAATATTTCAAAATTAAAATATCACCAAAACATATTTTGGGAAGAACATTATCATTACAAAAGATTTTGATTACAAAAGGTTAATTCTATAGATATGAAAACTGTGCCATTTAGTTATAAAATGTTGACTCTGGATAGGAACTTAGAGATATGTGAAATTAACTATGTAATATTCTCTTTTTAGTAAAACCACCTCAATCTTGTTGTTTCTCTATACTATAATTTAGTGCCATTTACTTATGCCATAGTCTTCAAATAAAACTCACATTTATGTATTGGCTCAGTCTTTTAATAACATGTTCTTCACAAAAAGCCTACGAAGTGAATAATTCAAATATTATTGCACCCAATTTATAGATTAGGTAATTGAGATTTAGAGATGGAAAGTAACTTGGACAAGGTCATAAAGCAGTGGTGAAATCCAAATTCTTCATGTTAAGTCCAATTATTAATCTACTATGCTATATTGCAACTCCATCAAGAAAATTTGAAACTGAAAAAAATAATAAAAATTGAATTTAGAACTGGAAAAATATTGTTGAAGTAGTCTGCTCCACCTTTTTCTAGATGTCAGTAGTAGATGGTCCTTTATTTCCTTGCCTTATAATTTTCTAGAAACCTAGACACCTTGAACAAGTATATTTACTGGTCATCAATATGTGAATCGTATTGGCTTCACTCTCATTTCTCTATACACCTCCAATTCTCCTCAGTTGAGATCAAACATGGACTTGCTCAACAGTGTGCCTTCATAAGCTATTATATTATTGTTATTATGAGGAGAAGGGGGAGAAAAAGGAGGAGGAGGAGGAGGAGGAGGACAATGTCTCCAACTCTCTATTTCTTCTTTCTAACCAATCTTATTTCCACTCACTATACCTACCTTCCTTTTACCAATTCAATTTTGCCCTTCACCAGGACATTTAAGGCATAAGCTTCATTTCATTCATACCATTATTTCTTCTTGGATAAATTTGCATCGTTATTACTCCATATCCCATAGTCAGTGCTCTAATACAATTATCTTCATGGTTCTTTATTTCCAAGCCTCAACCTTCATGGAGATTTGTCCATCATTCCTTACCTTCTTCTCAGTTTTTCTCTACTCTTTCTCTATTCTCTTCATTGTATCTTCTAATGCTACTGGAGGAAGTTCCATTGTCCAACAGACTTGGCAACTTAGATATTTGCATTTTCTAGCAAAAAATCTGACCCTACCAATGCTCAGCAATCCTATTCATCATCAGGCCCCTGGTTCACTTTCTACAGAGCTTGTGCTAAAATTTCTAATATTTCCTTAAGATCTTAAGCCCTCTACCTTATTGCCCGTGATAGATTTAGGTCTATCTTTTCACTGCCCTTTAACTCAACCTTTGACTTGGAGTCAGGTGATCTGGCTTCCTGTTTTGGCTCTGTCTTTGACTGTATGACAATGGATTGAATCACTTCCCTTCTTTGTGATTGAGTATCCATGTCTGTAGAATGTATTTGATAACATCTGCGATTCATTCTAGTGTTAACATTCTTAGACTACATGATCTTCCCTACAGAATGAGAAGAAGAGAGACTTATTTTCCTTCCTAAAAGCAATGTCTTTCCTGAATTATGTATGTCTTCTCATTCCTGTTCTTTTTTTACAATGTCAATTAGAATCACCTTTCCTTTTCCACTATTGCCACTCAAATGGAGAACTTTATCAATCTTACCTACATTACTCCAGTATATTCCTTACTGATCTCTTTATCTCTAATCTCTCTCTTCTTTTGCTGATTCCAAACAACCCATTTTGCATACTCCTATGTCATTCATCTTCCTAAACATTTAGTTTCAGCACATCACCTCTGAGGTTCAAGGGACTGTATTGCTACAAAAGTGTTCAGGAGCATCAACTACAACTATTATAGTATAAAGCATATTGATAATAATAAAGCATAATGATAATAATAACCATTGCTATTTTCATTATTATTAACTACTATTAACTATGTATAGTTATGCATTATTCTTAACTATGTATACTTATGCATAATGCAATGCATTTTGCAAATATCTCACTTGGTTCTCACAACATCCCTGGGAAGTAGATGTTATCATTATCCATACTTTACAGATGAAACTGAGGCAGACAGGAGTTAAGTGACTTGTTCAGGGTCATACAGGTAGTATACAATCCAAGGCTGGATTTAAATTCAGAACTTCCTGACCTGATATCCAGGGATCTATCCACAGTGCCACCCGATGTCTCTAAATGTTATAATGAACATTCCTTTTCATTCTGGGTATGGTATTATTTTGGATTATTGTGGGAAAAGCATTAATTTATCCTTTTCCACTGGTGATAGTTTTAATAGTCAATTTTTAGACCCACTTTTGAATGGGTATAGATTTCTCATTCATATTGATTATAACCAATAACAAACAAAATGTTCGATTGATTTTGAAGCTTTTTTTTTTACTCTTCAGGAAGACATTTATTTGTAGATAAACTAACTGAACATTGCCTATTTTTCCAAAATACACATGTACCCATATTCTCAATTCAAAATAGATTTTTTTATTTTATATGAATATGCATTATTGACTTTTTTGCCTTCAACCTAGTCATATTCAAAGTATCTCAAAGTAGTGTTTTAGCATTTACTTCTGTGAATTGCCATGTTCTATTTCCTATTCATTTTCTCGCCTTATCATCTGAGTGACATTTGTGTTCCTGTCCAGTTAGCTCACTCTTAGAAGCTGCTCACCAAGTTCTTCCTCTTTCAAATAGTACTGCCAGTGAGAAATGATATTTTCACTTCTGAGAACAACACTCCCTGCATATTCTTGTAAGATGCATTTATAGTTAGTTGCTCTTTCCAAAATTATCAGGAAGAGATGCTCAAAAACTAGGTTGCAGTGTGTTTCATGTGAGTTTTTTTAGAAATGTTGATAAAGGCAAATGCTCACTATTTCTGTGAAGTTTCACAATTCGCATGCTTTCCATGTCGTTCACATTCTTCAAAGCTCATTACAACTCTCACCTACTCCATAAAGTCTTGCTTCATAAAGGCCAAGAAAGATTGGGCTTATCATGTATATCACTCAATCTAATATGCCATTCTCATCTGTAAAATGAACTAGGGAAGGAAATGGCAAACTGCTCTATTATCTTTGTCAAGAAAACCCTCAAAAGGGGTCATGAAGAGTCAGACACTACTGAAAACAACTGATCTGCAACAAAATGGGCCATTACATACTGTTGTGTATTTTTATGTAATTGTTTATCTATGAGAACTTATTAATTACCTACTATATGCCAGATACTGTGATAGTCACTTGCAATTGAAAGACACAAATTAAATCATCCAGGGTGGCCAGGAGCTTCATTCTGATGCATAAGAATACATGTATACACAAGTAAAGAGGTGGCTGGGAGAAGTATTAGCTAGCAGATGGAGGCATCAGGAAAAATTTCATGGCATTGAAGCTGAACTTTGAAGGGAATTAGTAATTTTAAAAGGTTATGGTGAAGAGGGAAGGACACTTGGCATGGCATAAGTAGTAACCAGCACAAAGGAAATGAGAAGGGAAATACAATATAGAATATGAAAGTGAACAAGTAGGCCAGTTTGACTGGACTATATAGTTCTTTAAAGGGTAATAGTGTATAATTGTTTCAGAAAGGGAGGATACAATTTGATTGTAAAGGGCATTAAACACTGGGAATTCGCATTTTATCCTGGAGGCATTCGGGAGCCCCCAGTGTTTACTGAATTGGGGAATAACATGGTCAAGCTTGTCCTTTAGGGATATGACTTTGACAGCTGTATGCAGGATAGATTGTAGAATGAAGAAACTTAAGGCAGATAAAGCAATTAAGAAGTTTCTGCAATAGTCCACAAGGGAGATAATGAATGTAGGTTGGATTAGATAGCTACTGATTTTTCCCCAACCTTAAAAAAAAAAACAACTTATTCCATTCCATATTTTCCTTCTCACCACTGAATCTTATTTCCCCTACTTTTATTTTAAGAAAGCTCAATTCCCACTTCCTACATGAAATTTTTCCTAACTCTCTTAGATGCTAGCACCTTCCCCTCTGATATTACCTTCCATCTACTCTGTATTTATTATATGTACATAGCTATTTTCATGTTGTCTCCCCTATTAGAATGAGATCGTTGATGAAAGAGACTTTTTTTACTCTGTTTTGTTTTATGCTGTTTATTTATTGATTGATTTTTGCTTTCTTGTATTTCCAGCACTTTAACACAGCACTTTATTTTTGCTGTTATTGTTCAGTTGTTTAGTCATGTCCATTGCTGCATGACTCCATTTGAGGTTTTCTGGCTAAAGATACTGGAATAGTTTTCCTTCTTTAGCATGTGAACATTTTACAGATTAGGAACTGAGGCAAATACATGTTAAGTGACTTACCTGAGATTACACAGTTACTAAGTGTCTGAGGCCAGATTTCACCTCAAATCTTCCTGATTTTAGGTCATACTCCATCCACTACACTACCTAGTTACTTCAGCACACTGTTTGGCACATCATAAATGCCCCATTAATTTATGTTGATTGACTGATTGTGTATGAGAAGCCCTATGGCCTATGAAGAATATTAAGAGAATTACTGGTTTTTAATAAAATGTTTCAGATATAATTCTTGGGTCATGTAGGCATAATATATCCAGCATATGTGTCTTTACAAAGAAAGTGAAGTAAAGATTTAAACATTTACTGAAACTTGTTTGACAATTCAAGCATTTGCTGAGGCAAGAGAACAGGAGTTTATTTGATCTGAACAATAGGTGGTTGCTGAATATCTAAACTGATCAAATTAGCCAGTTGTAAAGTCCTTCGAATCTTTATTAGATATTTGGAACATTTTCTGAGTTCCATTTATGAAAATACAAATGTAATTTGAATATGTCATGTCTACATAAAGTGATGCATAGTTGAGGTTAATATCAGAATTTAAAGGGGAAATTGACTTTCTAGTTTATGTTACTTACTCAAGACAATTTCCACCATGCCTACTTCACTCTTTCTGTTTTCTGAGTTCAAATCTGGTCTCACACACTTTACTAACTGTGTGACCTCAGGCAAGTCAGTTAATATATATTTGCCTCAGTTCCTAATCTGTAAAATGGACACACGCTAGAAAAGGAAAACCATCCCAGTATCTTTAGCAAGAAAATCCCAAAAGGAGTCATGTAGTAATGGGCATGACTAAACAATTGAACAATAATAACAAAAACAAGGCACTGTGTTAAAGTACTGGGAATATAAGGAGCCTCTTCCAGTTCAAAATAGTAAAGAAATATTTACCTGTTAGGCTTTTAATTTGTTCTTCCTCCTAATACTCCTTCTTCTTTCCTGCCCAGCCACACCCATTTTTTTGCCTTTTATCTTCCTAGAATATTGAAGCTATTTGAAAATGTTTCTATCAGGAATGGTGAGAGCATCTACTGGAAATTCTGAGCTAATTATTTAGAGGAGAATGAAAGGCAAAAAGTGAAATTATTCACACAGTAGGTAAAAATCATTCAGACGTTTGAAAATTTCCAAACTACAGCCAACTGGCATTTCTTGTGCTTGATGGCTTTTGAAGTGTTGTAAATGCATTATTGCATTTGGCTCTCACAATGACTCCTTGAGATAAGTGTGGCAGATATTATTATTCTCATTTTACAAATGAACAAACTGAGTCTCAGAGACATAAAATGATTTAATATTACACAGTTAATGTGTCTGAAGTAGAAACTCTAACTAGGGTCTTCCCTGATTCCAGGTTCTATATTCCATCCTCTAAGCTACTGCCTCTTATAAACTAGTAGCATTTCATAGGATGGAAGGAGCAGAGTTAGAAGAGACCTTAGTGATCCTATAAACCAGCATTCTCATGTTACAGATGCAAAATCTGGAAGCCAAAGAATTGAAGTGAGTTCTTGAACTTACTAGAACTTACTAGACTGTTACTTTCTCCTGTTGAATTTTGTCTTCTTGCCTAAACACCAATTGCCATGCAAAAAAGGACGACTCTAATAAAACTATTTTTACTAGGCCTTCAATTTTTATTAGGATGGAAAACTCCCAATGAGGAAAATATATACTCTAATGTAGATGACCATCTACTTTACAATTTATAGTCCAGTACACCATGCTCCTTCTCAATGGGAATACATAGACTTTTTTATTTTAGGGGTAAAATAATCATACCTCATAATCCCTAAAACATCTTAAAAACAAAAATTAAAGCATACTCACACTAGTTATAGTTCAGTGATACGGTTTGTTTGAACATAGCTATAAATGTATACATACAGATAGCTACACATATATGTGTCTGTATACACACACATACACTATATACTCTATACATGCATATGCACACATACACCTCCAGGAATTGCTGTCTCCAGGTACCAATGTAGTGACATCCTCATATTGAAAACTTTCTCTGGAAGTTTGTGTGCAATTTTTCCTTTTATTCTGTAAATAGCATGAGGTAACTTTGAACAGAAGTTATATATTTTAAGATGTGAATGTGAGTAGATTAGCATAGGAGGTGGGAAGGTAGTATCTGCCTTTGAGAAATGACATTTTTCATTTACACTCATTCTGGGGTAAGTTTGAAATGTTTTGAGATTGGCCAAAAATCAGAAAGATTTTTGTCTTTGATAGTTTGAAAACATTAATGTAGGCTGTTTTCTTATATACATAGAGATAATGATTTTTGATGATAAAATCTTTTAGGCATTTATTCCACATAAAACAAACTATATTTACTTTAAATTTGGAAATTGTGCATAATTTTCAAAAGGAGGTAATGAGTTGTACTTAGAAAAAAGAAAATCATATTACCAAATTCTATAAATGTTGATATGTGCTAAGGCAATACTCCAACATATTTAAATATATATGCATTGATATATTTGTTAGTATATTTAATCTCTCTTTGTTTGTAAGAGATTTAAGGAAAGTTGAAGTTTCAGATCCTTACACCTTTGTTTTGTTTTTCTTTTTTTGGTGAGGCAATTGGGGTTAAGTGACTTGCCCAGAGTCACACAAGCTAGTGAGTGTTATGTTTGAGGCCGGATTTGAACTCCGGTCCTCCAGATTATAGGGCCAGTACTCTGTCCACTGTGCCACCTATCTACCCTTTCTTACATTCCTTCTGGGCCTAAACCTCTGTGTTTCTCTAATTGTATCATTGTGGCTTACTGAATATTGGTTCTACTGGCACCCACATTCCATGCCTAGTTCCCACACAGCTGTATTATCCAGCCTTAGTGCAGTGCTTGGAAAATATTAAGTTTTTGAATATATACTTACTGATTGTCTATAAGGAAAATAAAGTAAGAGTTCATTCTTCTCACAGATTTATTGAGATAGGTGTTCTCTTTTTCAATATTTAGCTTTAAGATGTAACTTATAAACACAATCAATCAATCAATCAACAAACATTTATTAAGTGATCCTATGTACCTGGCACTGTGCTAGACATTGAAAATATGATTAAGATTATGTACTTTTGGATTATGGATTCAATGCTTATCAGACTTTGTAGCATCCTCATATCTGAAATGAAACTATGACAATGCAATTTAAATCAATCACGTATCAACTAGATCACATTAGGAATTTAGGAATGAAGTATTCATTCCATTTACATTTCTGCATAAATCATGTTATATGTCTTTAATTCCATTTAATAATAATAGCTACCTTTTATATAGCATTTTAAAGTATGCAAAGTGCTTCACAGATATTATTTCATTTCATCCTCACAACAATCCTGGGAGGTAGGTACTACTATTAATCCCCTTTTTACAAATAAGGAAACTAAGACAAGCAGAGTGAAGTGACTCATCACATAGCCAAGAAGTGTCTGAGGCTAAATTTGATCTTAAGTATTCCTGATTCCAGGTCCAGCACTCTATTCACTATAATATCAAGTTACTTCAGCTATAAAATGATAGGGACTAGATAGAAGGATCTAAACAGTATCTTCCATCTCTGAAATCCTTCATTTCAATGAGAGATAGAATATACTTCTATTTTTCCAAAAGTTACTTATCACTGAATCTATGCTTCTTACTTTGAGAAAATAAGCTTAATAAAGACTATCTTGTCAAAGAACCAGTTATAACAAAGGGCTTTACTAGAAAACTATAATTGTTTTCCCTTTCCAATATCCATACAGATTTTAGGAGCTTTCAATAGCATTTGTATTAACATTCAGGGTGATTTATTAGAAAGTCTTACCATAACAAAGGTAGACATGATAGTATATCCCTTACAGGCAATTAATTAATAATAGATTATAGATAATAGATTTATTCTCACCACCACACCCATTCTGGTCCTATGATTGTCCCATTGTTATCCATAGGACTGTAATCCTTTTGAGTGTATCCCCAATTCCTGGTACACTGTAGGCTCTTAATAAATATTTATTGATTGATCCACACATCAATGGATCTAATACAGGGCTTCCCAGAAATTGAATAGTTACTCTCCTTGGAACATTTACTAGAGGAAATGAACAAAAGTCAAAAGAATGGGAAAACATAGCCAGGTTGAGTGTGCACAGTTGACTAGAGCTCAAATGAGAAAGATCATATGTTCAATGAAGCATCAGTGTATCTAAATAGTGAATTGATTAATATCAATTCTATACCATTTTCTTATTGATCCTATTTACAAGTAATTAATTTTGTCCTATAACTTCTTTTGTCCTGCAACTGCTTAAGTCATGGTTCCTTGTCTCTGAAACTTATTTAAAAATTCACCTGGGCAATTATGGGTTAAGTTTAAAAATCCAGTTCTCCTGGTAATCACTGATCTATTCTTGACTCAAGAAACTTAGCTTGCTGTGGGGGATATGTGTTAACACAAGGAATTTGGGCCTAGTATCTTTACAGCAATTGTTCATGTTGTTGATGTTTGTGCCTTATTACAAGCTGAAACCTTTTTTCTAGTACAGATCTATAGCTTCATAACTGGCTGAATGACAGCTATTGTTCAAGGATGTCTGGCTTGATGATCTAAAAAGATTTGTCAGTTATCTCTAAACTTTACAGCTGTACTCAAATAAAGAGCACTTCTTAGATTCTTGAGAGAAGAACGGGGCTTGTGGCTAGCCCCCATTACCAAACTTGCAACCAATCATATCATTCCCTGAACCTCAGCTTTGTGACTAATAATGTTGTTCCCAATCTCATGATGCCACCTACCCTATTCTGTTCTTTGTTCTGTACTCCCCAAAACCCACAAAAGGGGAGATGTCTGTCAGCTTGGGGTCTTTAGCAAAAGTGGAGGCAAACCGTTCACCCATTTATTTATTTTTTAGGTAATTGGGGTTAAGTGACTTGCACAGGGTCACACAGCTAGTAAGTGTCAAGTGTTTGGTCTAAGGCCAGATTTGAACTCAGATTCTCCTGACTTCAGGGCCAGTGCTCTATCCACTGCACCACCTAGCTGCTCCTGTTTACCCATTTATTGACAAGCAACATGCTAATAAATGTTATCTTGTGTGGAGAATTGTTTTAGTTTACCCTTTTGTTAAATTTCACTTACTACAATAGAAATATAGATCTATAAATTGTAATTTAAAGTAATTTAATCTAACTCCATCATTTTACACATGAAGACACAAATTTCTAGAGACTTAAGTCATATAGGCAGTGAATAGCAAAAATAGTTTTGAATCCAGGTCTTTTGACTAAAATCTTAGGATTTTCCCTTATCCCCAAATCAAGAGAATACCATAGACATAGTGTAATTAGATTTTGAGGAAAATACACAGTTTGTAATTGAACCCACAGGCACTAGAGAGATTACCAAGTTGGACAATGTGGACAGGAAAAAAAAATGGGCCTAAGATAGAGTTTTAAGGTACAATCTCAGTCAGTGGAAATGGCAGAAATATGGGCTAGATCATAATATCATAGAATCAAATAAATTCATGACTGGAAAAAATATTAAGCAGCAGCTATGTCAATATATACTCAATAAGATACATTAGCATCTAGAAAATGTCATTTAAGATTTGCTTGAATACCTTCCCTTAACGAGAGTGAATCCATTACTTTCTAATGAACTCTATTCTACTTTTGTATAGCTCTAAACATTTCGAATTTTTCCTTGAATCAAGCCTAATTATACCTATCAGTAACTTCAAACATTGCCCCTGATTTTGGCCCTTTTAGACCAAAGATTTGTATTCCTTCTTCTATTTGGGAAAACATCAAGTACTTTATAACTTCTATTATAAACTCCACCTCACCCCACATCTTCTCTTCTTCAAAGATGAACATCCTTTAATTGATGCTCACATGAAAATATTGTTACTTTCACATTTTTAATAAACTTCCTAAATATTCTACCTAGAGCCATATGATCCAGATACAGCCAGAAGAGGAAAAAGGAAGCCAGACTATTATCTTAGTATTCCTATGACTCTCTTAAATAAGCCTGAAAAATCATTCCCTTTTCCTTCTCTGACACATCATGCTGCTGATGTTTGTGCCTCATTACAAGCTGAAATCTTTTTCTAGTACAGATCTATAGCTTCATAGCTGGTTGAATGACAGTAACCAAGGTGTGGTTTTCTCCTGATCAAGGTTAAATTGGAAGTTTGTCTCTATGTGATGGCAGAGGATTCTGTCCTTAATTCTAATTTGTTTAAGATTTTTTATCAGATATGTGGTCAAAACCATACAAAAAAATGCTTATAGAATTTGAGGATGCAATGAAGGCTAATTGTATAGCAAGTTTATTGGTTGGTAGAAATATGAACCAAAACAATCTTGAGCAAATAGATGAATTGATCAAATAAAATCAAACACCTTTCAAAAATTATCAGTATTTTTGGCAACAATTGAAAAAATTCTTGCATAAATATAATATGGGGAAAACATCCAGGCAACAATTCATGTGAGTATACAAGTGTTTATGTTCATTTCATGCCATAGCAATCAATAAAGCTATTGTGATTTTATTTCAGTACATGAAATATTGATTTCATCAGGGTGTTCTCTCCACTGATACAGAACCCAAGCCCTATAAATTTGTAGAATTACCTCCATGAGTTGCCATGGTCAAATAATTCATCTCCTGGGATTTAACTTTTTGTTTGATCTTATAATTTGAATTAATTGGCATGGAGTACCCAAAATGATGATCCTTATTATTGATTCAGAGTAGAAGAAGATGATGAGGGCACTCATAAGCATGCTATATAATGACAAATCAAAGGAAGCAGGGATATTTGGATGCCTCTTTGTGGCTTCAGGTTTCTTGTCAATATCATGAGACCTTAAGTCCCTTCAACTCTAAATGTATGATTCTCCAACTTCTGCCAGGACAAAGAAAACAAAACAAAACTAAAAATTCCACTTTTCCCTCATGGGTTGCATGAAGGTCTGGTTTACTTTCTAAGATATGGAACAGTGCATGTTGATTCAATACTGTGACCTTATGGACAAAAGATGGATTTCTATTTACTTAGTAATAATCAGATTCCCTTCCAAAATTGACTTTGAGCAGAATTTTGGGCAATGAGCATGCATTGTATTACAATGTAGACAGGCTTAGTTTCCCCTCTAAGCAGGTGGAACTGAGAAGAGAGCACATGTCTTACTTGGACTTGAAGTAATAGGCAGGCCTTCAGAAGGTTTTGTCCTTGACTTCCTCTTCTATTGCTATCTTTCCAGAAGCCCTAGGAGAAAGAAGCAGGAGGGAGGGGGCACTGCTCCTATTCTTTTCTCTTGCCAGTGTTCCTTAAAAGCATCAAGAACTCAGTAATTCTACTTGGACAGTACCTTCCCTCTCTCTCTCTCTCTCTCTCTCTCTCTCTCTCTCTCTC
>NW_020955033.1:16863245-16979500 GCF_900497805.2 Vombatus ursinus
TCTCTCTCTCTCTCTCTCTCTCTCTCTCCCTCTCTCTCTCTGTCTCTAATTTCTCTTTTCAAAAATTTATTTATTTAAAATTCTAATTTAGTATTTATTTACATGTCACATGTTAAAACAATTTTTAGTATTTGCTTTTCAAACTCTGAGTTCCAAACTCTCTCCCTTCCTCCCTACCCCCCATCCCCATTGTGAAGGTAAGCAATTCAATATAGGTTACATATGGGTAGTCATGTGGAACATTTCCATAATAGTTATATTGTGAAAGAAAACATAGACAAAAAAAAAACTCAAGAAAAATAAGGTTAAAAAAATGCATGCTTCATTCTGTATTCAGACACCATCATTTTTTTTTTCTGGGAATGGATAACATTTTTTTTCTTATGAAAAATCCTTCAGAGTTGTCTTGGATCATTGTATTGCTGAGAAGAGCTAAGTCATTCACATCTTACAATATTGCTGTTACTGTATGTAATGTTCTCCTAGTTCTACTCATTTCATTTTGCATCAGTTCATCTTCCCATGTAGAAATGTAAACAGTTTAACCTTGTTATGTCCCTTTCCTCTTTACCTTTTTATGTTTCTCTTGAGTCTTGTATTTGAAAATCAAATTTTCTATTCAGCTCTAGTTTTGTATAAAAAATGCTGGAAATTGAATGGGCCACTAAAGGCAATGGCACCACACCTGCTTTTTCCTGCCCTCTCCACTTCCCTTTTCTTCCCTTCCTTCTTCGTTTTGCAATATTAGCATTGAAGGTCCCTGGAGCCTCCTGTTCCACTGCCTGGAGAAGACTGGGTATCATGTGGAAACTGTGCTATGGAGGAAAGGAGGTGGCTGAGCTATTGCCCAGGGAAACCCTAGTTTATAAAGTGATGATCAGCATTCCTGGGGGCTGGGTGTGTAGAGAGGGGAGGAGGCAGTGACCGCAGCAAAGCACATTCTCCTGCCACCTGCTTTTGTGAAGAGGATCCAGGGAGAGCTGGAGTTAGGTTGTTATTCTTATCTGGGAGAAGGGTAAGAGAAATTCTTCATTTTGAAATTCCCTAGAGTGCTGATATCAACAATGTCATATAGACCACATAAAATGTCCTTCTTCTTCATATAGACCAGATTAATTCAAACAATCTCATTATGTACCAAGCAATGACTTATACAATGGAGAGATGCATTTTTTGACCAATGCTTTCTCAGGCAATCTATTCTTATTACCCAAAGGATGAAATACTTCATTTCTAAAAGTGGACTTTCCTTCCAAGTGTGATGAGTATTTTGTCAGAGATGATTATTGTGATATGTATTGCCCTCTTTGTCTGTGTCCCTTCCACACTTGCCTGAGACATGGCTATGGAAGCCCCTTGCTGGGAAGCAGTCTAGACAACTACCATTATGAAGTGGCTTTTAAGGTTTTTGTAGGAACTATGGCTATGGCTACAGCTACAGAGGAACTTATGCTGACCCAAAGGCTGCAAAAGGCTTCTTACTGGTCATGATGATGTTTTCTTTCATTCCTTCATTGGTAATATTTGTGATCAGTGTTATTATATCAGGAATATCTAGATCAAGAACATATTTCTTAGTGGTAATCGTTTTAAAAAGGCATTCTGATATACATTGGTACCATCATCTACCTAATGGGAATCAATTCAACAGCATAAACTTGTGGGTCAATGTACTCAGCTCAGATATATGCTCTCTGCAACCAGTATTATGCACCTACAACAACTAGACTCTATGTGGATCAATACCTTTGCCACTTCTTTGTGGTGGATCCCCAAGAGGCCCTTGCTTTTGTGCTAGGGTTTCTGGTTATTGCAGCTTTTGCTTTAGTGATATTCTTTGCTATGTGAATCCTAAGTAAGATGGACAGCTATGATATTTTTGGACAAAGAAAGTGTCTATGAAAAGCAGCCTCCTAACGTAGGAGAATGGGCAAAGGATGTGTCTGTAGATACACAAGAAGTACTCCCAGTTCCATCTCACTATGTGCATAGAATTGAGAGTTCTGTGGCATATTCCTTTTATGGCAGAATGAATGACAGATGACCATATCCATTTTCATTCTTTGGGTTTGTTTTATTGTTTCTTGATTTCTCATAAAGTGATTTGCTTCCATTTGCTAAATTCTAATTTTTAAGGAAGTATTTTCTTCAGTGAGTTTTTATACCTCCTTTTCCATTTGGCCAATTCTACTTTTTAAGGAGCTTTTTTTTTTTCTTTAGTGAATTTTTGTGCCTCTTTTTTCCATTTGGTAAATTCGGCTTTTTAAGGCATTCTTCTCCTTGTTTACTTTGAGGGCCTCTTTTATCATTTGACCTAGTCTGTTTTTAAGGTGTTTTCTTCATGTGATATTCACATAAATCAACTCCTACACCAGAAGTGGTAAAGGTGCTTCCAGTGACTTCACCTGTGGATGATTTCAGGCAATCTTGGTACAATAGCAATGGCAACTTAACAGTATCTACAAAAAAACTTCATGGAAAAGGAAGTTCATCAAAAAGAGCTTACCAAGACCCTTTTAAAACGATTATACCACTATGTGTGAAGAACTGGATGAGGACTGGGACAGGGAGTACCCACCAATAATGTCAGACAAGCAGAGACAATTTTATAAGAAAAAAAAAAACTTTGACATTGACCTACAGGACTATAAAAGCTTACAAGTAGAAAATGATGATATCAACAAAGAGCTCTCATGCCTGGATGAAAAACTAGATGGCTATCTAGAAGAAAATGAGGAATACATGGATGCTGGTGAAAAATATAATTGACTAAAGGAAATGAAAGCACCTGCAGATTATAAAAATAAGAAGAAATATTGCAAGCTGCTGAAAAGCAAATTGTCTCATTTCAAAATGATGGTTATGGATTATGAGAGACAAAATGACATCAGTGACCTGAAGGTTTGATAGACTGTGAAGTATATCCTTACCTTCTCTGCAAATGACTTAACCAATATTATTTAAAGACAGAATATTTCTAAAGTGTAATCAATGAGAAGATATCTCTTTGTGACCATTATAAAGTTTTGGTAGGTAAAGCTAATTCAATGACATTAGTGTTAATATCTTTTGTAGTGCTTTTTGGTAACTTACCAAATTCTGACATTAAGGGGTTTAGTCTTTTAAATTTTGTAGTAGTATTAAGGACCAGATATATTTTTAAGATTTAAACTTTGATGATTACTTCAAATGTTATCAGTAATATGACAAACTCCCATCTTCTTTGTCTTCTCAACTAAACATGTAACTTCATTAAAAAAAAAAAAAGAATTCTTGAAAATCCTCTATTTCACTGATTGTCAACCTCTTCCCCTGAAGGATTATACTCAGTTTTGCTGGGTAGGTGATTCATGATTGTAATCCTAGCTCCTTTGCCCTCCAGAATAGCATATTCCAAGCCCTCTGATTCTTTAATGTAGAAGTTTCTAGATCTTGTGTTGTCATGATTGTGGCTCCAATTGTTTCTTCCTGTACATTTCTGTATTCTCTCCTTGATCTAGGAGGTCTAGAATTTGGCTATGATATTCTTGGATGTTTTTATTTTGGGATCTCTTTCAGGGGGTGATCAGTGGATTCTTTCAATTTCTATTTTGCCTTCTGGTTCTAGAATATCAGGGCAGTTTTCCTTGTTAGTTTCTTGAAAGATGACATGTAGGTTCATTTTTGATCATGGCTTTCATTTGTCCAGCAATTTTTAAATTATTTCTTCTGGATCTATTCTTCCAGGTCTATTGTTTATCTAATGAGACATTTCACATTGTCTTCTGTTTTTTTTTTCCATTCTTTTGGTTTTATTTTATTGTTTCGTGATTTCTCATGAGGTGATTTGCTTCCATTTGCTGAATTCTAATTTTAAGGAAGTGTTTTCTTCAGTGAGTTTTTATATTTCCTTTTCCATTTAGCCAATTCTACTTTTTAAGGAGGTTTTTTTTTTCTTCAGTGAATTTTCATGCTTTTTTTCCCATATGGTTAATTCTGCCTTTTAAGGCATTCTTCTCCTGATTAACTTTTTGAACCTCTTTTACCATTTGCCTTAGTCTGTTTTTAAGGTGTTATTTTCTTCATTATTTTTTTTGCCTCCTTTATTAAGCTGTTGACTCACTTTTCATGATTTTCTTGCATCACTCTCATTTCTCTCCCCAATTTTTCCTCTACTTCTCTTACTTGATTTTCAAAATCCTTTTTGATCTATGTCATGGCCTGATGTCAATTCATATTTTTCTTGCAGGCTTTGGATGTAGGATTTTTGACTTTGTTATCTTTTTCTGAGTGTGTTTTGATCTTCCTTGTAATTTTCTATGGTCAGAAAATTTTTTGTTCTTTGCTCATATTCCTAGCCTATTATTTGACTTTTAACTCTTTGTTAAAGTAGGACTCTGCTTTTAGGATGGAGGGTGCACTGTCTCAAGATTTAGAGGTTTTGTGCAGCTGTTTTCATAGATACCACTAGGGACCTGTAAGTTTTCAGTTCTTCCAGGGTGGTACGATCTAAGGAGACAGGTTAACTACTCTCTTGGCCTGTGCTCCGGTCTGTGAGAGACCACAAGCTCTTTTTTCTGCCCTAGAACTGCGGCAATGATCCCTGCTCCACTATGGCCACAAACTCTGGTGTGTTAGTGCTTCTTCTCACCATGTGACTGCTACTCAGGACTGCTACCTGGGTCCAAGTATGCAAAAGCAACAGAGTCCTGCCTCAGTTCCAGCAAAGAGAACACTATAATCTCCTTATGACCAGTTGTTACTGTCCGTGGGCTGAGAGATCTGGAATTAGACACTGCCACTACTGATTCAGTGTCTCCCAATGTCTGCTTCTGGTTTGCTGGGGCTGGGTTTGTGCTGGCATGGCCTTCTCTGGACTGTGCTCCATTCTCACCTAGACTTTTCCTGCTGACCTTCTAAGTTGTTTTTGACATTTGTGGACTGAGAGGTCTGAAAAATGCTGCTGCTGCCACTGATTAAGTTTCCCTGAAAACTGCTCCTGGTTTGCTGGGTCTTAGTCTGTGCTAGCACAGCCTGTGCTAGACTGTGCTCTTCTCTCATCCTGGTGCAACAGACCTTTCCTGCTGGCCTTCTAAGTTATCTTGGGGTGGAAAATTACTTCACTCCATATTTTTGTAGTTCTGCTGCTCTAGAATTTATTTAGAGTCAATATTTAAAGGTATTTTGAGAGGTTTGGGGAAAAGCTTAGTGAGTCCCTGCCTTTACTCCACCATCTTGGCTCTGCCTGTCTTTGTTCTCTTATATCTATAACTCACAAGGCACTTTAAGCTTAGCAAAGTTCTCTAGGTATGTCACCTCATTTGATCCACAATACAGCTCTGTGAGGTAAGTTATCCTATTAGCCCCGTTTTACAGATGAGGAAAATGAATCTCAGAGAGGAAAAGTAGCTTGCTCAGGGTCACACAGCTAGTAAGCATCTGAGAATCCAAATTCAGGTCTTAATTGACTCATGAGTACAGTATTCTATCTATTGCTCACTCCACATAGATGCATGTGCCCTTCTGAGGGAGAAATACTCTAGCAGCTATGATCTCAACTTTGTTCTATAGCCTTGGTCTGCTGAGAGAACTGAAATCTGATGACATAGAATTTTCATTTTCCCTTCAAACTTTGATTCCTGACTCGGCTGTGTTCTGACTTGAAGCCAGGCAGAATAGAGGAGAATTGGTTTTGCAATGTTTTCCAACATTCTCTGTCCTTGTCACTATTTCTATTCCTGTGTCCTTTTTCTGCTACCCCAACCACTTCCCCCTCAAACTCACACATCTACATTGATATATTCTAGAAATGGTCAACAGAGCTCCTGAGAGAGAATCCAGTGCCATCCTCTTTAAAAGAATAAGCATGTGCCTGATTTATACTTAAAATCATTGTTAAGGAATCAACATGTATTATATAATTCTCAGTATAGATGGATTTGTATGTCTTTGAGCTAAGGATTCTCTTGATGATACACACATTGATAGTTCAATTTACACTAGATTAGCATACTCATTACTGAACTAAGACTTCTCTTTTGGTCTATATTTTGATTGTGTCTATTAAATATTTCTCTAGAGGAAAGCTGCATGGTGTTTTTGTGGATTCTGCCTTTTGACTTTCTAAGAACAAGAATAAAAGATCTCAGGAGTCCTGAAACTCCAATAGATTTAGGAGTTCAGAAAATCTGACATAGGATGAAAGTTAAGTCATTAACCCTCTCTTCTCCACACTCCATCCCAGTCTTGCAGGCTCATTAACAACATTAGACAGTAAGAGATTAGCAAGATTATATTGTCAAATTAGCTAAAAGTCACTGAGGAAGTCCTTAAAAGAATTGGATGCAAGGCATTTAAACTAGAGAATGAGGGTAAAGGAATACTGGAAATATCAGGATTATGAAACATGCCCTGGTAAGAATGGTGGAAAACCACAGTAAAAAGCATTGAATAGCCAAGGAACAACATAAGGTCACTCCTTAAATGGAAAGAAGGAGAGAGAAGAAAGAAAGGGACATTAAAAGGGAAGAAAAGGTAGATAGAAAAAGACAAGAAAATAGTATATGTTGAATATCATATTTCCTGCCTAATCCTTTTTGCCTAGGACAAGTTCAATTTGTCCCATTTATTTTCTCACAAATATTGTATAGATTGGGCTTATGTGACACAAAGATTACAAATCAAACAGAAACCATTTATTGTTTTAAAAATTCAGATATAGTCAGTCAAAAGTATTAACACTTACTATGATTTAGGACAGGTGGGTGGCAAAGTGGATAGAGTGTCAAGCCTGGAGTCAGGAAGACCTGAGTTCAAATCCATCCTCAGACACTTATTAGCTGTGTGACACTGAGAAAGTCACTTCATTCTCTTTGCCTCAATTTCCTTATTTATAAAATGAGCTGGAGAAGGAAATGGCAAACCCCTTTATTATCTTTGCAAAAAAAAACCCCACAAGGGGTAACAAAGAGTCAGACACAACTGTAAATGACTGAACAATAATAATCTTTCAGCCATTGTGCTAAACACTAGGGAAACAATAAAAACAACAAAAAGTCCCTGATCTCAAGGAACTCATATTCTAATGGGGAGAGGAGAGGACAAGATATAAATATCTAGGTACATGCATCTAAATATAAAGTATATGAAGAGACTCTTAGAGGAAAGGGTATTAGATGATTGGGGAAGGGCAGTTGGAGAGGTCTATTGCAGAAGACAAAATTTGAGGGAAATCTTGAAGAAAATCAGTAAAGTCTTCCAGGCAAATGTTTTATATTCATTTTTGCCAGTCATTTAAAGGCATGGGTTTCCTCAAAACCTCCATTGTATTCCAGTTGTATATTAGATACCTTTTGGAAATGAGGAACATTCATAAACAATGTCCATCACGAAGTAGACCTAACAGAGAACAGCACAGTATTATAACCAGAAGATATTTACAGCTATGTAGTATCTAAAGTATGATTTGCTATTCTATAAAAGTGCCCTGGACTCAAATTATGCCTGGATGTACTTTTCTCTACATGGGTATTCTGACCAAATATGTTTCCCATGTTTGAATGCATCAAATGTGATCCATATATATATATATATATATACACACACACACACACACACACACACACACACACACACACACACACATATACATATATACACATATATATGTATATGTATATACATATATATATATATGGACATGGATCACTCTATGGGGGTAAATGTCCTATTGCTATTTTTATCACCATTACATGGCCTTTAGTTGACTAGAAAAAATAAAAATATCAATATGGGCTCATAAGTTATGGTTTGAGGAAATTCTGACTTACTAAGGACCGAGAACCCAGGACAAATTTCAGCAGGTTCATAATTGAAGAGGTACCTAAGTTCCACAGACAAAAATGAGAAATATATATATATATATATAATATATAATATTTATATTATATAAAATTATATATATATAATTTTAAGATAATCAAAGACCTTTCCTCACAAGAAGCAAATAGTTAATAAATATCAATGGGATTAGATTGGATTAGATAAAATAATCACTAAATTTTTGTTCACCATTCAATAAATTTTTTTATTCATGTTAACTCATGGAGTCATTTACTAAGGTATTGGAAGGGTTGGCATTTGCATCAGTGAAAGAAGTATCTACACCTATAAAATAATTGATCTTTTGAATTACTGTGTAGTTTTAAAAAAATAAAAGAATAATGATGATTACAGTCCTACCTTATTTTATATAATTTTAAATGACAATTGAGTCAGAATTCTGCTACTCTTCTGTGCTCCATGTCAGAGAAACTCTGCTGAAATTCTGCTTATGTCAATTGTTACCTCTGTGACTTTGGGCAAGTCATCTAAAAATCTAGGCCTTAATTTCCTCATCTCTAAAATTAAAATATTTTATTAAATGACATCCAAAGTCACTTCCCCCCACCTCAGTAAATGAATGATCTTATGAGCTGATGAAGTAAATCTGGGTTATTTTAGATTATTATTTGTATTTGGGATTCATTTCAAATACAGAATGTTTGAACTTGTGCCACAGGCTGTATTGATATATAGTATGTGGCACAAGTTCTTTTCAAATTTATTGGTTTAAACAACAATTTTATGACAGAATTTCTCTTCCCAAAAATCTAAGTTCCATCCTATTCACTAGATTTTTTATCTTAAAGATTAATAAAAGAAAAGAAAGACAAAAAAAGAAGAACTGAGGGGGAAAAGAGTCAAAAGGATTTTCCATTTTGGCTTTATCTTTGCCTTGAGTTGGCTTGTTAAGGATGCCTTGTCTCTTCAAATCCCACAAGCTGACATATCCTGGTGTGAGTATTCTTTTCCACCTGCACCAATTGGTATGATGCCTCTGCACATGAAATCTAAAGTGACATAATGTTCTCCAAATGCAGTTGAGAGGTAATTGTCAAGTTATAGAGAAAATGGACACATTTTTGTTAGGAGAAAAATCATTTAAAATCTGATTCAATATTTATTATCTGAATTTTATGGTCATAAGTAGATTAAAAACAAAGAATAAAAGATTTTAAGAATCTTCCTAGGAGAGTCCAGTAGTAGAGATTTCAGATAAGATGCTCTGTGGGATTTATGTTCCCTATCCCTATTTTCTTGTTGCCTGCATGTGTAAGCCAGGTTGATGGCTAGATGATCTAGCTTCAGAGGATTCTCTCTAACTAAAAGAGAATGTACTTATTCCTCTGTTGTGTTAGATGGAGGTCAATTTTTACTTTGAGAACTGAAGAATAAGCTTTGCTCAACTTCTAGCCAGTAGGCAATTACCCTGGGTTTGAAAAGATGTCTCTACCTCCCAAATGATGTCTACTTTATCCCATCTGCTAAATGTAGCACAAGTCAATTGCCTGGCAGCAATTATCACCCATTAAAAACTGTTAAAAATATATAATTATTCTGATGATTGGCCCTCTTATCATGACAGGCTCATAACTAATGTTCTTCTATTGTTTGAGGATAGCTAGAATGTCCTAGCCCACATCCAAGACCCCCAAACAAATGCAAATCCTCCCCTTTAGTAAGGCTAGTTCTGTAGATTACAGATGTATAAAGAAAATATTTCTTCTAACTTAAGGTATCATAGCCATTAGAGTAGATATGGAAAAGACCTTAGAGATCATTTTGTACAGGGCCCTAATTTTATAAATGATGAAAATGAAAGTCAACAAGTTTAAGTGAGTAGCCCTGGATTGCACATCAGATAAACAGAAGATCTTGGTTTCAGACTCCAGTGTTAGGCTTCCAAATCCAGAGTCCTTTCAATTTTGCCACATGGCCTGACTTGATGCTCTATTATGCTCATTGCTAACCTCCTTGACTTAATTGTTTCTGTCTTCAGCTATTGCAGAAAGAACACTACTCTTGGATTAGAAAGTCTTCTAATAGCCACTCTGAGTCACAGTTTCTTCATCTGCAAAAGGGAAATAATGATACTTGGACAGGGTTGTTGTGAATACTGTTTCATAAATAAAGCACTATAGGGGCAGCTAGGTGGTACAGTGGATAGAGCACCGGCCCTGAAGTCAGGAGAACCTGAGTTCAAATCTGGCCTCAGACCAAACGCTTGACACGTACTAGCTGTGTGATCTTGGGCAAGTCACTTAACCCCAATTGCCTCACACAAAAAAAAATAAAATGAAGCACTATACACATGGATATGTTTGTTTATTTAATTGTGTACTTGCTTGTTTACTTATTTTGGGACAGGCCAATGATTTCAATGGTCTGGAGAACTCCTGGTGAGTTTTGTTTACCAATTTTGTTTACCAATCTATATCAGCCTCTGTTCTGCAGGGGTTATAACAGGGTTTTTTAATCTGTGATCCATGAACCCCAAGAGATTTGTACATATATTTCAGGGTCTCCATGTATTTAAATATGAAAAATAATATTTATTTTTGCTAATCTCTAACTGAAATTTGACATTTCCTTCCATAGTTTTAAAATGTGTTTTTCAGGAGGTCAACTCAAGAAGCATTTATTAAAGATATTGTTTTATGCCAGGTACTGTACTAAGTTCTGGGAATACAAATATAAGCAGAAAGAAAGACAAGGCTAGAGGAGGAGAAAATACTTTCAGTGTAAGAAGGCCAGGCAAGAAATGAACTTCCAGAGTGAAGAAGCCATAGGAACAGAGTGAACTTCTAGCATGAGAAAGTCACCCTTCCTTGGTGGAGAAGATCTAGAGTGAGGAGTGGAACCTAGAGGCTACCATCAGACTGAAATATTTAAGAACTCTGTTTTTAGAGTTTTACCTGAGATACTGAGAGTTTAAGTGAGGGCCAGAACCACCCTGCAACTGTATGTCAAAGGCAGAACTTAAATTCAATTATTCCTGACTCCAAGTATCAGGACTCTATATACAACTTTTCACTATAAATGTCAATTATTATTGCTTGTTTTTTTTTTCTTGTTGCTCCTCATGTAGCTTTTAGGATTATGTGGAGGCAAGAACCAAATCCTCAAAAATACCCCTGAGGAGATTCTAAAATTCCCTCTGTCCCTTCCAGAAATTTTTGGTGTTATTTTTTTTACACAAACACAGAACAGGTAGCCACCTAAATGATGTAACAAGAGACTCAGAAATCTATCTGACTAAAGATACGTTTAAAACCAAACAGCTTAACATTCTCACTTCAATTTCATTCCTTTGAGTGAAAGCACTAGTTATTCAAAAATCTCCTGATTGAGACACATGTATTAACCAGGAAGGTCCACAGATAATGAAGGTATCAGCTTTCACTAACAAAGTAGCCTAGACTATTTTTTTTTCAGATTATCCAGTTATCACTCAGCAAGGGTCTGAGTCACTGGGGCATAGGACTAATATATTTTGCTTAGAAGATAGTCGGATAACATAAAAAAGGTACACTTCATAAAAGGAAGGGTCTCAGTGGTCCCCAAACAACTAGGCCATACCATGAAAGCACTAGGGCCCAGAGAAGGTCACTGGAAGAAGAAGTGAATGAAAAGGCTACTTCATTGGGTTGTTGTATGACTTCACACATAAAATCAATATCATATTGCTTGCTCTCTAAAAGGTTTGGGGAGGGGTGTGAAGGAGAGGGAGAATTAGGAACTCAAACTTTTTAAAAAACATTTAAAAATAAATGTTAATTTTTACATGTAATTGGGAAATATTAATTATATATATATACATATATATTTAAAAAGCTATTGTGTGCATTCTTTACAATTTTGTCAATAACTCTGCTTCTCTGTGATAGTTCTCACTCAGAATCCCCAATTTCTGGACTGCTCTGCCTCCTCTTCAGTAGCTTTGTCCCAATACTCTCTATCACTCTAGTCACCATCCCATTTTCTCGTTCTCCAAAATATGTTGCTTTCTTTCATTTAGAATCTAATCTATTTTAGGCCTTGACTTTTTCATTTAATAAATGCTTTATCTGTCTAACTAGTAGGCAGCTAATGACTAGTGTTCAGAAGAGAGATCAGAGCTAATTATACAATTTTGGGAGTCATCTATATTGGGAGAGGCAATATCTGAACACCTGAAAGCAGATCTAGAATGAGAAGGGTCAACAGAAGCCATTTATTCAATCTTCATTTTACTGATGACACTCAGGGAGGTTAAATCCATAGAAAGTAAACATAAAAGAGAGAACATCTGAGGAGAGAAGAGGAAAATTACAAAGGCAGAGCCTTTGAGAACTATTACATTAAGGCCCAGGGTTAGAGTTCAAGAAGGTAGGAAGATAACCAGAAAAGAGTAACATCACAAAAGCCAAGACAGTGACCAGAAATAGGGGGTCAGCAGTGTCAAAACGTATGGAGACATCAAAGATAATGAAGAGTGATAAAAGACTGATTGGTTTATTGGTTAAATCATCACTTATGACTTTGAAAAGTGGTGGAGTCTGCAGATGGATTACCAAAAATTCAGAAATTAGTTGGTGGAGGACAAAGGTGAGGAAGAAATGAAAGCAATTACAGAATTCCATATTTTAAATGGTGATAGAGAGGATAGCTATAAAACAATATTTAATAAAAGTGTGGCATGGTAGAATGAAGGTTTTTAAATAACAATAATTTATTTATTTAGAAAAGAGTAGTAACAGGGAAAGAACTAGTAGATGCTATTCTTTCTGAGTTATCTCAGATGTGTACAACCCTTCCTGAACCTATTTGGGGTTTTCTTGGCAAAGTTAGTAGAGTTGTTTGTCATTTCCTTCTGCAGCTCATTTTACAGATGAGGCAACTGAGGCAAACAGGATTAAGTAACTTTCCCAGGGTCACATAACTAGCTAGTAAGTCTCTGAGGCCAGATTTGAACTCACATAGATGAGTTTTCCTAACTTCAGATCTGGTACATCATTCACTTGACTGAGGAGAAACAGAAGTTGATGACAAAAAAAGGAAATGATTAGTGGAAAATTTTCCTGGAAGGGCTAGTATAGAATGGGATCAAGGGCATAGGTAGTTTGGCTCCTATTGACAAGAAGCATCACCACTTGTTTGGAGACTCAGAGAATAAAAGAGAAGAGAGGTGAAAATATAGAAAGGCTTTGAGTTATGGAGTAGGGGAGATGAAGGAGTTCAGGATGGATGACCTTAATTTTCTCAACATTTCTAGGTGACAAGGGCATCTGCTAAGTTAAAAGTAGTAGGCTAAGCAGTGAAAGTTTGAGGAGAAAAGAGAACTTTTGAAATAGTAGCTGAGGGGAATGAATAAGAGTCAATCACACAAGAATAAATGGATTGCCCTGCATCAGTGAGTGTCCAGCCCAAATTAGATAATATTTAAAAAACATGGTAGTAATAGTGAAGAAGATAGATGTTAAGGGTGATCCGATGTTGAGGATAAATAGGGAGTGAAGAATGGTAGAATAAATATATTCATAGTTCCAGTGCCTAGAAACAATATTTTTTTTGTCTACTTAGCATACATTCTTTATGACTTAAATATCAGTAATATTTTTTAATGAGGCATCACCTATAAATTTAAATATGTAGCAACACCTTTTGATTATTTGAGTTTTTTAAAATATTACCTACACTTCAAATGAATATATATATATAATATATAACATATATATTATATATGATATATATATATATTGATGAGGCAATTGGGGTTAAATGACTTGCCCAACATCACACAGCTAGTAAGGGTTAAGTGTCTGAGGTTGGTTTTGAACTCAGGTCCTCTTGACTCCAGGGCCAGTCCTCTATTTGCTGCACCACCTAGTTGCCCCTCAAATGAACATTTCTACTTCTATCACAATTTCATGAAGTCTAGAGATATCAATTAAAACTAGTCATATATGTGTGTATACATACATACATTTCTTTTTATTTTAAATTGTCTTTTTTATTGTGCACTTAACAATCCTCAGCAAACATAATCATTTCAGTTTACAAAGAATAATAAAGGCCTGACATAAGAAATTGTGAATTTTTGTTACATGTAGCTTGTGTGTGTGTGTATACACATATATAATTTACCAAAATAGAAACAAAACTGTTCTGTTTACTTATGCCTCTTTCCTTTTTTTTTTTTTTTTGCCATATAGTTCATTCTAAAGACACTGTGAATTGTAGGTAAATGTGGAGAAAAATGTCCTGGTTGCTTACCTGTCTTGAAGTAGAGTAAAACTTTCAAAAGAGGCACCATATAGCCTCTAGATTTTTATTGTTTTGATTGGCAATGTTATCCTTCAAGTAGAAGACCAGCTAATGAAGAACATTTTTTGGGGGGGAGGGTTGATTGATTTCTTTTTTGAGGGATTTTTTAAAATCACTTTTTGAAAATAAGCTTATTAAATATCAAAGTACATACTGTCAGAAAAAAAAAACACAAGGATGGTTTCTTACACTTGAAGGCTAAATGCAGATTAGTACATTGCTGATAAAGTACTCCTAAAGTAGAATAATATATATGTATTTAACATCTCCAGTTTTACATTGCCTTCAATTCATTCTGACAGTTTAGAAAGTCTCTACTGAAAATATGGTTCTATCAGGCTTCTTAGCTAGTCTGAAATATGCTCCAGCTTCTCTCTTCTTTTGATTGTAGTTTAATAAATTTTTTGTTTTGTTTTATTTTGTTTTTTACTATATGTTAGAGACATTGTATGTGTTTGAGGAAGGTGACTTTTAACAGAAGCTATTTCTATCTAATAAAGTAAAAAGTATTAGACTTTAATTCTCTTCTAGACTTACTCATAGCCACTAAATAGCATCAAACTGTTCCTAGAGGGAAGGTAATGGAAACAAATATTTATTAAACACCTACTATGTGCCAGGCATTGTACTAAGTGCTTTTAAAAATATTACCTCTAGTAACCTGCATGAAGAATTTATGTGTAAAATTACTCCCAACATATTGCAGGAAAATTTGCACAATAAAATACCTCACAGTGCATAGAGAGAAGTTAAAACAATAAACAAATTCATACTTCATTGATCCAATGTAAAAAAAAAAACAATTTTGTCTTTGGGATTCTATTTCAATGATGTGATCTATCCTTATAGGTTAAAATTATTGAGAAATATTTTTTAAACTTTTGATATCCAAGACAATAAAATAGTTTAGTAAGAGGATCTCTGCCACCCTACTGCTATTCAAAATTCAGCCAGTAAGGTGTTTATTTCTAAAATAATAATAATAAGAAATAATAATAATAACAATAAAATAGCTATCATTTATATAGTGCTTTAAGGTTTTTAAAGTGCTTTATATATGTTATCTCATTTGATCCTCCAAGCAACTCTGGGATATAGGAGCTATTATTATCCCCATTTCACATACAAGGAAATTTGGTTTAAGAGAGGTCAAAGGACTTGTTCAAGGTCACAGAGCTAGTAAATGTGTGAGGCAAGATTTAACTCAGGTCTTCATGACTCTAACTCAAGCTCTCTCCTTGCATGTCATTTATATGGCTCATAAAAATAATAGGTAAGGAGGTAAATCCCCAATCATTGTCTATCAGTCTTAACCTGACCCTTTTCAACTGCTTCTCTCTACTTTCCTTAGCTGGGGGCGGGAGGGTGGTGTCGGATGGGGGTGAGAGTGTACAGCTAGGTGGTACAGAGGTTGGAGGGAAAGAATGTCAGGTCTGGAGTGAGGAAGACTCATCTTCATGAGTTCAAACCCACCCTTACACACTAACTAGATGTGTTACTCTGGAAAAAATCACTTAACCTTCTTTGCCTTAATTTCCTCAGCTTTAAGATGATGTGGAGAAAGAAACGGTCAATCACTTTAGTTATCTTTGCCAAGAAAACTCCAAATGGGGCCATGAAGAGACTGAATCAACTGAACAACACGTTTTTTTTCCTGTTTAGTCTTCTACTCAATATTTTGCAATCCCTGAAAGAGCAATCCTTCAACTATGCCTACCTTCTTTTGATTTACAGGGACCTAGGCAAGGGGAGAGTAGGTAAGATAATCAAGATTCAATCCATCACTTTTTTCCCTCCATAAGCTCCCTCTTTGCAAGCCTTTCCATATACATACAATTTTATTTCCCTACACACACATAATCATATTTGTTAAAATAAGAGAATCTAAAGAGTTGGAAGAAGCCCTACTGGTTACTAGTCCAAGTCATAGCTGACCTATTTTTCTAATAAAGCCAGAAATGGGAATGAAGATGTCTTTTTGGGGATATTCAAGAAGACCTTGACAGAAAGAATAATAGTTCATAAACCTTCCATGGAAATTTAAAGCAATAGTATAGTGGGACTTTAATTATTGGTTTTGCTTCCTCTAGCCAAAATAAAACATATAATGATTTCTTGATTTGCCTCAGGAGTAATTTCATCCTTCAAAACAAAAAGAAACTATCATTCTGAATCTTACCCTCATCAACAATTGGGGACTGGTTTCTTGGTTGGAAATGGTAAAACATTAATATAAATTGACCTCTAGATTTTAGAATTTATGATAGTAATGCTGAGGAAAGTCTTGCATTGTCTCACATATGGCCTCCAGAAAAAATGACTAGATTTTTTGACAGTTCAGATAGTTCAGGAAGAAGGTAGATACAGACTTCTGCTTCTGAGAGCCAAGATGGCAGCATGAAAAATAAGTTGCTCTCACCCTCTCATATTAACCTCTGAAAGCCCAGAAAATATCACCCCAGGAAAAACTCTGAAATAGCTGAACCAGAAGAAAGATTGAGTGCAGCAGCCCAGTAGCCCAGGTAACTTGTGGGATTAATGGGAAAGGCCCTTCTTGCCCTGGGGGAAGGAGAGCAGTACTGAACCAGAGATGTTCCAGCAAACTAGGGGAAAGCAGAATGGATTAAAAAACATAATCCTATAATATGTTGTTTACAGGAAACACATTTGAAAAAGAGTGACACACACAGGGTAAAGTCAAAAGACTGGAGCTTCAGCTGAAATTAAAAAAAGCAAAGGCAGTAATCCTGTTCTCAGAAAAAGTAAAAACAAAAATAGATATTATCAAAAGAGATAAGGAAGGAGGCTACATCCTCCTAAAAGGCACAATAGACATGAAGTAATATCATTACTAAAAGTATATGCACCAAATGGCATAGCATCCAAATTCTTAGAGAAGTTCAGGGAGTTACAGGAAGAAATAGACAGCAAAACTATACTAGTGGGGGACCTCAACCTCCCCCTCTCTGAAATAGATAAATCTAACCACAAAGTAAACAAGAAAGAAGTTAAGGAGGTGAATAGAATAATAGAAAAGTTAGGTATGATAGACCTCTGGAGAAAACTAAATGGGGAGAAAAATAGATAAACCTTTGATTAATTTAATTTAAAAAAAAGAAAGAATAAAACCAAATTTCCAGTATCAAGAATGAAAAGTGTGAATCCACTGCCAAGGAAGAGGAATTTAAAACAATAATTAGGAACTATTTTGCACAACTGTTTGTCAATAAATTCAACAATCTTAGTGAAATGGATACATATTCATAAAAAAATATAAATTGCCCAGATTAACAAAAGAGGAACTAAAATACTTAAATAGCCCCATCTCCAAAAAAGAAATTGAAAAAGTCATTGATGAACTCTCTAGGAAAAAATCTCCAAGGTCAGATGAATTTACAAGTGAATTCTATCAAATATTTAAAGAACAATTAATTCCAATACTATATAGACTATTTGGGAAATAAAGGTGACTATAGGTGAAGAAGGAGTCATACCAAATACTTTTTATGATACAAATATGGTATGGGAAGAGTCAAAACAGAGAAAGAAAATTAAAGGGCAATTTCCCTAATGAATATAGATGCAAAAATTTTAAATAAAATATTAGCAAATAGGTTACAGCAACTTATCACAAGAATAATACACTATGACCAGGTAGGACTTATACCCAGGAATGCAGAACTGGTTCAATGTTAGGAAAACTATCAGCATAATCCATCATATCAACACCAAAACTAACAGAAACCACATGATCATCTCAATAGATGCAGACAAAGCTTTTGACAAAGTACAACACCCATCCTATTAAAAACACTAGAGAGCATAGGAATGAATGGAGTCTTCCTTAAAATAATGAATAGCATCTACCTAAAACCTTCAGCAAGCATCATACACAATGGGGACAAGCTAGAAGCATTTCCAGTAAGATCGGGGGTGAAACAAGAATGTGCATTATCACCACTGTTATTCAACATTGTACTGGAAATGTTAGCTTTAGCAATAAGAGAAGAAAAAGAAATTGAAGTTATTAGAATAGGCAAAGAAGAAACAAAGCTATCACACTTTGCAAATGATATGATGATATACTTAAAGAATTCTAGAGAATCAAGTAAAAAACTATTTAAATAATAAACAACTTTAGCAAAGTTGCAGGATATAAAATAAACTCATATAAATCATCGACATTTCAATATATTACCAACACAGCCCAACAGCAAGAGATTGAAAGAAAAATTTCATTTAAACTTAGCATAGACATTTAAAAATATTTAGGAGCCTACCTCCTGAAACAAACCCAGGAACTCTATGAACATGATTACAAAACACTTTTCACACAAATCAAGTCAGATCTAAATAATTGGAAAAACATCAGTTGCTCATGGGTAGACTGACCTAATATAATAAAAATGACAATTCTACCTAAGCTAATTTACTTATCCAGTGCCACGCCAATCAAACTACCAAAATATTATTTTATAGAGTTAGAACAAATAATAGCAACATTCATTTGGAAGAACAAAAGGTCCAGAATATCAAGGGAACTAATGAAAAGAAATGCAAGGGAAGGTGGCCTAGCCATTCCAGATCTTAAATTGTGTTATAAAGCAGCAATCATCAAAATTGCTTAGTACTGGCTGAGAAATAGAGTGGTGGATCAATGGAATAGGTTAAGTATACAAGACACAGGAGTCAATGACTATAGTAATCTCTGATTTGATAAACACAAAGACCCCAGCTTCTGAGATAAGAACCTACTCTTTGACAAAAAGTGCTGGGAAAACTGGAAAAGAGTATGGCAGAAACTAGGCATAGATCAAAATCTCACACCATACACCAAATAAAGTCAAAATGGGTTCATGATTTAGATATAAAGGCTGATACTATAAGCAAACTGGGAGAGCAAGGAATAGTTTACCTGTCAGATCTATGGAGAACAGAAGAATTCATGACCAAACAAGAGATAGAGAACATAACGAAAAGCAAAATAGATAATTTTGCTTACATTAAATTGAAAGGTTTCTGCACAAACAAAGTCAATGCAACTAAGATTAGAAGGAAGGTAGAAAATTGGAAAAGAATTTTTACAACCAGTCTCCCTGATAAGGGCCTCATTTCTAAAATATATAGGGAATTAAGTCAAATTTATAAGAATACAAGCCATTCCCCAATTGATAAATGGTCAAAGGATATGAACAGACAGTTCACAGACGAAGAAATTAAAGCCATCTATAGTCATATGAAAAAATGCTCTAAATCACTATTGATTAGAGAAATGCAAATCAAAACAACTCTGAGGTACCACATCACACCTATCAGAATGGCAAACATGACAAAAAAGGAAAATAATAAACGTAGGAGAAGATGTGGGAAAATTGTTACACTAATGCATTGTTGGTGGAGTTGTGAAATGATCTAACCATTTTGGAGAGTAATTTGGAACTATGCCCAAAGGGCTATAAAAATGTGCATCCCCTTTGACCCAGTAATAGCATTTCTAGGGCTTTATCCTAGTGAGATCATAAGAATGGGAAAAGGACCTACATGTACAAAAATATTTATAGCAGCTCTTTTTGTGGTGGCAAAAAATTGGAAATTGAGAAGATTCTCATCAATTGCTGAACAAGTTATGGTATATGAATGTAATGGAATACTATTGTATAAGAAATGATGAACAGGTTTACTTTAGAAAAACCTGGAAAGTCTTGTATGATCTGATGCTTAGTGAAGTGAGAAGAACGAGGAGAATGTTGTACACAATAACAACCACGTTGTGCGATGACTAATATTGATAAATTTTACCCTTTTCAGTAATACAAGTATCTAAGACATCTACAAAGGCCTTGTGATGAAAAATGCTATCCACAAAGAAGAAAGAATTATGGAGTTTGAATGCAGATCAAAGCATACTATTTGCTATTTTTTTTTCTTCTGTTGTGTTTTGTTTCCTCTTTCTGGTGGTTCTTCCTATTGGTTCTAATTCTTACTTACAACATCACTAATGCGAAAATATGTTTAATAGGAATGTATATGTATAGCCTATATCAGTTTGCATGCCACCTAGGGAAGGGATGTGGAGAGGGAGGGGGAGAAAAATTTAAAACTCAAAAGCTTATGGAAGTGATTGTTGATAATTCAAAATAAATTAATTTAAAAATACATTAAAAAAGGGGGTAGATACAATCAAATAAACTAAAATTCTACTAGAGAAATTAGCCCAAGTTTGCAAGAAGCTGTTAAGAATTAAATTATAAAGAAAAGAGAAAACTTATCTGAGGAGAAAAAAGGGAATTTATCTGAAGAGACCAATATGGATTCTGAGATTTAAACAACCAAGATGTGTTTTAAAGATAAAGGTCCTTAAAAGCAAGCACAAGTAATGGGGAATAGACATAAAATATGGCATGATCATGTGAAAATAATGGAGGAGATGCTAAAGATCATAATAATTTTTGAGAAAAGATAAGGAAACAATACCTCTCCTGGATCACTGCCTTATTGTGGCAGAGGGGCTTGCATAATTCAATGGAACTATGAGCTATGCTGTGCAGTTATTCAAGACAGACATGTCAGAGTGGAGAATTTTGACAAAAATAATCCATTGGAGAAGGAAAAAGCCAACCACTGCAGTATTTTTTTTTTTTTTTGGCTAGGCAGTGGAGCTAAGTAACTTGCCCAGAGTCACACAGCTAGTAAGTGTTATGTGTCTGAGGTCAGATTTGAACTCAGGTCCTCTTGACTCCAGGGCCAGGGCCAGTGTTCTATCTACTGCACCACCTAGCTGTACCCAATAGAGTTAGTAATGATGACTATTTTTTCTTTTTCTTTTTCTTTCTTTCTTCCTCTTTCTTTCTTCCTTCCTTCCTTCCTTCCTTTCTTTCTTTCTTTTTTTCTTTCTTTCTTTCTTTCTTTCTTTCTGTCTTTCTCTCTCTCTCTCTTTCTCTCTCTCTTTCTTTCTTTCTTTCTTTCTTTCTTTCTTTCTTTCTTTTTTTTGGCTAGGCAATGGGGTTAAGTAACTTGCTTAGGGTCACACAGCTAGTAAGTGTTATGTGTCTGAGGCCAAATTTTAACTTAGGTCTTCCTGAGGCCAGGGCCAGTGCTCTCTCCACTGTGCCATCTAACTGCCCCCACTGCAGTATTTTTGCCAAAAAAAATTCCAAGGACAGTATTATTTTTTTTTAATATGACATTGTAAGGTAAGTCACTTAGGTCAGAAGGTGTCCAACATATTAACAGGGAAGAACATAGGGCAATTACAAATAGCTCCAGAGTGATATAGGTGGGCTAAAACTGAAAGGAAACTCAACTGTGAATATAACTGTTGATTAAAAAAAAGTTTGTTGTTGTGAAGATTCCATAGAAACCTGGAATGTAAGCTCTGTGATCCAAAATAATATGTATGTGGTCAAATAGGAGATGTAATAATTAAACATTGACATCTTGTATTTAGGTGATCTTAAATGGAAGGGATAGGGTGAATTTAATTCATATGACCATTACATCTACTATTGTGCATAAGAATCTCTTGAAAGAAATGGAGTATCTTACAGATTCAATAAAAGGGGGAGAAAAACACAACAGATGTACAATCTCAAAAATGACAATGATATCTGTTCTTATCCAAAGCAAAACATTCAACATCACAGTAATACACATCTATGCTCCAACCACTGATAATGATGAGGCCAAAGTTGTTCATTTGTACGAAGAACTATGACACTTTCTAGAAATTACATTAAAAATACCACATTGTTCATAGAGGAGTGGGAATGGTGCAGTAAGCAATCAAAATATAATCAGAATAATGGGCAAATTTGGCCTTGGAATATAAAACAAAGAAGGGCAGAGGCTAACAGAGTTTTTGCAAGTTAACTCGGTGGTCATAGCAAATACTCCTTTTCAGAAATCCAAAAGGTGACTCTATACGGGGACATCACCAGATAGTCAATATTAAAATCAAATTGATTATATACTTTGCAGCCAAATGTGCATGAGGTCTGTAAGTCCATTAGAACAAGATCTGGAGCTCACTGTGACTCAGATTATGAGCTTCTTTTTGGCAAAATTTAGTCTTAAATTGAAGAAAGTAGGCAAAATCATTAAATCACATAGGAATAATCTAAAGAGCATCCCTTATGAATATGTAGAGAAGGTGATTATAAGATTCAAAGAAATAAAACTGGTAGACTGCCAAAGAACTATGGACAGAAATTTACAATATTGTATATAAGGCAGCAATGAAAAACATCCCAAAGAAAAAGAAAATCAAGAAAGTAAAATGACTGTCTAATGAGGCTTCATAAATAGTTGAGGAAAGAAGAAAAGTGGAAAGTAAAGAAGAAAGGGAAAGATATACCCAGCTAAATGCAGAATTCCTGAGAATAGCAAAGAGAGATAAGAAGGTTTTCTGAAATGATAATGCTAAGAAAAAAGAAGAAAAAATCAGATAGGAAAGATAATATATCTCTTCTGGAAAAATGGAGACATTAAAGGAATATTTCAAATAAAATTGGCATGATAAAAGCATGATATGGTAGGGACTTAACAGAAGTAGAAGAGATTAAGTTGATGTAACAGGAATATAAAGAACCATACAAGAATGATTTTAACATCACTGACAGTCAGAATGGTGTGGTTATTGACCTAGAACCATTCATCCTAAAGAGTGAAGCCAACTTCGCCTTAGGAGGCATTGTTAATAATAAGGGTAATAAAATAAAAGAATTCCAGCTGAACTGTTTAAAATGCTAAAAGACAATGTTGTTAAAATGTTTTACTTAATATGCCAGCAAATTTGGAAAAGTCAACAGTGGTCACTGGATTGAAAGAGGTCAGTTTATGTCCCAATCTTAAAGAAGGGTGGTGCCAAAGAATGTTCAAAATATCAAAAATTGTGCTCCTTTCACACATTATCAAGGTTATGCTTAAGATTCTCCAAGCAAAACTTCAGCAATATGTAAACCTAGAATTATCAGAGTCAGACTGGTTTTTGAAAAGGCAGAGGAACTAAAGACCAAATTGCTAACATTAGCTGGGTTGCAGATAAAGCAAAAGAGTTCCAGAAAAAAAAATCTTCATCTGTTTCATTGACTATACTAAAATTTTGACTGTGTTGATCACAGCAACTTACAGCAAGTTCTCAAAGAATTGGGAGTATCTGACCATCTTACTTATCTCCTGAGGAACCTATATGTGGGACAAGAAGCAACAGTTAGAACTAAACATGTAACTAATCAGTTCAGAATTGGGAAATGAGTACTACAAAGCTATTTATTATCACCTTTATTTATTTTACTATTTAACTTATTATTTAAGTTAATAAGAGTACATCATGAAAAATGCCAGACTGGTTGAATCAAAAGCTAGAAGTAAGGTTTCTGGGAGAAATATGAAGAATCTTAGATATACAGATGACACCACTCCGGTGGCAGTAGGTTACAAAGAATTAAGAAGCCTCTTGATGAGGGTGAAAGAAGAGAATTTAAAAGCTGGTATGAAGCTTGGCATTAAAAAATAAACCCTAAAATCATGGCATCTGATAGGGAAGAAGAATTAGTTTTCATATTATTAGGTTCAAAGATCATGTAGATAGTTACTCCAGCCATGAAATTAAAAGAGACTTGCTCTTTAGAAAGAAAACCATGGCAAATCTGGACAACATACTAAAAAGCAGAGATATCATCTTGCCAACAAAGGTCCATATAGTCAAAGTTATTTTTTTCCCAGTAGTAATGTATGACCATGAGGGTTGGATTATAAGGAAACTGAGCACTGAAGAAGTGATGCTTTTAAGTTGTCATGCTGAAGAAAATTTTTGAGAGTTCCTTGGACAATAAAGAGATTAGATCAATCAAAATATAAAAGAATTTAACTCTGACTATTCATTGGAAGAACAAATACTGAAGCTAAAGTTTAAGTACTTTGGAGACATAATGAGAAGACAAGACTTATTGGAAAAGATTCTGATGCTGGGAAAGATTGAAGGCAAAAGGAAAGGAGGAGCAGAAGATGAAAGGGATAGTGTCATATGAACATGAGCTTGGGCAGACTTTGGGAGACACTGGAGGCCAGAAGGGCGGGTATGCTATGGTCTGTTGGGACATTAAAAGTCGGACATGATTGAATGATTGAATAACAACAACAAAGGAACAATGAAGATTTTTGTTTTCTTTCATTTTACTATATATAGAGAAAGAGAAGATACTGTCTGTATTTTGGCTTCCTTATCTCTGGCAAATTCCCTGAATTCTAAAGTCTTGAATTAATAACCAACATGGGGATTTCTCATGCCAAGATAGCGGAGTGAAGAAGAAACCCTCTGAAGCCCTCCCAAATTCCCCTCCAAACAACTTCAAAACCACCTCAGAATTGATCTAGGAGCAAAGAATAAGCTCACCAACACAAGAGGAAAGGCGTGTCTCACTGGGGTGTAAGAATAGTGAGGTCTGAGCTGCAGAGGACATCACAGCAGGGGGTCTGTGACAGAGCTCAGAGCCTGGGGCAATCCACCAGTAGGACTCCACCCTCCTGCAAGCCAGCAGCCTCCTAGGCAAGCCAGCAGTATCTACACCACTGCATGAACCCACCCCATCAAGCCAAGAAAGGCTTTGGAGGCCAATAAATCAGCTGTAGTGACTTCCAGAGTTCTCAACCCACATATACTAAAGTGACCAGACAATTGATCAGAAGGAGATTACAGGGAACACTTTAGTAGCATAGTGTGTAGAATTCTCTTTCATTGATGTGTGGGGATCTGGGTTACAGGTCCAGATCACAGTCCCAGGGTATGGAGGAACCCTAGCATACTACAACGTAAGGGAGCAGGGGAGAAAAAACCCTGGTCATAGTTCCATGGCCAAAAAGAGTGTTAGTGGTAGTTCACACACCAGATCACAAGTCAAAAGAAAAATGACCAAACATATCCTTAGATCATACCAGCTTGGAAGAACTAAAAACTAAGCCTCTCAGAATTAGCTTTCAAAGCAGCAACGTGAAAAACCTGAAGCTTTGGACAGTGTCTACTCCAAGAAAATGCAAAGCCCAACTTTAACATAAAGTTAAAAGCCAATTAAATAAGCTGAAAAATGAGGAGGGGAAAGGAATCTGACTAAAGAAAGTTATGATGGTGACAGGGAAGAACAAAACACATACTTAGAAGAAGATACCAATGTTAAAATGGCTACATGCAAAATCTCTAAGAAAAGTACAAATTCATGTCAGGATCAAAAATAATTTTTGGAAGAACTCAAAAATGATTTCAAAAGTCAAATAAGAGATGTAGAAGGAAAAAATGGGGGGGAAATTGAGAGTGATTCAAGAGAATCAGGAAAAAAATGTCAATAGTTTGTTTTTATTCTTGTTTTTCAATTCAACAAATATTTATTAAATGGTTACTATGTTCAAGAAAATGGGTTAGGTTCTAGTGGTCACAATAAGAGTCCATCCTCTCCAGGAGCTTAGAGACTAGTAGTGAGATGTGACACGTATCTAGACAGATATGAACAAATTAATGTTTACTGTGATTAGAAATAAACACCCTCAGTTTTCCTTATAGTCCAACCCTCATAGTCATACATTACTACTGGGAAAAAATATCAATATTCTATTGCTGTTTTTATGTGGCAGTTAGTCACAAATGCAATTTGTTATTTTTTTAGTTCTTTTTTAATGATTTAATATTTTATTTCCTTCAATTGCATGTAAAACATTTTATTTTTTCCAAAGAAAAGAAAAAAAGAAACTTTTTTTAACATGTGTTTTTAAAGCTTTGGGTTCCAAATTTTCTCCCTTCATTCCTCCCCATCCATTCTCATTGAGAAGGCAAGAAACTCAATACAGGTTATACATGTATAGTCATGCAAAATATTTCTATAGTAGTCATGTTGTGAAAAACTAAAGGTATTTCCCTTAATCCTATCCTGCCCCCATTTATTTTATTCTCTTTTGACCCTCTCCCTCCTTAGAAGTGTTTGCTTCTGATTACTCCCTCTCCCAAACTGTTCTCCCCTCTATCACAATTGCAATTTTTTTTTAAAGAATTAGTAATGTATATTATACAAAGGGCAAAGCAGAGATATGGTGGATATAAGCAGATAACAAGATATAATAGTGAAGAACTTTGAAAAGTAGAAATACAAAATTTTCAGTAAGGAAATGTAAAATTGAAAAGATGAACTCTTTAACTGGCAAGGGTGAAGGATGACAGATACATAGCCAGCATGTTTCACTGATTATCTTAGAATATCATGAGAAATTGAGGGAGACTTTCTTTCCTTTTTTTTATGGAATTTTTTTACTTGTATTTTTTAATTTATTTATTTTTAGTTTTCAATATTCACTTTCACAAGATTTTGAGTTCCAAATTTTCTCCCCATCTCATCCCTCCCCACATCCCAAGATGGCATGCATTCTGTATACCCCTTCCCCTATTCTGCACTCCCTTCTACATCTACCCCCTTCTCTTATTCCCTTCACCTTCTATTTTCCTGTAGGGCAGGATAGATTTCTATACCCCATTTCCTGTATTTCTTATTTCCCAGTTGCATGTGAAAACAATTTTTAATGTGTGTTTTTAAAACTTTGGATTCCAAATTGTGTTATCCTGATTGTGTTTCCACAATACTTGAATGGTTTCTTTCTGGCTGCTTGCAATATTTTCTCCTTGACCTGGGAAATCTGGAATTTGGCTACAATATTCCTAGGAATTTTCCTTTGGGGATCTCTTTCAGGAGGTAATTGGTAGATTCTTTCAATTTCTGTTTTGCCCTCTTGTTCTAAAATATCAGGGAAGTTTTCCTAGATAATTTCTTGAAAGATGATGTCAAGGCTCTTTTTTTGATCATGGCTTTCAGATAGTTCAATAATTTTTAAGTTCTCTCTCCTGGATCCATTTTCCAGGTCAGTTGTTTTTCCAATGAGATATTTCACAGTTTTCTATTTTTTCATTCTTTCAGATCTGTTTTACAGTGTCTTGATTTCTCACAAAATCACTAACTTCCAATTGCTCCATTCTAATTTTTAAGGAAGTGTTTTCTTCAGTAAGCTTTTGGACTTTCTTTTCCATTCGGCAAATTTTGCTTTTTAGGGCATGCTTCTCCTCATTGGCTTTTCGGATCTCTTTTGCCATTTGGGTTAGGCTAGTTTTTAAGGTGTTATTTTCTTCAGTATTTTTTTGGGTCACCTTTAGCAAGCTGTTGACTTGTTTTTCATGATTTTCTTGCATCACTCTCATTTCTTTTCCCAGTTTTTCCTCTACTTCTCTTACTTGTTTCTCAAAATCCTTTTTGAGCTCTTCCATGGCCTGGGACTGATTCTTATTTTTCTTGGAGGTTTTGGATGTAAGGGCTTTTACTTTGTTGTCTTTTTCTGGTTGTATGTTTTGATCTTCTTTATCACCAAAGATTCTATGTTCTGACTTTTTTGGACCTTTGTTTGTTCATGATCCCAATCAATTTCTTGAGTTTTAAAACCTTTGCTACTATAGGGGTCTGCTTCCAGTGTGGAGAATGTACTTTCCCAAGCTTTGGGGGTTTTGTGCAGCTATTTTCAGAGATACTTCTAGGGACCTGCAAATTTTCAGTTCTTCCAAGGTGGTATGATAAGAAGCAAGGTGTTTATTCCTTTCCTGGCCTTTTCTCTGGTCTATGAGTGACCACAAACACTCTTTTCTGCCTTGGAACTGTAAGGAGGATTCCCTCTCCACCACCACTACAAGCTCCTCCATGCCAGCACTCCTGCTCGCCCTAGGACCGCCACCCAGAACTGTGACCCAGATCCAAACTCAAGCAAAGCAAGAGAATCTTGCACCAGCAGAGAGATCCTTGCAAACCCCTTCTGATCAGCTACTTGATTTTCCCTCAGTCTGTGGGCTGAGTTCAGGAGGCAGCCACCACCCCAGGGCTGTGCCAGGACTGGGGATGGGATAAGCTTCTCTCTCAACGAGGTCACAAACTTTTCCTATTTATCTTCTAAGTTGTCTTTGAAGTTAGTGGGCTGAGAAGTCTGAAAACCAGCAGAGCTGTCCATGATTCAGTCTTCTGAGGACTGTTCCAGATTCACTGAGGATTGTTTTGCCTGCATGCCCACACCGAACTGTGCTCCTCTCCCTGCTTGGTGCGATATACCTTTTCTGATCAACCATTTAGGCTGTCTTGGGCTGTAAATTTGTTTCACTCTGTCTTTTTGTGGCTTCTGCTGCTTTAGAATTTGTTTAGAGTCATTTTTTACAGGTATTTGGATGGGTTTGGGGGAGAGTTCAAGCAAGTCACTGCTTTTACTCTGCCATCTTCTGGTTTTATTGTTATTGTTGTTGTTTTTTCCTAAACCTCAAAAGTAGGAGGGTAAAGGCACATAAAACCACTGAAGAAAAGTCCTTGAAAAGCAGAATGGACCTCATGGAAAAGAAGGTACAAAAGCTCAGTGAAGAAAATAATTCCTTAAAAATTAGAATTGGGCTATTGAAAACTCCCGAATCCATGAGACATCAAAAAACAATAAAACTAACTCAAAAGAATTTAAAAATTGAAGAAAATATGAAATATCTTTTCAGAAAAACAAGCTAGAAAATATATTGAAGAGAGATAATTTAAGAATTATTGCACTATCTGAAGCCCAAAAATTTAAAAAATAAGCCTAGACATCATACTTTAAGGAATTATTAAGGAAACCTGCTTTGATATACTAAAACCAGAGGGAAAATAAACTTCAAAAGAATCTACCAATAACTACCTGAAAGAGATCTTGAAATGAAAACTACCAGGAATTTTATGGCAAAATTTCAAAGCTCTCAAGACAAGGATAAAATACTGCAAGCAACCAGAAAGAAATGATTCAGATATCATGGGGCCACAGTCAGGATAACATAGGATTTACCAGCTTCTACATTAAAAGGTCAGAGGGCTTCAGGTATGATATTCCGTAGTGCAAAGAGGCTAGGTCTGAGCAAGGGTTTGGAAACTGTGGCCTTCTAGGTCCTTGGGTGCAGCTTTTTGACTGAGTCCAACTTTTATGGCACAAATCCTTTAATTAATGAGGTTTGTTCTGGGAAATGTGGATTCAGTCAAAGAGCCACACTGGAGGATGTAGAAGGCCGTATGTGGCCTTGAGGCTGCAGGTTCCCCACTTCTGGGTAGGATTACAACAAAGACTCACATATCCAGAAAAACTGAGTATAATCCTTCAGGGGAAAAATGGATATTCAATAATATAGGGGGCTTACAAGCATTTCTTATTGAAAAAAATAGCAGGACAGAAAATTTGATTTTCAAATATAATACTTAAGAGAAGAATAAAAGGCAAACAGAAAAGAGAAATCACAAGGAATTCAATAAGGCTAAACTCTTTATATTCCCTTATGGGAAGATGATACATGTAATTCCTAAGAACTTTTTAATCATTAGGGAAGTTAGGAGTAGTACACATAGACAGGGCATATAAGTGAAAGTTGAATATGTTGGGATGATTATCTAAAAAAAATTAAAATTAATGGATAAGAAAGAAGAATGCACTGTGAGAAAGGGGAAGGTAGGGATAGAATGGGATAAAAGAACTTTTAAATTAGAGAAGAACATGGGAAGTGGGCAACATTTAAACCTTTCTCTCATCAGAACTGACTGAAAATGAGAATAGCATACACACTCAGTTGGGTTTAAAAATTTATCTTACCATACATGGAAGAATTAAGGGAGGGACATAAGATAAGGGGGAGCTGATAGAAGGGAGGAAAGATTGAGAGAGGCAGTGATCATAAGCAAAAAATTTTTGAGTAGGGACATGGTAAAGGGAGAAAGAGAAAAAAGAAAAATCAGAGGAAAACAAGATGGAGGGAAATACATAATATACTAGTCATAACAGTGAATGTGAAAGGGATGAACTGACCTATAAAAGAAAAGTAGGTAGCACAATGAATTAAAAACAAGAATCTTAAAATAAATTGTTTACAAGATTTACACTTGAAGCAGAGAGACACAACTGACTAAAGGTCAGGGGTTAGTACAAAATTTGTCATGCTTCAGTTGAAGTAAAAAAAAAAAGTAGGCATAGCAATCCTGATCTCAGACAAAGCAAGAGCAAAAATGGATTTAATTAAAAGACATAAGCAAGGAAACTACATCTTGGTTAAAAGGTACCATAGACAAAGAAAACATACCAGTACTAAACATATATGCACTAAAGAGCATTGCACACAAATTTCTAAAGGAGAAGTTAAATTAAATACAAGAGGATCTCAGCTTTTCCCTCTCAGAACTAGATAAATCTAACAAAAATTAAGAAGAAAGAAGTAAAGGAGATGAATAGGATTTTACAAAAGTTAGATAGGACAGACCTCTGGAGAAAATTGAAAGGAAGTAGAAAGGAATATACATTTTACTCCACAGTACATAACACAGAGACAAAAACTGACCATGCATTAGGACATAAAAACCTCACAACCAAATGCAGAAAAGCAGAAATATTAAATGTATCTTTTTCAGATCATAATACAGTAAAATGTACATTCAATAAAGGGCCATGGAAACATATTAAAACTAATTAGCAACTAAATAATCTACACCTAAAAATGATTGGGTGAAAGAAATATTCAATAATTTCATTTAAGCTAATGAAAAAAAATGAGACATTTCAAAATTTCTCAATGCAGCCAAAAAAGTACTTGGGGAAAATCTATATCTCTATATGCTTACATCAACAAAATAAAGAAAGAGAAGAACAATGAATTAGACATGCAACTAAAAAAAAAATAAAAAGAACAAATAAAAAATCCTCATTTAGACACCAAATTAGAAATTCTGAAAAACAAAGGAGAAAGATTGATAAAATTTAAAATAAGAAAACCCTTGAACTAATAAATAAAACTAAAGGTGTTTGTATGGGAAAAAACTCCCCAAAATAGATAAATCATTAGTTAATTTGATTTAAAAAGAAAGAAGAAACAAAATTACCAGTATCAAAAAAGAAAAGGATGAATTCAGCACTAGTGAAGAAGAAATCAAAGTGATAATTAAGGGCTATTTTGCCCAATCACATACTAATAAATCCAAAAATCTAAGTGAAATGAATAATATTTACAAAAACATAATTTGCCCACTTTAATAGAAGAGGAAATAGTATACCAAATTACCTTATCTTAGAAAATAAAATTAATAAGCAATGAGCTCCCTAAGAAAATAACCCTCAGAACAAGATGGTTTCACAATATAATTCTATCAATCATTTATACAACAATTAATTCCAATGCTACATAAAATATTTGAAAAATTGTGCATAGAAGGAGTACTACCAGATTCCATTAATGAATCAAATACCATATTTCACTGCATAATCATAACAAATTTTATTCCAATTTTTTTTTTGCAAAATAGTAGGGTGCAACCATTATGTGACACTTTTAAAATTGTGCTGTTATTACTTAAAAATCTTTTATTACTATACTGTCTTTTGTGCAAGATTAGGATACATGGAATACTTATCAGTATATGTTAAAATTGAATTCTAGGCTCCTGACTCACAATGCAAGAGAGATAAATGTGTATGCATATGTCACTGGTTAATACATTACTGCTCTATTTTCCTTTTAAGTGGTGTGATGAACAGAATTATACCATGAGATAATTATGCAACAAAAGGTTATAAACCAATTTTTGGACTGAAAAAACAGGATGTGACAATTATGCAGTGGTGAAGATTATGTGGTGTAATACAGTATGGGGTTGATACCTAAAAAAGAGGAAAAACAGAGGAAGTAAACTATAGACCAATTTCTCTCATGAATATCGACAAAAAAATTTATATAAAACCTCAAAAGGAGATTGCAGCAACACATCACAAAAAAAAAAAATAAAAACATACATTATGACCAGGTAGGGTTTATAGCAGGAAAGCAGAGCTGGTTCAGTATTAGGAAAGCTATCTCCAAAATTCAGCATATCAATAAGAAAACTAAGAAAAGCCTTTTGGTACTGAAATTGCTTCTTTTTCCTTTCTTGTATCTTTTTCTTTGATGTGGAATCTCCTGATTTTATCTATTCTATCCCTGAGACTTTTCCTTTTAGGAATTTTTTTTCACCATTTGACTTTTGTAGTCTTCATTTTTTCCTCAAGTTCTATTGGTCTTTCTTTCATTACTTTCTTTCTCCTCTCCCCCTTCCCTTTTTCACTCCTTTCTTCTGTTATTAACATATTAATTCCTATAAGCATTGATGTAAACTTGAAAGAAGAAACATGCATAATGGTTCTTCAAAGATAGAGCAATTGGTCATTTGTAGAAGCATAAGGATGACTATGCATATTGTGCCAACCATTAAGAAATGAAACTCATGCAAAATACATCATTATGTATCATATTCAATATTCAATAGATTAGTCCTGTGCGTCAATGACATAAATATGCTAACCTTAGTGTGGTGGGGAATGACAGACATGATATTTTCCCTGAGGCAACTTCAAGATAAATGCTAAGAATAGGATGTTGGTTTCTATGTTGTGTGCATGGATTTAGGAAAGATCAGCGAAGTCAGCAAATTTAATTGAGATGTGAGAATTGTGGAGAAAATATGGCTGTTGTCTGTGAAAGAATTGTAAGAAGTATGATAGATAAAGGAGAGTCATCAACTATGTTAGGGTAATACTGAATCAAATGCAGATTTCTTGAAGAAATCTTTTTTGTCTTTGTATCCCTTTTGCCCAACTTAAGATATCTAAAATATTTATTGAACTGAATTTATGGATAGCAACAAATAAAACTGCATTCTCACATCATTGTTATTTGATATGTTTCTTTTATTTATGAAATAATCTTCACTGTTGTCATGAAGTAGTTAACACTTAATTAAGGTCATACAAAGTCATAAGCTTCCATAGTTTGATAACAGAGAATAAAGTACTAATCACAGTCCTGCAAGATCTCTGTACAAGTTTGCCTTATATTGCAAAAGATGTGCATTGGTAGATTGGCACACCAACAAACTATCCACACAATTATGAATGTCAATGACAGAAATGCAGAGTTTTCTAATTGTACCATCTCAAATTGAATAATTGTTGGAAATTCATGCCCAGATCTCATAATTTTGCTTGAACTGGGTTGTTCTCACATTGAAACAGCTATCCGTGTATATTCCAATGACTTAGTTTGTTGTATTTACAAGCAATAAAAATATTCAAGAATATGAAAGTAAGGGTGTGGATGAAAATCATAATGTAATTTTAAGCATTGATGCAAAACAATGTTTATCATACATGCAAGGACCTTGTCATGTTAGTATTGCCAGTACATTCAGTAGATCCATTCTCAAAGTGCACAGAGGAAAATAGAGAATATGGGATTGGATAGGAAGAGACAGCATGAGGCCATGGAATGCACATGAGATTTGGAGTCAGAGTTTAAACTGTTCTTGTACGAGATGATCTCAAAGATCATTCAGAATGAGGTATTGAACTAGATGAATCAGAGTGTAAAAAAAGTCTGAAGCCTACATCCATTAACTTTCTATGGTCATTATCAATGTGGGATTGAGAATGGATGCTGAAGATGAGATGAAAAGTCAGAGCAAACAAAAGGACAGATTTAATAAACTATGAAATCACAATGAGTTTTCTTTGAGGTTAATAATCTTATGCCAATTTTTTATCTGTATCTACTACCTTTAAAATGTGAGCTTCTTTATTGATATTGTTTAAGGGCTTCCTGAGATATAGGGTTTGATTTAAAGAGTTGTTAAAATTGGAAAAGAAAACAAGTTTATTGTATGGAAGTTTTTTTTTTTTTTAGTTTCCTAAACTGTGTTTCCCTCAATAAATAGTTGAATCCTATAATTTAGATTTCAACCTCAAGTAAATCACACATTATTGCTATTAATTTGCCATAAATGGTTGTAGCAATGGATCAGATGTATTTAGCTGAGTGTTGTCATAAATCTTTTTGAGTAAAGATCTTTAGAATTATGGATGATTCTTCATTAATACTGAGAACTTGGGGAGACAAGAGTAATTGAGAAGGGTCCTAAAACCTTCATCCAAGTCCTGAGAAGGGTACTGTGACTAAAGACACACTTTGGGTAGCCACAGGGGTCTGGAACTTTATGATGAATAAGAAGGACCACAAAATTTAAATTTAAGTTTGCATCAAAGATCTCAGGAACAATCATGGCCTTTGGAAGAATGGAATATCATGAACAGGGAGCATCAGACAAGCACCAAATATTTGATCCTGTGGACATTTAAGATTTCATTGGCCAATTCTACTTTGATATTGGCTATACCCATAACATGGTAATGATTATCTCTACAGAAGCGGGTAATCATTATATCTTATTGATGGAAAAGACTTCTGGTTCCATCCAGTCTAATACCTTTGCATATAATTGTCCACACTAAAACTTAACCAATAGTCATCTAGCTTTCACTTGAAGAACTCTAGGTCAATACTGTTCATTTAAAATCACTCCTTAGAGAAAGTATAGTGAAATTGTTGTTGTTGTTGTTGTTGTTTATTTTATTTTTTTTTTTAGGCACAGTGGTGGAATTCATCTTTATAAGCTCATTATAGAAAAAAAAGGTATATTCAGATCCAAGAGGCTTAGCACCCAGTAGATTTTGGGTTTAAAACCAGATAAAACAGTAGATAGAAGTTTCACTGTTTGCATTAAGCTTCTTAACACTGTTTTCCTCACTATAGCTGACAGTCTGTGATCTGGACATAGCTGTTACAACCATGGTGATCTAGTATACTTTTGCAAGAATTTCAATCTGTCTTTTTTTTTTAGCCATGTACTGATTGCCAATTGGCTGGTATACTCTTTCCTGGAAGAAATTCAAATCTTTGTATTAATATTCTAGTCACAAACCTGCACTGATTATAGGTAGAGTATTACATAACTAGTCAAACTATTTTATTCAAGTCACCAGTCAAAAGTCAATAAAATCTCCATTGAATTGCACCCAGTCCTGCTTGAAAAACTACTTCCCTGCTGTAATGTCAATATAGCTATTAATAATATTTCAAGAGCTGTTCCTTGCTAAAACAGGTAACAAGACAGCTGCTACAAAAGAAAAATTTGGCTCCCCCTGCTCTTTTAATGTGACAGCAATTCAGTCCCACATTAATATGCAATGATATCTTCCTATTGTCAGCAGGCATGGCTGACATTTTTCAGGTCTGGGCTAATGTTAGAATGGTGGTCATAGAGTATCCAGTCTATCTATTTGCACTGAGCTTTGTCTGAGGCAGTGTCTTATATGTAATTGAAAGTTTGACCATCTTTTCATTCCAGCACTGCAGTCCTCATCAATCAGTGCCAAATGAAGGAAGTCGGTGCCATATATCAAATGTCATTTAGCACATGCACATCATTCAAAAAGATCAATTATTATAATATTTACTTTAAACTGCCCAGGTTGGATCCGAGAAAGTAAGACATCCATCTTTATCAGTTACATACCTTTAATTCTGAACATTGTTAACTGTAAATTTGTGACCACAGTCAGCTACACTCAGAATTTCATGCAAGCAATAATTTTTAATTTCATTTAGACACATCTCAATTTATCTTCATTGGTCCTCTCTTAGAATTCAATGAATTCATGTTTTATGAATCCAGTCAGTAAATCCTTACTGAATAAACTGTAGTAACTGCAAGCTATTGTTAAGTGAGGTGACACTACTAACTCATTACTCAAAGCTAGAAAAAGAAAGAGTGGTTGCAATGTTTTTCTCAGCTATCTCACCCTAAAGCTTTTGTAATCTCTACACAACTTTTGCTTCCTATGGCAGTAGAATGAACCAGAAGTGGGGGAGGGACAAAGGGAATACACTTTAAAAGTATGGATAAAAGTCATCAGTGATTAAATAACCAATTCTTGGGTTCATCTCACTTTCTCTCCACTTTTTCCTCTTCCTGTGGAAGTTTATAATTTAATGCCAAAGAGCTGCCACCTTCTTTGAAGTGAATAAATTATAGAAATTGACATCCGATATAATCATTTTAAGTGTTATAGGAATAGCTGCTGTGAATAACTTAAATATTTGGGATTAAGACAGGGAGAGAGAAGTAGGATTTTCATTACACATTCTGTATAGTTTTTACTCACAGTGTGGCATTTAGTTTGTCTTTTGAAATCAGATGACAGGGTGAAGATGAAGTTATATATCACCCTACTGAGAAAATGGATGCTGCATGAATTCAAAAGTTAACTTGCCATGTATTCAGATTAATGTGGAGAAATAAGAAAAAGAGATGTGCTATAAATAAATAATTCAACTGAAAAAAACAAATTTAGCCATCCATTCAGAATGAAGAAGATCAGCAAAGGTATATTGGAGCCAGTTCAAACAAGCTTGTGAAAGCTGATTGTTAAATTTTCAGTGTGAACATTTATAGCACTATAAATCAGGCCTTGATTTATCATTCTATTGATTATCTAGACAAAAGAAATTGATGGAGATAAGATCGATAATGTAGATTGAACTTAAAAGTGGATCATGAATGCATTATATTTTCAAAGAACCGTTTGATAAACATTTTTAACCACAATCCTGAAGTCATCCTTTCATATATAATGTGTTTTATTATTCTTAGTTATTAATATTAATTTTCAATATTATACTTTTCATTATTTGCAAAATTGGTTCCAAGTCCTAAAAAAAAGTGTCCTCTGAAGGGGGAATTTATAAGATTTTGCTTGTAGAATTTTTTTATTTGATATGAAAGCTCTTAATTTTGTCTATTCTATCTTTGGAATAGAAAAATAGGCTATAAGATTTTGCCCTCATTCATGCTTTACTTTGAAAACATTATCCTTTGTTAAGGGGATATGTTTCATATCTCCAGCTAAGTTGTAAAGTTCTCTAGATCAATTGTCATCAAACTTTTTTTGAATCTGTACTCAATTAATTAAAAAATGACACCAATTCCCTGTATGTAAATATGTAGATATGTGTGTGTATGTTTGTGTGTGTACATGTAGGGGATTTCACCATACAAGAATTAATGCAATCATAGAAGATATGATAAATGAATCAATCAATATATCTATAGAGGAAAAAGAAGGATTTAGTGTTTTACCTATAAACTTGACACAAAGTGTGGATAAACCCTTAATCAAGTTAAAACAATCAGAGGATATTTGACCACTGGAAATCTCATGTGCTGGTTTCAAAAGATCAAGTCATATCACACAGTATTAAAATAGAAGTCAGTTCAGTGGCTACCCCAGCAAATATGTGGGCCAAGCCAATGGTAAGTGCACCCAGTTTCAGCAGTTATAATTTTTAAAGGGCAGAGTCATAATTCTGACTCTCTCTTGGCCATGTCATAGGACAGAAGAGATCATTAGGATTTCTCACCAAGCCAAGAGCAGAGTGATATACCAAAAGAAAAAAAGACATTCATTTTAGAAAGGAGAGATTATAACCAGTAACAAAAAGAAACATACCCATGAAAATTGGGAACATGGAGAGATATAGAAGGATAACCACCAAAAGGAAAAAAATTAGTTTCAAGGAATGTGACTCCTTTAATCAGATGAGAAAGCTAGTTACAAATTCAAGAATGAACTTCCAATAATGAACTTGTCAGTGTACTCTCTGACAACGTATGTGTACTACACTTGTGCTTTCCTTCAATTATACTATAAGTTGGAGCCCACTCTTTGCATAGATTTGTGTGTTTTTGCAAGAAGGGTTGCCCCAGGATTTTGAAGGAAATATTTCTAACATATTTTCTTACTTTATAATTTGAGCAAATATCTTTTCTAAGTGCTAATACAGATTCATCTGATTCATAAGCAAAGTATGAATACTGGTGGGAACTCATAAGTCATTACTATAAATATAGACCCTCAGGGTTACTCCTTGAAACTTGAGTTAAGTAGTAGCTGCCTGTCTAGGGACCTTAAACTATGGATGTGTGTGCAAGTTGAAGAAATTTCCCCAAAAGATGCTAATCTGGATTTTATTTATTTATAAATCATTATTTGTATAATATTGCACAAACTTGCACAAAAGCAAAACTTAAAAAGCATTAGTTTTGAAATATTTTAATATGTTAGTTTTAATGTTAGAAAATCATATGTTCTCATGAAATAATGTATTAATGGTATATTTGGTGAGAAATATTAGATAAATCTGTTTTATTATTTCTGAAAATATTTGCTTATAATCATATGATACAAAAACTTTATTTTGATCTTTATATTTAATGGCTGGCAGATATGAAAAAAATTCACAAAGATAAGTGGTCATAAATAGAAGTTAATCACCAACCAACCTTCCTAAATCATGACAGTCATTTTTCAGTTACATCTACCAATTATACATTTTTTGTTGAAATTGAGCTAGGAAATATCCATTTTTTAAAAATAAAAATGTGCTGTAACCATTTATTTAGAAGATTTTAGAGTTTCCTTCTCCAGCTCATTTTACAGATGGAAAACTGAGGCAAACAGGGTTTAGTTACTTGCCCATGGTCACACAGCTAGTGTCAGAGGCAAGATTTGAACTCAGGAAGATGAATCTTCCAGACTCCAGGCCCAGTACTATATCCACTGAGCCACCTAGCTGCCTTGACAACCCTTATTAATATTGTACAGTCAGGATCTTTGCCAAGAAAACATCAAATGGGGTTACAAAGAGTCATACATCACTGAAAAACAGCTGAAAGAAGACCAAAAGTTGCAGTTCTGTATTTTCTTCAACATTCATTTCTTCATGAAGAAATGCATCACTTTTCAATTATCCCTAGTTGTTAGAATGTTCTCCTTTATATTATGATTTTATCATTCTTAACTCTTTTTTTCTCTAATTCTATTAAACCATTTTCTAACCCCCTCTTCTACATGACAGCCCTTCAGATATATGAAGATAGCTATTCTGCCATCCCTATCTTTTTTACCTCTAGGCAAAATTGTAAACCCATCACCCAAAGTGACCAAGGACCAAAGTGTATTTCTGTACTAAGATAAATGGTGCTGTCCTTCCTTCTATCATGACATTTAGGCATGGTTGTGATTCCCTTGCTGGGCTTTATGCTTGTATTTACTATGCTAATGTCCTAAAAAATTGAATGATTCATATTTCTAATATTCCCCTCCTAATCTAAGATCTTCTAGGAAAAGAAACACGTAGAATCCTTAGAACAATCCTTGATAGATTTCCAAAACACAAAGTTACTACTTGACAGAAACTCTGCATCACTGCCCAGTATGGATTCTAAGAAAATGATGATACTGAATGAGCAATTGCCCCAGAAAGTAAAACAGATAAGACAGTTTTGGTAAAAACAAAAAAACAAAAGAACAAAAAAAACCATATTTAGTCAACTACATCATGTATAAACTAAAATACTTTTCATTCTTTGATACAATGAGTTTGAATAAAAAGAGAATTCTGTCTAATCACATGGAACTATGATTCAAGAAAGTAATCTACAAGTGGACAAAAAGTCTCATGCTGTTTCTAATCTCTTAAATCTTCTGATTTGTTAGCATTGTGTCCTTCAGACTGTAACATTCCAAGCACAGTAAAGGGAAAGCCCAGATGTAGCTGTATATCATATCTTCTTCCAGCCATGGCTTTTTTTTTTAAACTCAAGCCAGTTTACTTTTCATGCATTCAGATAATACTAGGTACTGTGATTTTCCTCTATTAAAATCATAGTGAATAAAAGAATGCAGATTATTGCTTTCTAAAACAAGGGATTCTTTTGGTTTCCCTTCCACTACCACCCCCTCCATAGAACCCTTGGTGTGTCACCACATATGGGCAGGTTAATGATTAATGTACTCAGGGTGTTTCATTACCACCTGGCAGGCTACTTGGCAGTCAGATAGGAAAACCAGAAAGAGAAATTTGTGGAAGGCTTTTAAGGTAAATATTTAGGGAAGCATGTTTTTAACATACTCTAGAGAATGTCTTGCTCCCTCTAGGTGGGGCCAGGGTTCGGACAAGACATACAGGGCAAAGAGGCTATGGCTTTAGATCAGGGTCATGAGGCAAGATAATGCATGTGAGGCAGTTAGCACCAGGAATGAAGAAACAGAGTCCATAAAGGGCCAGAGGTAAAAGTGTCATGCACAGTGGAAAGGAGATCAATGTTGGTTTTTCAGCACTAAGATTCAAAAATAGATAGAGGCAAAAGGGCATGTCTATACATGTAACGAAGTGATCAGTGTCCAGAGAGAATTAAGATCTGAGGATAAAAATAGAAGCTACAATCTAGGTGGGCAATAAAACTGTGCATAACCTTTTACATAGCAATATAACTACTGGATCTGTATCCCAAAGACATCAAAGAAAATGGAAAAGGGTCTATTTGAATAAAAATATTTTAGCAACTCTTTTTCTGGTGGCTAAGAATTACACATTGAGGCAATGCCCATAAATTGAGGAATGGCTGAACAAGTTGTGGTATATGATTGTGATGGAATACTATTATGCTATAAGAAATGATGAGCACAATGGTTACAGAGAAGAAAAACAAGGAAGACTTATACTAACCAATGAAAAGTGAGATAAGCAGAACCAGAAGAACATTGTACATAATAACAGCAATATTGCAAGAATGATGAACTATGAATTAATTGGTTATTTTCATTAATGCAATGATTCAAGACAGTTCCAAAGAAATTATGATGAAAAATGCTATCCACCTCTTAAGAGAGAACTGGTAGAGTATGAATGCAGTTTGAAATATACATTTTTAAATTATATTTTTCTTGCTTTTTTTGCAACATGACTAATATGGAATATGTTTTGCATGATTTCACAAGTATAACTGATTTGTTTCTTGACTTCTCAATGAATGGAATAGAAACAGGAGGGAAAGAACATGGAGCTCAATATTTTTAACTGCAAAAATAAAAAAGAATAAATTTGTTTTAAAAAATCTAGGGCCAAAACAAAGCAAAACAGGAAAAAGGAGCTCAGATGGAATAGTTGCAATTCAAAAAATGTGACCCAATTTTTATTACTTGTGGAGCTAATAGAAATTATGTTCCTTTTAATATGCATTGCATAAGATTGCCCTTGGTTGCTTGATATCTCCATGGGCCACTCTGGCTCATTTCTTCATTTTTCTGAATGGGGAGCAGATGATAGGCAGAAAATTAAAGAGCATTCTGCAATTTAGTGGTACTACAGAAGAGCAAAGCACCTATCTTTGAAACTCTAACTAGCATTAACAAGCAAAGAAAGAAAATGGAAAAAAAATCCAATTGTCTCCTTTTCTCTACTGACACAACAATCACTCTAGTTCAGGTCCTCATCAACTTTTTTTTTCCCCACTTAATAATATTTTATTTTTTCTAATTAAATGTAAAGATGGTTTTCAACATTCACTTTCATAAGATTATGAAATCCAAATTGTACTCCCTCCATTCTTCCTTCCTCCCTCCCCAAGATGGCAAGCAATATGATGAAGGTTATACATGTGCAATCACATTAGTCATGTGAAAGAAGCATTAGAACAAAAAGGAAAAATCATGAGAAAGAAAGAAAAAATTAAAAAGTGAAAATATTATGCTTCAATCTGCATTCATTCAGACTTCATAGTTCTTTCAATAAATATGAATAGCATTTTCCATCACATATCTTTTAGAATTGTGTTAGAAGAGCTAAATCTATCGTAGTTGATCATCGCTCAATGCTGCTGTCACTGTGTATAATGTTCCCATGGTTCTGCTCATTTTATTCAACATGGGTTCATGTAAGTCTTTCCAGATTTTTTCTAAAATCTGCCTGCTCATCATTTCTTATAGCACAATGGTATTTCATTACATTCACATACCACAGCTTGTTCAATCATTCCCCAATTGATGGGTATCAATCAATTTCCAATTCTTTGCCACCAGCAAAAGAGGTGTTATAAATATTTTTGTACATATAGATTCCTTTGCCATTTTTTACTATCTCTTTTTGTTACAGATCTAATAGAGGTATTGCAGTATCAAAGAGTGTGAACAGTTTTATAGCCATTTGGGCATAGTTCCAAATTGCTATCCAGAATGGTTTAATCAGTTTACAACTCCACCAACACTGCATTAGTGTTCCAATTTTCCCATATCCTCTCCAACATTTATAATTGTCTTTCTCTGCCATATTACTCAATCTGATAGGTTTGAGGTGGTACTTCAGAGTTGTCTTGATTTGTATTTCTCTAATCAATAGTGATTTAAAGCATTTTTCATATGACTATAGATAGCTTTAATTTCTTCATATGAAAACCACCTGTTTGTATCCTTTGAGTACCTATCAATTGAGGAATAAATTGTATTCTTATTCATTTGACTCAGTTCTCTATATATTTGAGAAATAAGGCCTCTATCAGAAACATTGCCAGTAAAAAAAAAAAATCATTTCCCAGCTTTCTGTTTTCCTTCTAATCTTGGTTGCATTGGCATTGTTTGTGCAATTTTTTTTAATTTAATGTAATCAAAACTATCCATTTTGTATTTCACAATGTTCTCTATCTCTTGTCTGGTCACAAATTCTTTTCTTCTCCATAAAGCTAACAGGTAAATTATTCCTTGCTCTACTAATTTGCTTCTGGTATCACACTTCCTCATCAACTCTTGCCTTGCCTATGGTAATAGCTTCCTAATATATTTCCGTCTGAGCTTTCTTCTCATTCTAATCTATCTCCTACACAGCTGCCAAAGTGATTTTGCTAAAACATAGACCTTTCCATGTTGCCTCCTTATTCAACAAACTTTAGCTGTTCCCTATTACATCCAGGATCAAATATAAACCTCTCTGTTGGCATTTAATGATCTTCACAACTTGCCCTCCCTCTTCATGGGCAGGTATCTTATTCACTATAAGGATTTCACATAAAGTTACAGGTAAACATTAAAAGAGCTAGAATAGGGAGTGGAGCCAAGATGGCAGAGTAAAAGGAGTGATTGCTTGAGCTCTCCCTGAAACCCCTCCAAATACCTGTAAAAAAATGGCTCTAAACAATAGAACCCAAAAAAGACAGATTGCAACAAATTTCCATGCCAAGAAAACCTGGATGGTTGTTATGAAAGGTCTATTGCACTGGGCTGGGAAAGGAGCACAGTTCAGCATGGGCCCCTCAAGCAAAGACCAGGCCTCACTGAACCTGGACCAGGCATCAGGGGACTGAATCATGGGCAGGCGTGGTGGTTTCCAGACTTCTCAACAAATGCCAAAGACAACTTAGAAGGTCAGTAGGAAAAGTCTGTGATCTCAGTGAGATAGAATCTCTGTCCCAGCCCGAGTTTAGGCTCAGCTCTGGAGCAATGGCTGCTTCCTGAGCTCAGCCCACAGACTGAGGGGGAATTGAGTGACCTATCAGAGGGAGATTGCAGGGATTACTTTGCTGCTGCTAAGTCAGGGATTTCTTGTTTTGACCATGCTTGTATCTGGGTCACAGTTCCAGGTAGTGGTCCTAGGGTGAGGAGGAGCACTGGTAGTGGCTGTGGAGAGAGAATTTGCCTCACAGTTCCAAGGCAGAAGAGAGTGCTTGTGGAAACTCATAGAGCAGAACACAGGCCAGGAAAGGAGTAAATACCTCACCCTTGATCATATCACCTTGGAAGAACTGAAAATTTACAGGTTCCTAGAAATATCTCTGAAAATAGCTGCACAAAACCCATGAAGATTGGGTAAGTACATTCTCAACACTGGAAGCAGACCCCTACCTTAACAAAGAGTTTAAAACTCAAGTAATTGGCTGGGATCATGAACAAAGGTCCAAAAACGTCATACCATAGAATCTTTCTTTGATGACAAAGAAGAACAAAACATACAACCAGAAGAAGACAACAAAGTCAAAGCTCCTACATCCAAAGCCTCCAAGAAAAATAGGAATCATTCCCAGGCCATGGAAGAGCTCAAAAAGGATTTTGAGAAGGAAGTAAGAGAAGTAGAGGGAAAATTGGGAGAAATGAGAGTGATGCAAGAAAATCATGAAAAACTAATCAACAGCTTGCTGAAGGAGACATCAAAAAATACTGAAAAAAATAACACCTTAAAAAAATAGCCTAAGCCAAATGACAAAAGAGGTCCAAAAAGTCAATGAGGATAAGAATGCCTTCAAAAGCAGAATTGACCCAATGGAAAAGGAAGTCCAAAAGCTCACTGAAGAAAATACTTCCTTAAAATTTAAAATGGAGCAAATGTAAGCTAGTAACTTTATGAGAAATCAAGATTTTGGAAAACAATACCAAAATAATGGAAAAGTAGAAGACAATGTGAAATATCTCATTGGAAAAATAACTGACCTGTAAAATAGTTCCAGGAGGGAGAATTTTAAAATTATTGGACTATCTGAAAGTCATGATTAAAAAAAGAGCCTAGACATCATCTTTCAAGAAATTATCAAGGAAAACTGTCCTGTTATTCTAGAGCCAGAGGGCAAAATAGAAATGGAAAGAATTCACTGATCACCTCCTAAAAGAGATTCCCAAAGGAAAACTGCTAGTAATATTATAGCCAAATTCCAGAGTTCCCAGGTCAAGGAGAAAATATTACAAGCAACTAGAAAGAAATAATTCAAGTATTACGAAAACACAATTAGGATAACACAAGATTTAGCAGTTTCTATATTAAGGGACCAGAGGGCTTGGAATATAATATTCTAGAGGTCAAAGGAGATAGGATTACAACCAAGAATCATCTACCCAGCAAAACTGAGTATAACCCTTCAGGGGAAAAAATGGGCATTCAGTGAAATAGAGGACTTTAAAGCATTCTTGATGAAAAGAGAAGAGCTGAATAGAAAATACAACTTTCAAATATAAGACTCAAGAGAAGCATGAAGAGGTAAACAGGAAAGAGAAATCATAAGGGACTTATTAAGGTTGAACTGTTTACATTGTTGCATGAAAAGATGATATTTGTAACTCAGGAGACCTTTGTCAGTACTAGGGTAGTTGAAGGGGAAATTATATGTATAGATAGATAGATAGATAGATAGATAGATAGATAGATAGATAGATAGATAGATAGATAGATAGATAGAGGGCACAGGATGAGTTGAAGATGAAAGGGTGATATCTAAAAAATAAAATTAAGGAGCAAGAGAGGATTATACTGGGAGGAGAAAGGGGTAAATTATCTCACATAAAACAAATAAGAAAAGTCTTTTATAGTGGAGAAGTGGGGGAAGGTAAGAGGGAATGAGTGAATTTTATTCTCATAGGATTTGACTTAAGGAGGAAATAACATACACACTCAACTGGGTATAGAAATTTATTTTACCCTACAAGAGAATAGGCAGGAAGGGGATAAAAGAGCAGGGGTATGATAGAGGGGAGGGAAGATTGGGAGATGGAGTAATCAGAAGCAAACACTTCTGAGTAGGGACAGAACCAAAAGAAAGAGCAGAACAAATTGGGGGGGAGGGTTAGGATGAAGGGAAATATAGTTAGTTTTTCACAACATGACTACTTTGGAAGTGTCTTGCATGGCTACACATGTATCACCTGTATTGAGTTGCTTGCCTTCTCAATGAGGGTGGGTGGGGAGGGAGGAAGGGAGAAAATTTAAAACCCAAAGTTTTAAAAACAAATGTTAAAAATTGTTTTTACATGCAACTGAGAAATAAGATATACAGGTTTGGGGTATGGAAATATATCCTGCCCTACAGGAAAATAGAAGGGGAAGGAGATAAGAGAAGGGGGGAGATAGAAGTGAGGGAAGATTAGGGGAAGGGGTATTCAGAATGCACACTGTCTTGGGGTGAGGGGAGGGACAAGATGGGTAGAAAATTTGGAACTCAAAATTTTGTGAAAGTGAATGTTGAATACTAAAAATAAATAAATTAATAAAAAGTAAAAAAAGAAGAGCTAAAATATAAGGTCAGAGAAGTTTTTCAAAGTTAGCTGATAACCAAAAGCTCCTAAGGATTAAAATAATTATAAGACTTCCAACAATCCTTTTTTAAATGGAGCCAAGAAAAGCACATTAGAATAGATTTACAAATTTTGAGTATTACAAATTTGGAGAGGGAAAGATTCACAAAAGTAAACTACTGCAATTCTTTAAATATATTTGAGTTTTAAATATATATGTATATATCTATATATGTATGTATAATTTGGTGCATGTATTTCTGTATGTGTGTGTATATCTTGAATTTCACTGTAGTGAGTGTATATTATTGTTACTTTAATTTCTTGGCAATGAAGCAAAGAATCTGTTTTTATATAAAATCATTTTTTAGCTGTACATTACATCAGTTAAGAATCATTATATTCATTTTTATCCACTGCTTCCCAGTATATTTGTTGCTGTTTTTTTTTAATAACTACCTTCTCAAGGGAAACTTTAATGTAATGAGAAGTATTCATTTCAATTATTACTTATCTCTATTTTGATTCTCAAATGTAAGGCATAATTTTGTTCCAGGTTTGTCTTATCTTTTTCTCTAAAATACTAAAGTTCTCTTCTCTGGCAAAATCTATTTCTTTAAGATCAAGTCTCTCTGCGCACAACAGTGTTTGTGTCATGGAGTAAGGCAGTATGCCCCAACTTGGTAGGTACATTTGACTAGAATAGTTACTTTTAAAGAAACTGTTAGGAATTAGTTGGGACTAAATGTTTGACTGAATTTAATATATGACTTCCTCAACCACTGTGCACATAAGAAGTAGTAGAATGTGAAAAAAAACCAATGTATTGAATTTAGAGTCAAAGGAAACTTGGGTTTTACTCTTACTTTGAATACTTGTTGAGTTGATAAAAGTAAGTCACTTAGCCACTACAAAAGGGAAATAATCAGACCCCTAGGCTCTCCCTCACAGGGTCATTTTGAGGGTAGAATGACCTAATCTACCAAAAGTTTTCATAATCTTTAAGGAATTATATCAGGGATTCATTCAACACTCAGTCCTCAAACTCAGTATGGGCTCTCATCCTACAGGATGTATTTTTCCTCCTTGTACAGGCTGCTAAGTGGTATAGTGCATAGAGTGCTTGGACTGGACTTAAAGTCAGGAAGGTCTAGCTCAAATTTATGCCTGAAACATTTATTAACTGTATAAATTTGGCCCTATGTTTCTTCATACGTAAAATGTGAATAGTTATAACATTTCTTAGGTTTATTGTCAGGATCAAATGAAATAACATATGCAAAGCACTTTGAAAACTTTAAAGTATAATGTAAATGCTAGTTATTATTATTATTATTACATAATTAGAAAGTGATTTCATTAAGAAGGAGGCGAAATCTGAGGAATCATTACTTAACATTACAAAATGCTCTTTCAAATAGAGGGCAAACAGAACCTGAGACAGACTGTCAAGTTTCATTCACAGACAGATATCCTAACCCTAGTACTCACTCTACCCCAGTCCCTTCCATGGGACATTGCCCCAATTTATACTCTTCCATAAATTGTCTATTTTCCAAACTCCCCTGAATGCCCTTTTCCATTCTCTTGAGTTCACATACAAAGTCACTGGATATTCATATACTAAGACTCTTGGCCATACTGCACTAACTCAATCATATCTTCTCTGTCTTTCTTCACCCCAGGATTCTCTGTACCATACCTGACATCAGCCATAGAGATGCTAATGCATAGATAGCCTCAGGTTCTATGGTCTAAGTGAAATACGCTACACAAAGTTCTCCTCTAAACTTTTCAGCTGAAACTGACCAGGTTCAAGTTTCAGAAATCACTCAAGAGAGTCAAGAATATAGCTGTGTTAAAAGGAATCAAGGGTATATTTTATTTTACTCTAAAGTAGCTCTATCTCATATTATATACAAATAACTTTAAGCAGTTTCTTCCTTTTCTTACTAGGGAGAAAAATGTGTATGAGTATGTGTCCTCTATTCAGTGCCTAAACTTCTCCTGAGAATTTGTTTTCTATGATCATAGTTGCATCTTTCTGGGTCATGTCCTTTTGCACACAGTAGAAAATAAATTTTTAAGGATGTGACTTTTTCAGGTTTTGTCTTTCTGTCCCCACTGTCTAGAATAATATCTCACCTATAATAGTTCCCTAATAAAAATGTGTTGAATTGAATCAGGCTCCCAGGACCCTCCTGTCTTCTTTACTCACCTCCCTTTTCAAAATCAGAAACAATCTGATATCAAATAGACATCAGTGTGAATAAGCTTCGGTTAATGGTTTAAGTCAACTACCATTTGCTTTTTTAAAGTCTTTCTGTGTCATGAAATGCAGAATAATTTTTATCTCTGTCAGAAGAATGTTAAGTTTCATTAAGAAGGTAGGAAGATTGGGTGTGAGATTGGTTATGTACTAAAAATCACATGATTTTATAATAATAGTAGTATCAAAAATGATAGTTTGTGCTTTCCTCAAAAGATCTCTACATTAGGAGTAAGAAGATGTTTGTTCAGATCCCATTTAAGACTCTAAGCACTTGTGATATTGTAGCCAAATAAATCCACTGTTTTGGGTTTCATTTTCTGCATCTGTCCCTTAATATTAACTTATTACAAATCTTGGAATATGTTTTAGAAAACCTGACTGACCTGGGATTCCTAAGTGCATGTATGATAATAAAGTTATAGTATTTGAGAGTTAAAAGCAACTTCTGATGTCTTCTTCTTATTCTCCTATATGCCTCCCTAAACTTTCATTACTGAAGTTTTGAACTTTTTTTTTAAGGCAATTGGGGTTAAGTGACTTGCCCAGAGTCACACAGGCAGTAAGCGTCTGAGGCCGGATTTGAACTCAGTTCCTCCTGACTCCAAGGCCGGTGCTCTATCCACTGAGCCACCTAACTGCCCTGAAGTTTTGAGCTTTTTGAAGTTCTTCCTTCAAGCAAAAAAAGTTTAAAGCCTGAGTTCTTAACATGGTGTTCATTACTTATTTAAATGTATATTTATGTGTATATGCATGTTTCAATATAACTGGTTCCTTTTATAATCCTGTATTTTATTTTATACATTTGAAAACAATCTAAGAAGATGCCCATGGATGTTACTAGACTTCTATAGGATTCACCAAAGGGATCCATGAAACAAAATAGTTTAAGAACACCGATCACTAATCACATAATACTTTCTTCCCCAGTTATACTGCTCTTTATCAACTCTGGATTTTTAGTATCTTTCATAAAACATGTTGCCCAGGACTGAATAACTGAATAAGTGTTCTCAATGTGTTTTATCTGAGACATAGAGCAGTGAAAATACTCTGAGCACTAAATTTTAATTAGTGAAAACTGAGAACTGAGTTCTGATGGAATGTGGAATGTGTGAGAGTAAAACGAAATGCTTTGAAAGGAAAGCTCAAATAAGACGATGAAGGACTTTGAAACACCAACCTAAATATTTTTTGCTGTCAATCTTTCTTTTTGATATTTTGTTCCTGTGTGATTGCCACTACTGTGATTCTTATGTCATACCTATTTGTCACTGTGATAGCCAGTTTAGTAGTTTTATCTGACCAATTACTCTCTTTCCCCTTCCATTCATAGTTTTAAATCCCCCTTCACCCAATTAGCAAGTATCCACCCAATTATCAAGTATCCTTGTTAGATACACTATTTCTCTGGACAAAAATATATCAGTACTGTATGTTGAGCTGTGCTCTAAAACACAAAAATAATTCTCCAAATTAATATTCTTTTCCAGTTTTTCAGTTACAATATTTTCAAAGTTCCTACCCGCAACTGGAGATAGTGAAGAAACAAACAGATAGACAAATAGAAAGACAGGCAAACTTCTCTGCCATCATGCCTTCATTTTCCACTCAAGGGTTTCATAACCAACAAGAGATTCATTCTCAGTTCCTTCCAATGTACTTATAATGTTTTTTTTCTCATGAATCACTATTGTAAAGGATTGTAGATGATACTGTGTTTGACTAGTATGAGGTAGCTCTCCACCATATGACAGATAAAAAACCCAAAAACTTAGCTTGTGTTCTGCAGGGAGAAATCAAATGCAGCTACTTTTGTACTTCTTAGAAGGATGCCCCAAACACTGCAATGAATTACTTCTTCATGTAGTCAGTAAAAAAAAAATAGAGTGCCTCTTTTTTGGTAAGATCTATGAATCCTCCGTATCATTCTTTATGAGAGAGGAAACTGCTTTTTCCTCAGAATTTCCAGATCCACGTTCTATGTTAGGAATTCTTATGTTAGATCCTGTAATCATGTTTTATGTATGTATGTATTTTTGTGCACATGTGTGTGTATTTGTGTAGATATATGAATATACATGTGTGTATGTATGTGTGTGCTGCTTCATTCCCTGTTAACTTAAAACACACCTAGAACTCTGCAATCTTAAAAGTCCTTCACTGGCCTTTCGCATTCCTTGAAGCTACCACCAGCCTTTAATAAGTTCATTCACTAAATCTACTCCCTCACCTACTCATCTCCTTGCCATCTAGCTTTTACCCTACCACTAGAGTAAAACTGCTCTATATTTACTAAAAATCATTGAATTCCTAAATACAATATCCTTTACTCATTCTCCATCTTATTTTTGGCATATCTGCAGCATTTCAGATATGGATTACCCTGCTGGCTATTCTCTCTTCTCTAGATTTTGTTGTTGTTATTGTTCTAAGTCAACAGGGAATGAATGTGCTAGTAGATAGAGACTGAAGATTCAAGAGAAGTGTAGACTGAAGTGGCAAGCTCAGTGAGGATTTTAAAAGGGAAGGAACAAGGGCCTATTTAAAGCGTTCATCACTGAAGAAGAGAAAGATAAAGAGACTAGAGCCAAGGAGGAGAAAATGAGAGATACTGTCAAATGAATTTGAAGTCTAGAATTAGAAAAAGGAGTTCATCATAGTGATTTGTTTCTGGATTTTTTTTAAAGTTAAATCTAAATTCTCTGCTTAGAAGGAGGCAAGAAGGTTTTTTTTTTTTCTTTTGTTTTGTTTTTAGGTGACTGGAGAGATATATGTCTTAGAACAGACACTGTTGGGAGTACGACAGAAAGCCAATCAGAAAAAGGATTTTAATGGAACACTGAAGGTCCAGTTGAAATCAGATAAATTTGTAGAGAACCCAGTCAGCATGGTTATATGATTTTATCCAGGAGTGTTCAGCAGCATGAAATTAGGAAAAGGGAAGAATAATGGTGAGGGTAACTTAGAATTGGGGACTGGAAATGAAAGTTCACTCTGACTCTGCTTCTGTTTTGGAAAAATCCCCATTTTCCCTCTCTGATTTCCTCTGTAAGGGCTTTTTCACTAGATTCCCTTTTATAAGGAACTTTCCTGATTTTCTACCTTAGTTGATATGTCATACTTTACCATTTAAAAATTATCATTCATCATTATATCCCTGCTATCACAATCCCCCAATTGTAAACAAAATCTACATTCACCCATTATTTGTCAATTGATTTTATGAATTCAAACTTCCAACCACTTCTAATATCTTCTTCCTGATTTTTCTTCTGTTGAACACTGACTGCTTTCATCTTCATACTGTATCCACTTCATTTTCTTATATTGCTATTTTCCTTAGTACTTAATGACATTTTCATAGCATGAACACCCCTTAAACTAATGTTCTGAGGTACATCACAAAGATTCATTCCTATGTGAATTCTTCCACTGCAGATAGAGTTCCTTAAAAAGAAGCATGTTATTGGGACATATAATCAGCATTATTATGCAGAGTACTTCATAAAAGCTGTCAAAGTTCTAACTAGAGTATAACAACAAAAGGACAACCATTTATGAATTTACTATGAACTTAACAGTATCAAAAGCCTCTCCATTCAAATTCATTTTAAATCTGTTCAATTAAATCTTATTCTTTGTAAACCATATTTTTTTTATTTTTTGTTAACCATATTTCTAATCTAAATATGTCATTATTCACATTGATATTTTCAAGTTGTTTTTTTTTTTTCAGAGAAATAACAGAGTAAGTGCTCAAATAAATCTGTAATCACTCTGTTGTGGGGCCTTTTTCTAATGATGGAGATGATGACTCAAGTATGTTTGCGCATGCTGGGCAAACTTTCTCCAAGTCGTATTATAAGTTCATAACAAGGGATCTACTCAACATCCTGGAACGCTTCATTTATTTCTCCTGACACCCTTAGAATTCCTTATTTGTTATATGTTGCAACCCGCTCACACCTATCATACATTTCTTTTTTTTTGTCCACTAAATGATGTTCATTTGAAATTCTGTAGTGAATACAATTTCAGGCCTCAAAGTCACAGAACACTGGAGGAATATTGGTATTTAAAAAAATAGGCCTTTGTTTTGGAAAGGAGCTTAAAAAGACTAATTCATTTATAATTTTCAAATAATCAGAAAGGTGGCTCAGTGATGCCCCTGGAGTCACCTGAGTTAATGTGTGTCTTTACTTGCTTGCTTTGTGACCCTGAGTAAGTTACTTAATTTCTGTCTTCCTCAATTTCCTTATCTACTTAATGGAGGTAATAGGAACATTTATCTCTTTGTGAGGATAAAATGAGAGAACTTTTACAAATCATTTTGTAAACTTTAAAATATGAGGATCAAATGAGATAATATTTGTATAACAACTTGTAAACTCTTACACATGAGGTTCAAATGAGACAAGTTTTGTAAAGTGCTTTTTCAAACCTTAAAACCCTGTAAGCTATTTTAATTATTATTGTCATTAGCATTAGTTATTGTTATCATTATAATAATAATTATTATTATGAGTAGTCAGTAACCTTGAATTTGTCTTTGCCTATGTATTAATTTTTGGCTTCTTTCCTCAGGGTTACTTTTCCAGATGATTCAACTAAGAATGATATCCATATGCATACTCCTGATCTTCATATTGATTAACTTTCTTCAATATATGAAATATATCATGATTTCAGATATAATTAATGAGATTCACCTGCCTAATTGGATAGTTTTGGGTGATAGCCCTGTTTCTTAAATATTTCATTGGTCTCTATTACTATGATATTTATTAAAAAATGCCATGCTATTCATTCTAAAGACTGTGAAAACCCTACAGAATTTTTAGTTTCTTAGACTAAAACAATTATTAAATTATTTTTTTCTAATTTAAGTTTTTAATGATTTTACTACAATTCTCCTATTAAGTTGGAAAGACCTGGAAAGTGAGGTGAAGGCATGGTTCTAGGCAACATAAGGCTAAATTTCACCTATCAAAGCCCAGGGGAGTTTTTGAGATAAAATGCAAGGGACAATGTGGAGGAAGTGGGAATGATTACTAAAACAGAGGGAAATGATTTGGAGCTAAAATCTATGAAGTGAGGTAAAGGCCTGGTTCAGGGTAATGTAAGACCAATAAATATGTTTCAGAACCCAAGATTATTGCAGGAGTAGGTTTCAGAGTTCCTGTGGGAAGGAGGCAGGGATAATACTCAAAGGGGAGATAACATGGTTTGGAACTTAGAGTTTATCTAACCAAATCTATTTATTTAAAAGGTGGATGGAGGCCCAAAGGCCTATCTGGAATCTCATGGCAAATTTGTGGCAGAGTTTTAACAAGAAGTGTATACCTATTAGATCTTCATAATAGAAGTCCTTGTGCTGCCAAAAACAGCATGACAAAACTAGGGGCTTGGTGGACAGGAAAACAAACGCTTAAAGAAAGCATGGGGGCTGCCAAAGACAAACACCTCACCTTTTGGTGCTGGTTTTTAATTAACTAATAAAAGTAATTCATCAGATAAGAACTTAGAAGATTTTTCTAGCACTACAGGACATAAAGAAATAAGGAAGAGAGGGAAAAGTGTTGACTAATTATAACCCACATTGTTTGCATATTTCACATCCCAAATACAAAACTGTAGTATATTTTGAATTGAGAATAGCTGTCTTGTTTTTAGTAACTATAACATGTAATTAACCCCAATTTTTTTCCTCTAATGATATTTTCACTAAATTTGTACCCCCAATATTTTAAATCATTTTAATGATCTGTTATTTTGATCTTACGTCATTTATTAGAGATGAATCTAATAAATTGTGGGGATGAAGTATATCAAACAATTATTTATTAAGTGTCTTTTGCATATGAGACACTTTACTAGGTTCTTAAGAATGAAAAATGAAATATAATTATTGTTCTCAAAGACATTAAAGTCTACTCATTTAAAGTATATATATATATAATATATACATATACTTATATAAATGCCTAGCATAGTAGATAGAGAGCTTAGCTCAGATATGGGTTCAAGGCCCATCTTTGACACATATTGACTTCAGCATGTCACTTCAGTCAATTAATGTTTCAGTTATCTCTATGCAACATTCTTGGATTGTATGTTTCAGAGAAAGTAATGAATGACCAAGATCAGAATTTTAAATCTAAGCCCTAATTAGCAAGATATGTTTAAACAAAATGGAAACAAGAATATATTTGAAACTATATTTACAACAAAATGTCTAAATGCAAAATAAAACATTCAGCCAAATCCAAATACTTAAAAACATGTGGGTATTTTTCTGAGATTTTTATTTTAAAGAAAAAATTCACCTCAACATTTGGCATCATTAGACATGATCAGTAGGGCTCCTAGCACTCTGGACATGGGACTCCCCTCACTACTGTCAGAACCAGCCACTATATAATATCTAGTTATCCTTTTGCTAATATATGATTCACTTACTTAATTAAAGTCCTTAATTCATGTTCTTTCTATTGCCTATTAACATCTTCATTTCCCCCTATAATCAGTGCTATTTCTTATACTGCTAGCTCCTTAAGGAGGGATCATATATATTTAAATTGATCTCCTTTTTACCTAGCCCAAGCTCTTACTCAAATTTTATGATCAGTTCAGCATTCAGTTATGTCCTGTCCCTCTTTTTCTGGAGGGTTTTGCTTGGTCTGATTTCTTTGTCTACATGAACACAGACTTTTAAAAGAAGGACTTGTATGCATGTGCCCTGCAAGGCATTGAGATTGCTCCAGGCATGGGCTCCTTACTTGCTACTCCTAACTACTAGTAGTTCTTATACAGATATATTGTGGACCCAAATGCCCAGCAGACCTTCCTACTTAGGAGGTAATTAAAATGCTTTCATTCATTTTAGAAAGTAGTACAAATGTGATAAGGAAGTAATCCACCTTTAAAAAAAATCCTTAGAAATTCTTCTGTTCAATTTATCCTGATAAGTTTCCTTTATACTTGAATGTTGTCACTTCCTCAGTTTGTTAAAAGATAAGAATAACTTTACTACACAATTCTTTTCATCTTGCCCTGCCTGCTCATACAATGAACAGAGTATAGGATTTAATTCCGGGGTCCCTAGTCATGACAAATCCAATTAGTTAAGATTGCAGAATTGGGCCAATTCTGTTATTAAAAAATGCTAATGGGTGAACTTTATTACTGAATAACATTCAAAGAAAAGAACTCCACTTAATTTCCAATCTCTTCAATATCATAATTAAGGAGAGAGGCTCCTTGGAAGCAGAAAAAGACAAAGAACAAAGAAGACTCAGTGATGTTTTATTATAAGCTATTGAAAGTAATTTTTCTTAATGTTTTCAATTTCTTTTCCACAGTTGCAGGCAACACACTATCCAAAAGTTGTATTGGATAAAAGGAAAACATTAAGATTTGTAAACAAACTTATCCATGAGTTTAAAGAATTTCTAATTTAGGCAATTAGTATTTACAGTTAATTTTGGTAATTTGATACAAAAGGAAATGATACTGAAAATTGCTTAGAAAACAATGTGACCCTTCAGCATGTCACTGAGTCCTCCTTGGCACAACTTTCTCATCTGGAAAATGGGGTAGAGCAAAGTATTAGACTGGGTGGCTTATTAACTTTTTTTTCAGCCCCCCTCCAAAAAAAAAACTAGAGAAAATTGTATTTAAATTAATGATTGAACAGCTCCTGAAAGGTGAGAATGATTAGCTGTTTAATTGAGTTACAAAATTCAGATGAGACTACAATACTTGCTTATACTGAGGAAAGCACTTTGCAAATCTTATTGCACTGTATCAGTATGACATTATGGTGATGATTATTCCAGTTAATTTGTATTTAGACCTATGTAAAACATATTACTTGCAAAATTAGACCATAATTTTTCCTGATATGGATTTATTAATAAGTTGAAAACTAGATGAAGAGTAGCATGAGTGAAATGGATATGAAGAGTTGTCTTCTCAGGTATGACAATAGGTCAGTAGCAACTGAAATTTTGTAATGATCCAGGCAAAAAACCCCAGTGCTCCTTGAATTTGATTTTGCTTAATTCCAACTAGAATCTAAAATTAAAGCTACTGCTATACCCTGGCCTTCTAGATTAGAGTGATCACATTAAAAAGTTAATCTGACATATGGATAATACATAATTCAAAGTGGAAATTAGGTCCCATGAGGGTCTTTCTGTCTGATAAGGTGAAATAAGTGTTGCAAAATAGCTACAAATCAGCCCTAAGTGAAACATAGATCTGTGAACAGCCTTGATTACTTGTCTGCAAGAAAAGAGGGAAGAAAAAGAGAGTGTAAACAAAATAATCTCTTTATAACTTCACCCTCCATCTACAACAAATCTAGGCCATTCCCAGGGTTTTTGTCAGAGGATGCTGACATTAAGTTCTCTCCTGCAGCAATAATAAATCATTTCATAACTCAAGTTCTTTTAACCCAAAGTAAGACTTCTTTGCTGTCCTATATTTCAAATTAATTAGAGTTAACGACTATCACAATGAGGGCCTCTTTCTTAAAAATGGCATGGTTATCTGAAGACCCAGAGATGTTTAGCAACAGTATACATTCAAGCATAAAAGGAGTACAGGAATTGGGATTATTTCATGATTTATTTTATAAATCAAGAAGTAGCCCAGAAAAGTGGAACATAGGATGTCTGAAGAAAAAGATGTTTTATTCTAGTCTTCTTGTACAAAAATGATTAATATGGAAATGTTTTACATGATTGCACATTTATAAACTATATTGAATTGCTAATCCTCTCAGGGAGGGAAGAGGGGAGAGAGGGAGGAAGGGATGGAATTTGGAACTCAAAACTTAGAAAAAAGTTAAAATTGTTTCAATATGTAATTGGGGGAAAATAAAATATATTAAAATTTTTAAAAGAACATCATGAATAGGTTAAAGGGACTTACAGAGTAACACAAGGAAATGAGAGTAGACCATTTAGAGATGGATGTTCTATGCATCTTGAACAATACTATAGCATTACATGCAGTAACAATAAGTTAATATGTCTTCTCTTTCTGATGATACTTTTGATTTGTCACTCAAAAGTCTCGATAACACACTGAATTCCTTTCTAATACTTAAATTCTCTGTGAATTGGATTCTTTTTGAATTTTTATCCACTAGTACACATTCTTCCACTTGATGGTGGGATATTGGAAATGAAAGAACATAGGAAGTTTGAAAATTCAACTTTATAGATGACAAAGAACTGTGTTCAGTTTTGTTAGATGCATCTTAAGGTAATGGAATAATGAGTAATTTAGAAGATATAGAACCAAATGCATCTTGTGCTTGAATGGGGAGGATGTGTTCTGTTAAACGTTTTAGTTATCTGACCAAAGGAGAATTTAATATGAAAATGGAATAAAAGGGGGAAAAACACACTAAAATAATAGCACTTTGGTCAAACATATGTATACATATATACATTAATATATGTGTGTGCATATATACAACCTGTATACATGTATATAGAGATATATGTGTATGTATGAATATATATATATGGTATATGTCTATACGTGTGGGTTTACATATAGTCTGTGTATGTGTATGTGTGTATGTATGTATGTATGTATGTATGTATGTATGTATATGTATGGAGGAGGGCTGATTCAGTGAATTTTTAAGCTTTACTATCAAAGCTACATTAAGATTTTCGAGACACTCTAAAATTTTTCCTTTGCTCCCCCTCCCTATTTGGGTTTCTGTTTACAGTTATTATGGAGTAAGATTTACAATAATGTTTCATTTTTTTTCTTTCTTTTACTCATCCATCCAGCTTTGGTTTCTGAATTAAAGCTTTGTGCCAGGCCCAGGCTCCAACTTCTTTTTCAATCTAGTCCTGGGATATGCTGGAGTCAGTTTGCAGAGGCTTCTCAGAGCCAGAGGGAACATTTAAACCCCAGATGTTTGAAAATACTACAAATACTGTAAATACTACAAATCAGGACTTGATTGATTGTTTTGTCAACTACATAGATTGAAGAAAGTGATGGAGAAAAAGTTAATAATGCAAATTTCTGTGTATATATTATATTATGTGTATGTTGTTGTTGTTTTTTTTTTTTAAGAAGGAGTTGTTAAATATTTACCAGCACCCCTGCCTAGGATCCTGGGATCTTGTTCTGACTTTTGCCTCACAAGGTTCTGGACTGCCATGGATCTTTTCTTTTCAGAGGATTGGATCTTCAAAGTCCTCTCTGCTATTTCAGGACATTCTTCCCTGGGCTTAGCCTTTTCCAGTCTAAGCAATTATGCTCTTCATGTCCAGTGCCTCTACTTGGAACTTCAAATGTCCCTATTCTTGGGATATCTGAGCACCGAGGGTCTTTTAGACGGCACTGGAATTGTCTCAGGTAATTCTTCCACTCTCCCTGCCTACAGTCAAAGAGTATGTCAGGCTACGAGTGTCCCTAGTCCTTTCTGACCATGCTGGGAGGATGCTACTCTATGTTGGCACTGGCTTAGCTGATAGAGGCCCGGCTTACTTTTTTTTTTTTTAGCTTTGGTGAAAAAAAAGTCACTTACTATAGTCTCACATTAGATTTCCTGATCATTATTCAGGCTAATTAAAACTTCAGGGTTTTACATATGAAAGTATATATGAGCCATCTGGTCTACTTCCTGTTCAGGTGGCAATCTTGGAAAAAAGCCACCCTGCCTTCTCCTAATCTTCCATTACTATCAGCTAAACTACACCAAATAATAGTTTTATGTTTTATTCCATTAGCTTCATTTCCTTTTTTTACTTATAAACAATATTTATAGATTAGGGGAATTCTATAGATGTGACAAAATTAGATTTCTACAATATTTTGACAAAATTTTATATCTTTGTAGACAAGAGGGTAAGATATAGAGTAGAAAATACATTTCAGCAGATTCACAAGCCAGCTAAGTGTTTATTACAGTTCCTGGTATATAATAGGTGCTTAATGAATGCCAGTTTACCACTTGACTGACTGAGCTAGTTGAATGGCTGCAATAACTATGATGGGTCAATATCAACTTGAAATGTTTCCTCCAATATATTTCTTTAAGGGCTAATATTCATCAATTTTTATTTTGCCCTTAGATTAAGCTAATAGATGGTCTGTTTATCAAGTCTAAATATCATAAGAATCTGAGAGGTATAGCTAATATGTCGGATTATAGTCATGTTAGGTAATTAAAGATGTTTAGGGTACGTTACAGGAGATTCTCTTTCAGGCTGAAGTTGAATTAGACATGAAGAATATTCTGAGGGATTGTTTTCATTGATGCCCCAAACCTGGCTATCCTGGTTATGTATCATCGTGATCAATTACATGCCCAAGAATTCAATAAAGGTGAGAAAGCACCAGAGTTGCTCTTATAATGAAGTCATAACATTTACATAAGGCTTTGCATTCTAAATGATTCAATTTTCTCCTATAAACTCTCCATAAATGATTCAACTAAGCTCCCGAGAACTTTGTTCATTTATTCTACCATTTTGTATATACTGGCACAGTTCTGGTGCTCTCCATCTACTGTCTTTGTAGGTGACTGTATTTTCCTTTCCTTCATGCCCTATTATGTCTTTTATGACATTTTCTGCAAAGAAATTGGTAATATGAGGCAGTCTACTCACACCTACTTGGAATGTCTTTGTGAAATCTTTCCATCATTCTCTGATGCATGTACATTTAATGTTTATTAGTCTTAAGAACAATAGAGTAGATTTTCAAATCCAGACCCTTTTAATTAGAAGGAAGGTAGATTTGGACATTTTTATAATAAGAAGAAGAGCATAGACTCTAGAGTTATAGAATCTTGGTTGAAATGTTGTTGATTCAAAAATACCTTTGTGACTTTAGGAAAACTATAACTTTCCTGGACCTCATTCTTCTCAACTATAAAATTAGAGGGTTGAGCTTTAGGTCCTCTTTGATCCCTTCCATCTCTATTATATGATCCTATGACACTATAGTTTCTGAAGGTTTTTTTTTTTAATTTCTCGATCTTTTTGACCTTGAGCAAGTTATTTAACCTAACTGGGCCTCAGTTTCCTCATCCGAAAAAAATGTGATGGTTGGCCTGGGAAATTTCTGTTTTCTTCTAGCCCTCAGTCAATGATTATATGATCTCTTATACCTCTTCAACTTTGTGATTCTGTGGTTTGAAATTGTTTTTATATTTATGGTTCTATTCAACCCTTAGGAGATGCTTAGCTGTTTATTTTCTAGAAGAAACAGAGTAAAGTTCTTCAGACAATAGCTGAAGGGAATCCAGCATTTGGTTCAAGGATGGAAAGTGCTTTAATAAAACGAGAAGTTAGTTTAGAAGTATCCAGGAGCCAGAAGATACTACTTGTGCAGGGAAAGGGACTGAACTCGGAGTTCAGCCTGTGCTCCCAATGGAAGCTCAATACTGAGGAAACCTGAGCCAGAATAACAGTTAGTGGGAAGTTTGTCCAAGGAGATGTCAAAACTTAAAAAGTTCAATAAATACAACTCTATGATTGTTTTAAAGCATAAAACCAGCAAGAATTGAGACAGAATGAGAGGGTTAATAATCACTAGGAAACTCAGTATGATCTTTGCTATTGTGAACTGAGTCTGATGTGATTGCAACATTATTATACTCTCAGTATACCACTGTTCATAGCAACACTCACTATCCACCCCCAAAGGCAAATCTGTAGTTAAGTCCCTGATCATTTCCAGTCTAGATAACTATAATCTCCTCTTCACTGGACTCCATGGTGTTACATATTGCTATGATATATGAAATTGTTATTTTTGACGATTTGAGGAAAAGTGTGTGTATGTGTTTTTTTAAAAAAAATTGTGTTTGAGAGACTGTGTAATTTATTTTTTTAATGTCAGGTAGAAATCAGGGAGGCTATAAATAATTTATGACCACAAATAAGTTTCACCTAAGTCAATTTCTCATCTTTCAGTATTTGGAGATTAGGGCATATATAACTTTATTAATGGCTGAGGATGGATGCACGAACTTTGTTCCTTTTTTTTTTCTTAGCAACTTCTTTCATCTCTACATCTGGTTTCAAATATAGAAACTCATTAGAAGATTCACACTAAAGGGAAGAGATTGGACTAGGTAGTATGGGATATTTGGTATATATACAGATAAAAATGTCTGGGGAAATGAGATTATATGTATGTATGTGTCTTACATGTGGTCCAGATGAAGAGAAAGGGCCAGCTTTCTTCACAAGTGCGGTAACTGGGACAGCGTACTTGGAGTATATCAACTTAGGTATATAAGCTTGAGTCCAGGTAGCTGAATGGTAAATCAAGGAGGAAACCAATAGAGAAATGATGTAATTCTTCCATTTGGTATATTAAAACAGCAAAACACCAACTACGTTGATAGCAACAGTGGCATCCAAATAGTTCATAAACATGTCCTCTGTTAAGTCCAAGTAGGACCACTGCTTTGGAAATATTTTGCTTACTTAGCCCTTCTATGAATTCTGTACTCCTTAGAGCCTCTCCTAATTAGGTGTTCTGTTCTGTTTTTAACTGCATAATGATTATGGTACTCAGAGCAGAGTTAAGGATGCTTAGAGTTCATAGTACTGGACCACTTGACACTTTTTAAACCATGTTATACCCAGCAATCCTAGGTAATAGTTACTTCAAACTATGATAATACCCATTTTACTGATGAAGAAAAAAGATCAGAGAGGGGAAGGACCTTGTCCACTTCTGCATAGTGTGTTTTAGGGCTGGGACTTGAGACCAGGCTCTTTTAGTCTGAGTTCTGTATTCGTACACCATACTAGGTGTGGAGGGAAGCATTTACAGAATTCCTATATTGTTATGTGACCCCAGAACCCTGCCGTGTGATAGTCCTACAAAGAGAGAAGAAACACACACACACCAACACACACACACACACACACACACACACACACACACACACATGCACGCATGCACAAAGGACATGCCAGAGAGTAGACTCTTAAATGAGTCCAGTTATGTTTGTGAATGTAACAATTTATAATTGTATTACAGGTTGGGCCAGAGAAGTAACTGTGAACAGAGAACTTCATTTCCAGAATCACAAAATAAAATTATATAATCTCAGTGCTGGATAGACACTCAGAAACCACATAATCCATTCCATACCTGAAGAGGAATTTATTCCACAACAGTTCCAGAGAGAAATCATCCACCCTTCAGTTAAAGATCTCTAGTGAGGGAAAAACCCACTTTGGAATAAGTCTAATTTTAGGGTTCTTTCCCTCATTCCTATGTGTAATCTTGTTCCTTTCAGCTTCTGTCCATTGCTCTAGTTCTGTTCTCTGGAGCCAAAAGAAACTAGTTGTCTTTTTTTTTTTTCTATATGATTTCACTTAAAATACAAATTCATTCATTCACTTAATAAACATTTGATAATTATTCATTATGTGCAAAGCACAACCCTAGGTGCTATGAAAAAATGCAAAACCAAACAAACTAAGTGGGATATAGATCTTACCCCTTTAAACTCTGTTAATCTAAGAATTGATTTATCTAAATTAATGGGATTTACATGTGCTCATGAAATGTATATATGCAAAGGAGCTCAGAGGCTATCTACACTAACATCATTATGCTACTAAGGGAACTAAAACCCAGTGAATTTAAATGACATTTCCAAGGTCACACAACTAGTTCATGAGGTATGACTGGAAGTCAGAGGTATGACTAGAGCACAGTTGTTCTGATAAATCAAAAGTTCCTTTCCAATACTTTCTATCATAAACTGTAACTTGGGCTCATAGTTTTCGAAGGAATCAAGAAACCTTTTTGGGATGCTATTCTCATTAAATGAGAGGAAGGATATAGTAAAGTGGATAGAAGGCTAGTTTGGAATTGGACGAGCTAGGTTTATATCCTTCCCTTGATATACTGGCTGTGTCACCATGGGCAAGTCTCTTAAAATCCCAGTGCTTTAGGCCAGAGATATCAAACTTGGATCCATACTCCTTATCACCTAGAATACTCCTAAGTGCACAGGAAATCTGTTTCTATGTGAATTTGGCATCACTGCATAGTGGACTATCTAAGATTATGAACTTCAGAGAAACTATCATCTTGTGTTGGTAAAGGCCAGGAAACTCACTATCCCAAAGAAATGACATGTCCAAGGCCTATCACTGACATTATATGATGACCAATGTTGCTGTCCCCCTATAATGCCTCATTCTTATTGTGTTGCAAGCCCATGTCCTTTCCTACTCCTTTTTAATGTCATTTATGGCCCTTGATTTGTACAATTTATAATTTGAATTATGTCACATTTGTGCAACCATTTGTCTATAAATTTTCATTTATTGTACCAGAGTTTATTTCTAACAACAAATTTAATTTTTAAAATTGTATTTTTTTCTATTAAATGTGGTCAAGACAAATTCATGGACACAATCATGAATGGTGAGAATTTTTACATATATTTTACACATTGTTTTTTCTTCTGCATCTGTAACAAATATCTTATTCTCCAAAATATATTGTGAGTTGTGAGATGAAGGTTAAAATGAAGACAGAGTACAGGAGGTAAAGGAGATGCAGAATCCTCTGTGTTAAAATGTAAATGAGCAGAAGAAAATATTTTAGAGGTGCAGTAAAAGTTAATAGGCCTTTGGACTGATAAAACTAACTCCTTAATTTGTCTTTCCAAGGAGAACCTGTGAGTCATTTTGCCATTTAGCTGACACTTCCTTCTAGCTTCTGAAATCATTTATATTGAGAATAGCATGATTAATAGATTGCAGGGGAAAAAAATACTAAGAAGACACAAAATCCCACCTCCACAAAAGTCAGGGAAATCCTGAATCAAAGAAGAGAGTGATTGTGAAATGAATTTATTTTCAAGCAGAAGCCTAAGATATAGATCTGGATTCCAGATAAGAATCCTATTTCTGCCTGAAAACAGAGAAGGAGGAGAAATCTGGGTAATTTGCCCTGATCTTAGAATATGTAAATATGTATATATCTGTATACATATATATGTGTGTGTGTGTGTGTGTATGTATGTATGTATATATGAGTGTATATACACACACATATGTATACACAATACATATGTGTGTATATCCAAGCAGACTTAGAAACAGGTTCAAAGTATAAGCCATAAGAGCACTATGATATAACTAACTTAGAGACAAAGCCCATCTCAGCTCAGTGTTACACAGATACTTCTTGCCAACAGAAATTGCTCCCAGAGTGCATGGGCAGGTCAAGTCATCAGATGTAGATGAAGAAACCACTATTCTTGACTGAGACGAGGCCTACCTAGAGCATATTTGTTGATGATAGGTACTGATGAAGATCAATCCACAAGGATTATATCTCAAAGTTTTAAATGTGCAAAGGACTAATATGAATTTGTCTTCATCTTTGAGAACTGACAATTCTTCTCCCCTCAGGGATGTGATAAAGGAAATTTCTATATTGAGAAGGAGGCTGAAATTGTAATAGATTTTTTTAAAGCTGGATCTGCCTATCTTAACTAGGCTGGAAGTAGAGGGGCAATTTATAAACCCAATCCCACCACTGATTGGCATAGGACCTTTGACCTTCTCCATTTACAAATAGGGACAATTCACCCCCCTTTTGTTGCAACACAGTGCCACACCCTTGCTCACTCACATGACCTCACCATATTAATGCCAAAATTAGTGTGGACACGTAATCAGTATAGCTCACTGCAGCTAAGAATTTATGAGTTCATGAGACCCTCTAGCCTCAGCCTTCTCAGCTGCAGGTACCACAGGTGTGCTACTATGCTTGGCTGGGATAGTTAATCTTCTAGGCACCTTGAAACTCCAATTAGGATTCCATATTAAGGACTCAGAAAAGATGCCAGTCTACTAAAGGACAATGCAAAAAGGTGCCCATCAAAAGGGATTACCTGAGCCTGCAACAGTAGAGGTAGTAGAAGTTTTGAATCAAGATAATCTGAAATTAATTTATCAGAAATCTCTATGGTATATAATTTTCACCCTGCTAACCTCACACACTATACTAAATATCAATTGTGTACTAAATAGCGTATGTTGAACAAAGTAGGATAAGAAGATATTTGGTGGAGATGATAAAAAATTCTGAAATGAAGTGCAACAGAGTGCAGTATTTTTATGCTGCATGAAGTGCATAATATATATATATATATATTATATATATATATTTAAAACAGTAAATCATTAAGCATTTATTAAGCACTTAATATTTTCCATACACTGTGGTAAGCACTGGGGATATAAAGAGAGGGAAAAGACAGTCCCTGCTCTCAAGGAGCTTACAATCTAATGTGATGACAGACAACTCGCAAACAATTAAGTGTTACACATATCACGCCGTTCCTCATATCTGGGCTTTTGCATAGGCTGTCCCCTGTACCTGACATGTTCCATGGTCCATGGTCCATGGGGTCATGAAGAGTCAAACATGACAGAATAAACTGAACAACAAAAAATATTTGATCTATTAATGTCCCATGATAATTGTTAAGAGAGTATTTTGAAAACTATAAAGTATGATGTAAATCAAAATAATAATAATAATATAGCAATAGTAATATTTGTGGTAGTCATAGAAATAGTAGTAGCAGCATCTGTACATAATGGCACTGAAGAAGAAACCTGAGACCCTACACTGGGAGACAGCAAGATGAGAGAGAGCTATTGGTTTCAGTTCTCCAATTCCTCAGAGATCACTCATTTAGCTTTGCTATTACCTCTACTTTATTTGAGTCTGATTTTTTCATTAAATCTAATTTTACTGTCTTTTCCTCTTTATTTATTACTCTAGTTCCCTTTTAAATGGGAGAGTTCAAAATTCAGTTCTTCCCAAACTCCTTCACACAACTTAGAGGCTTTGCTACCACAACCACTTGACTGCTTTAACCAATTCAAGTCACCAGTCAAACCCCTAAAACAAACAAACAAAAAAATCCAGAACCCAACAGCAATAAAAGTTGCCACTTCATTAACTTGCCTGTTTTGACTTGACTTCATTAGTCAATTCAGTAAATCTATACCATAAACCAGTTAACCCACTTTATTGAATGGAAAGTCTGTGACAGGCCAAGCTTTTGTGAACAATTTTAAACATAGTTTTCATGTGCAGTCTAAAAACATATCTTTATTTCTTGTTTTTTTTTTAAACTGATCTTGAACCTGGGGTCCACATTTCTGTTTCCCATTATTATGTCCCTATAATCATTTTCTTAGCTAACAACAGGGTCATTCTTCTTATGTACAATATCAACTGTGTGATCATGCACTTTCTGTAAAGAATAATCATATAGCTTTTCTCGTGTTCTTTTCTTTCAGCTTCATGGATCTGCACTAGTGAATGAATAATTATTTTATAGAATTATGAAATTGGGGCACACATCTGGTTTTTTGGGTACTCACCAAGAAAGACCATGACTGGCAGAAGGAAAGAGGGTAGCAAGCACACCTTAATTAGCCATAGAACATGTGGGGGCAAACAGAAAAACAGAAACAAGCCATGAAAAGGGTACAAAGACAAATGGCAGCATGGGGACAAGGGAATGGAATGGTGAAAGGATACATGTAGTGTGGATGAGAAGATGGGATGGGGGGAGGAAGCCGAATACGTCACTCATAAAACTGTGGATTAGAGTTGAAAGTAGTAGGCAACATGGACCCAATGAGGATGGAACACTGCTGGGGGTGGGGGAGAAACAAGTTCGACGTCTCATTTTTATAGAAATTTGAGGGAGAACAAATGAACTCTCATCTGTCCCACCTTGGCATTAGTTCATTAACAATCCAAATCATCCCAAAGATATCTGTAAAACTTTAAAATCATCATCTAAAAGTTGTCAGCATCTTTTTTGATTTTATACTGGTCTGGAACTGTGGAGGTCTGGATTTTGTCTGGAATTTACATATCGTAGGTCCAGAACCCTGACAACAATGCCTAGATGTCTTCTGCTGATTCAGTACATATTACCAGAATGTAAATTTTTGTTACTATATGATCCAATTTACAAATTATGCTCCTTTGATGTTTGGGACAGTTTGTACATGACCTCCAGGTTCCTCTTTGCAATCTTATTTCTTGCTGTTAAACCTTTATAAGGGGTACTTATAAAGTTACTATACTGACTAGAAGGATAGTCGGGGGGCCACAACAAGATAAAATGTTTACCACAATCTAACTTATAACTTAATTTTATTCCCCTTAAGCCAACTCCTATGCTAAATTCCCTTACTATTATGAAGGCCATCATCATTCTGTGAAGATCTGAAATTTCATATCCAACCTAAACTTCCTGCTCTCCCTCATGCTGTGCATGTAATCAGTTGTCAAGGCTTATTGATTCTACTTCTATAATATCTTCCCCATGCACTCCCTTCTCTCTCTCTCTCTCTCACTCTCTCTCTCTCTCTCTCTCTCTCTCTCTCTCTCTCTCTCTCTCTCTCTCTCTCTCTCTCTCTCTCTCTCTTACCTGGCAATAAGATCAATAGCCTCCTTTTTTTTTCACTCTTGATTTCTCTCCTTTCTCCAACCTATCTTCAATAACAGCTATTCAAAAAAAATACCCAAAGCATGGATCTGACCACGTCATTCACCTGATTAATCATTTCTGGTGGCTCCTTATTACTTCTAGAATTAAAATTAAAGACTTTTTTTTTTTACATTTAAAGTCCTCCATAGTCTGACTCCATAACATTTTCAACGTGATTAAACTGTGTACCACTTCACATTGTCTTGTTCATACAACTTGGTCTTCGTGATGTTCCTCAAACATGTCAATCCACTCCCTGTGTATCCAAGTCTTTGTACAGGCATTTTCTTGCTCAGAATGGACTAGCTTTCCATTAGGATCTCTCTGTCTCTTAGGATCCCTCATATTATTCAAAACTCAGTTCAAACAATACTTCAAGCATGAGACCTTTTCTTCCTGCCTCTAAAAATTACCATTGTACATATATTTTGCATATAATTAATGGTGGTAAAAAAAAAAGGTGTTACTCATTTTATTACTAATTCTGTGATATTACATTTTATTGTATTTCTTGATATCACTTCCCTTAGCTATGAAATAATCCAGGGAATCATCATTTTTTAACCATTGATATAATTTCACCAATTGTCTTTTGTAAGTCCTTTCAGGGTTTCATTTTGTTTTTGTTCCCCTAATTCCATTGACAAATCAATAGATTTGGGGGTTCAGAAGAAATTCCCATAGATATGTATATTTCTCATTAATCTTAAGCTCCTAGATGGCAAGGGGTAACATGAGTTTTCTTGCTGCACTTAGACACTGTGGCTACATAATATACATAATTAAAAATATATATATGTATATATATATATATATACACACACACATATACATATGCATATATATGTATATGTGTGTGTGTGTGTGTGTGTATAAATGCATTTCTTGGAAACAAATGATAAATGTATTTGTCTCCTCCTCAAAAATTATATAGCCATTTTTCTTGTCAGTTTTATAAGAATACATAATAAAATAAAATAAACCATTTTGGTAGAAGCCTTTTTTTAGAAAGTGAATATCTAAAAGCCAAATTATGCCCTTTGATTCATGGTCCTCTGCATTTGAAATTCCTACTTGCAGATGTATGAGCTCTTCTCCTGAAATAACATTTTTGATCTGACAATTTCCAGAGCTTTAGACTTTCATTAAAGTGGCTAATAAAGAGTAACATTTTCCCATGCCAGGATCTCCCCAATGATAGATACTAGAATAACTTCCTATCTAAATAAAGATGCTATAATAACCCAAGAATCAAGAATAGTAAATCTACTTTCTGCTCCACTCTCATACCGTATTTATATAGTGCACGTTACTCTAATCATGCAAAAAAAAATGTGAATAGTACTGGTAGTTCAGTGATTTAGGAAGTAAGGAAAATGAAAAGTCTATTACAATCCAACAAAACTGGCAGATTAACTTAGATCCAAAGGGATTCTAAGTAAAATCTTGGAAAATTATTAATAATTAAAAGTATTTTCCCTCTTAGAATACCATAATATATGTACTTTCAACTCTCTCCCGGAGATATTAAACTTAGGTATGCCTTATAAAGGTTTCCAATCAGTATTTAAACAGAGAATATTCATTTAGCCACTGAAGGCTAGAAGAGCCTTCTATTCCAAGGATATATAGCTCATTTCCTGATTGTTTTACTTCACACCTTCCCACCTCTTGCCCCACAGAATGATTGGATCTTCATTCTCCTAAAAGATGCATGGCAACAAATGCAAAAATCTCAGACTCCTGTAAAGCTTCACATCATCAAATTGGATAGTCAAAGGCTTTTGAATGTACTGGTGATGGATCCCAAAGCTTTTATCTGCCTGAGACTCATATCTGCAGCTTCTGTAGCAACATCAATAACAACAATAACAAAATAACTCATGTGTATAATATTTTAAGGTTTTCAAAATACTTTCATTCTGTGTTCTTTCTTCTTGCCTGCCATGTGCCCCATTCAATCACTTTCAAAATCTTATTTATTCTTCCTCCTTAGTCAAATAATCAAGGAACATTTTTAATGCCTCCTATTGCCAAAACAGTTTACTAGGCACCGAGGATACAGGTGAAAACATGAAATAATGACTAATGTCAAGGAGCTTATATTCTTTCAGAGAAGAAAGACAAACTATACAAATATAAAACAAATACATAGATATATAGAGAAGCTGTTTTGAGTTTATTCTGTGTGTATGTATATATGTACATATGTATGTATGTATATGTATGTATACATATACATACACATATATAATAAACTCAAAACTCAGCATCATATATACATATATGTATTTGTTGGTTTTTTACAGAGTAAATTCAAACCTCAACATCTCTTCCATTGATTTCCTTTTTTCCATTCATATCACAACCATACTAGTTCGGGCCCTCTCTGTCTTTTGCTAGAATATTGCAATATACTTCTAATTGGTCTCTGTGCCTCAGGTCTCTTCACTCTCTAATTTACTCTTCACATAGCTTCTAAATTTATATTTTTAAAGCACAAATCTGACAATATCACTCTTCTGCTAAAGATGCTTCAGTGGCTTCTTACTGCCTCTAGTATCAAATACAAGCTCCTCTAATTAGCATTTAAAGTCATTCACAATCTGGTTTTTGTATATATTTCTTGGTTGATTACACCTTTCTCACCCACCCCACCCTACTTGAATCTATCAAAACTGGCCTTCTTGCTGTTCAACAAATTCAATGTTCCATCTTTTACTTCCATACTTCTGCACAAGCTGCCCCTCACCCACCACCGTATCTTTGATTTGTAAGCTTTCCTTTCTCATCTCTACTTCTTGGAAGGCCTAGTGCCACTCACACTCATCTCAAGTGACTTCTCCTGTAATAAGCATTGCCGGTTTCTGCTATCTGTATTGTTAACCCCGACTCCCAAAAAGTAATCATCTTGTGTTTATTTTACATTTATCGTTTTATCATCAATCTATGAATGTCTCCCTGTTACCCTACAATGAAATCACCTTCTAAGGAGGAATTAAATTGTTTGTTGTTGTTATTGTTATTATTTTAATGAAACATAGTAGACACTTATAAATGTTATGATTGATCATCATACTGTAGCATTGTAATATAGATACAAGTATTCAAGACCCCATTTTAGAGATGAGAAATCAGACTCAGAAAAGTATATTGAGTTGTCCATGGTCACATAGACATTAAGTGACAGAAAAAGGATTCCTATTTCCATAACTAGCAGACTTTTCACCATACTGCACTGGCTCTAAATGTGATATCTTGTTTGGCAGCAATTCTCTTCAGTCCATACCTCTTTTCTCCTGCCAGTAGTGAATCTTCTTCATCCATCTGGTCTCTGTATTTGACATTTGGACCAGCTCCTGCCATCTACCCCCTGCCTCTGCAACAGGGTTAGGACATATGAATTACTGCCTCCCACAAACTTCAACAGAGCTCTAAAATCCTCAGCACAGGGAAGGGTACTTTGGAATTCTGTGATTGTTTGCTGGCCAGGAATTCCATTCACCAAAGCATACCATCTATAATTTTGCAAATTAGTCCTAGCGAGATATCTGAGGTTAAGTGACTTTGCAGTCATACAGCTAACAAGTATCAGAGGAAGAATTTGCATCTAGGTCTTTCTGACCCCAAGAATAGACCAAGCTCCATTTCTTCTGGAATATTCTAACAGACTATGACAATTCTACCCAACACACAGAAAAGCAACACAAGCTGCCGAAAGCCAGTGATTTGAAGGGATTGGTGCTATCACCTCCGATGAGGAAAATTGCAATACTTTTTTAGATATTGAGAAGGGGAAGTCCCATAATTTAGCCATGCTTTCTGTTGTTTTCTATTTCTTAACTAACAGGATGTTCCCTTTCATGATATAACAGGCAAGAAAGCACACTAAGTACAGGGAAGATACATCTCTCTGTCCCTGTCTGTCTCTCTGCTTCTCTCTATGTTTCTGTCTGTCTCTCTCCATGCCTGTGTAAGAGACACTCTGTGTCTCTCTATCTCTAACTCTTTGTCTCTGTTTCCCGCTAGTGTCTCTCTCTTTCTCTCTGTCTCTGTCTTTGTCTCTCTGTGTCTGTCTCTCTCCATGTGTCTTTATCTCTGTGTGTGTCTGTTTCTGTGTGTGTGTCTCTGTCTCTCTCTACATCTGACTTTATCTGTCTGTGTGCCTCTCTCTCTCTCTCTCTCTCTCTCTCTCTCTCTCTCTCTCTCTCTCTCTTTGTCTCTCCCTCTCTCTCTCTTTTACTTTCTCTCTTCTCTCTCTCATCCTCCCCTACTTTATGAGTTGTTGTGAACTGATCATATATACAATGTGTGTTATGAAATGATATTCTTTGGTTCTTCAGTGAAATGAACTCCCTCAGCAATGTTCAACACTGTATAGCCAGACTGGCAGCTTGCCATCTGGAAACGATTGACATTTGGTTCCCTTGGGTCTGCTGAACAGCATTGTGGCTAAATAGCATTAGTAGCTGAAGCAAATGGAAATGGGAGTGGCAAGCTAGTTGAGCACAAATAAGAGAGGCCCTCATGTTCTGCTTTTTAAAGGATAAGAGGAAAAAGGAACTATTGGCCTTTCAAAGGAATTTTATTCAACATCTTTTCTCATAGAGAAACGTTTCAATGCAAGGAACAATGACAACTATTTACTTTTCACTAAGTTTCCCAGAGCAACAACCTGAACATTTTATTAATGAGGCACAAACTGAACCCATCACCCCAATATCAGATTATGATGGCTATATGTCATATGGAGAATTGTAGGTAGTGACCTAACCTCCAAATCCCTGCATATACAATGTGGGACACAGAATAAGTACTTAATAAATACTTACTGATAGAAAAATGAACTGAAATTATTTTTGCCCTTCAAAATCTTCCAGGATTTCACAAATTTTCAGACTTCTTTTTTCTTGCACAAAAGTAAATATATAAAAATGTGTTTTCCAAACACATAAAATATTAAACATAAATATCATTATATCAGAAAAGGGAACAAAGGCATTATTATCTGAATTCATTTCAAAAGACAAGCTACATTTTTATGAATGAATTATCTAAAAGCATTTCCTAATTGCATGCTATGTGTATAGTTCTCTACTAAGCACTAAAACAGGTTGCAAGACTTAATTTTTCCATTAATTTATGCATTAAAATCTTGTTTCTTGGATAAGATCTAGAATCTCACATGATGCAAGGCAGATTTAAATGAGGAATCTAAGTATTAATTAAATTTGTTGCTTCTTTTCCTTTCAGCTTTAAATCAACAACTCCAAAGGTTCATGAAGAAGCTGTGAGGTAGCAACAATGCCATCAAAATGAAATAATATTCAGATAATAAGCTAAAGCAGCAAACATTTTTAATCAGGGCTTTTTTTCTTAGAAGATGAGAATAGTACCAACTAATCCCTATTATTTCCCACCCCTACACCAGCCCCCCCATGAAGCAAAACAGTTACCAGATTCTGAAAATAATGAGACTCCACAAAAAGGTGCCAATCCTATGTATTCTATGAGAGGCATATATGTTTATTTGTGTATGTCTGTATCGTGTGTGTGTGTGTGTGTGTGTGTGTGTGTGTGTGTGTGTGTGTAGCACTGGGAGAAGGAAGAAAAGGGAGGAGAAAAATTGAAGGACAATCTCAACTCTAAAAGTGGAGTCATCTTTCCTTCCACTTACAGGCATCCTGGCCCAGTAATAGAATAATTCATATGTGAGCCTAAGGTTCAATAAATTAGCACTGTGCTTTGCCCTTTAGGTAAGCTGGCATTTCTGCTAAAATTTCATTCTTATGAGAGACATGCAGAATAATATTTAAAGCAGAGGGCAAATACTGAGACTACACATGGGCTTAGGAATAACCCAGAATAGTAGCTAGATGAAGAAAGCCTATTTTAATCATGGCTTTTGTATTTCTTAGCTTTGTAATCACATGTGAATAACTAATATTCCTTTGGACTCAGTTTTCTCATATATTTAATAGGGAAACTACTACTTGTACTACATACCTCAAATATTTGTTGTGATGAAAGTGTTTTGTATACTTTAAAGTACAATTAGAATGTAATTATTACCAAATTAATTCACTAGAATAAGAACAGAAGAGGTCAACCAGGAAAAAAAGATCACATCATATTTCATAAGTAAGGATTTGGTATCTAAGATGAATAGACAACTAACAAATATATAAGATCAAAAGCCCTTCCCAAATAGATAAGAAGTCAGAGGATATGAACAAGAAGTTCTCAAAATAAGAAATGCAAATTGATAACAACCAAATTAAAGAATGCTTCAAATAACTAATAATAAGAGAAATGAAGATTGAAACAACTCTGTTTCACCTCACACCTAGTATATTGGCAAAGAGGACAAAAGATGGAAATAGTTAATGTCATGTTGTAGGGTTGTGAAAAGAGAGACATTCTAATGACTGTTGGAACAAAGAATCACTAAAATCATGCTGAAAGCAGTTTGTAATTATGCAAATATAGGTACTAACATATATAGATGCTTTCCCAGATATTCTGCAGTTATATATATATATACCAAAGATATATTTGAATAAAAATAATAACGGCTCTATATACATAAAAATATGTGTAGCAGCACTCTATGTGTTCACAAAGAACTGGAAACAAAATAGATGTCCATCTATTGGAGAATGGCTAAACAAATTGTGGTACATGGATGTAATAGAATATTGCTATGATATAACAAATGACAAATAAGATGAATATGAAGAAATATAGAGAGACTTACATGAATTGATGCAAAATTATGTAAGCAAAGATAAAAAAATACACACAATTACTTTAAAAATCATATGGAAAAATGGAAAGAAGTGCCATAAAATACTTTAAACAATGCAAACAAGTTTGTCTCCAAAGAAGAGATATGGGAAAATACTTCATATATTCCTTTACAGAGAGGAAAGTGAGGAATATCCATGAGTATGAAACATTGCACATGTCAATTTTACTTTCATTTTTAGAACTATATTAAATAATACTAGTGACAAGGAATGTCATTATTTGCTTTCTGAGATGTTACTGGAAAGGCCTCAAATGCTTCACCATTAATAGTGTTAATGCTAAGGGGCAGCTAGGTGGCACAGTGAATAGAAAACCAGTTCTGGAGTCAGAGTTCAAATTTGACCTCAGACACATGATACTTACTAACTGTGTGACCCTGGGCAAGTCACCTAACACTGATTGCCTTGCACCCAAAAAAATTAAAATAAAAATGTATTAATGCTAGTACTTGTTGTATCATATATACTGCTTATCGTGGAAATGAATGGTATGTTGATTCCTATGATTTCTAGTCCTTTAAACATGAACAAAAAATTTATCTCATCAAACATTTTTTCTACATATATTGTTTTTTGTTATATATATATATATATATATATATATATATATATCTCCATGCACATATATATACACACACACACAAATATAAGTATATGTGTGTATATATGCACACAGTATTCCTTCTATTCTTTATGTTAAACCAAAACCGCATTTCTGATATACATCCAACGTGATCATAATGAATAATCCCTTCTTGACAGCCATATGAAACAGGACCCATGTTCCTTTCCCTAAAATATCTGTTTTACTCATGAAATGATATGTTTATAAAAACAAAACTAAACTCATAAAAGGAATTTTAATATTTAAAAAATCACTTTGCTATACAGATGATGTGATCATATTATCTTGAAAGTATTCCTCTTAGTAGGAATTTGATGTTTTGTTTTGTTTTCAATTTTTCGTACAGTCAGAACTTAATATCACACAACTGTTTAACTTTTTTTATAAGTTCTTGTAGCTATCATGACTTTCTAGAATGAAGTTCATGATTCTATCCTGTTCAAAGTACCACAATGATTTCCAAAATGAAATTATATTAGAGATTTCTTGAGAGAAAAATTACAGCTTTTATTTACAATGTGGTTATTGCAAATATCAATGAGTGCTCTTCACTTTCCATTATTGAATTTGAATCCTGCCTCCTTCCCAGACATGAATATTCCAGTTTAATTCCTCCTTATCAAGGAACTGATACTCTAGTAGGAAGATACAACACTTAAACAATACAAAACCTATAACTATTTATGATATTCTACATTGAGGATACAATGCCTATGCCTAAACAGCATAGAGCGTGTGAGAGGAAGTAAAGTATAACGATCCTATGAAGGAATACTGTGTGCATATATACACACATATACTTATATTTGTGTGTGTGTATGTATATATATACATATATATATATGTGCATGGATATATATATATATAGTCATACTTACAATAAGCAATAAAGAAAAGGAGTTAGATTAAGTCCTTTTCCTTAAAGATTTTAACATCTGGGAGGTTATCAGGCACTTATAAAAGCAGTATGATATAATTAGTAGAGTGTTAGACTAGAAATCAAAAAGAAATGGGTTCAAATCTTACCATTTTCCTCTTCTATAAAATGAGGGTGTTAGAGATAGTGACTTACAAAGTCACTTCTAACTATAAATCTATTATCTTCTTTTCATAAGTAGTAATTGTTCTTTGTTCATAGTAAATAAGGAAATGTACTGAGAATATTCTGATGCTCTTTCTCTGTTGTTCTCACCCTAAACTGTTTCTCAAAATATCATTTTGCTATTATGCTACTGCCATATGTCAAATTTAAGATCCTTTTTTCTGATAACTAGTTTAAAAGTAATTGAGCCATTTTATTTTTATAAAAGAGCTAAAAGAATTCCTATAAATGAACATTTTCATGCTTTCTTCAAAATACTCTAAATCAGTTTGCTTTAATAATTTGCCTTAGGCCATTACAAAATCTTTGGTTGTAAAAATATCATTTGGCATTCAGGTAGTGTGCCCTGCATTCAAATATTTACACAAATTAATTAAGCTTCAGAACACCCCTGTGAAGAAGATATATATTATTCATCACTTAATTCATGAAGAAACAAGGGCAGAGGGGTTAAGTGCCATGCTACTGCTCTTAATCATATATCAAATTCTTTTCAAAGCCAAGAATAAAATGCATGGCATCTCATTTCTAACTCTGGCATATTGTTTGAGTCCTTTCTATATGCCACCTACAGTTTTGCAATTTTCAACTACTTTCACAAGCAAGTCCCATTTCTCTGAAATTCAGTTGAAAGAATTGCCTAACTACCTTTCTTCAGTTTTAACTAGACCTCATTTCTTGGAGGACTTTTTTATATAATGCATTTGAATGCTTACCATATAACTTCCCTATGCCATCTTTTCTCCTTTCCCAAGGTGCCAAATTTTACAATCATGAAAGAAGATCATTTCAAAAACTACAAATACTGAATTAAAGTACTTTTCTTCTTTTTGTAGTAAAGTGGAAAATGGAAACAGGATCACTTATCCAGTAGCATACTCCAAGATGACTTTTAACTCTCAAGATCTGATGGCAATTTCCAAAACTATTGAGAAGTTTAACAGTACATCACATAAAGCTTTGAGGACAACTTCAAGGGGGTCAATTTTAATGAGTGCCTATTTACTGTGAAATGCATTTCACCAGTATCAATATTTTATTTTGGCTTTCCTTTATTCTTGGATAGGTAATTTTGCATTTAGAAAAATCACTAACTGAGAAGAGATCTAGTTCTACCATTCCAGGTTACTGATTGATACCCTGGAAAGACTGCTTTCCAAAATTTTATCTAAGAAACTCCTTCATCTTTAAATAATTCTTTCTGCTCTATACATAATTATAGTCTCATGTTTAAAGGATTTCTTCAGTGAAGGAGAAGAGCCATTTTTGTCATTTTATTACACCCACTAATCAATGTCTTGTACATGTGAATACCAAGTAAATATGAATTAGTTATTAGTGATAGTTTCTGCTCTCAGGGAGCTTACATTCTAATAGAGGAATACAACACATATAATGAAGCTAAAAGGTGTGTGGTGGGTATATAGGTTGGAAAAGCAGAAGGCATTCAAATGGCAGGGAATAGTCAAGAAGGTCTGGTGGAGAGCTTGGAAGGAATAAAGACTTGGATAACCTAGACATTTTCCTTAAAATTAAAGTTGTGAGAGGAGCAAACCAGATAAACTGACTTCACAGCAGAGTGCACTTTCAATGTGAGGTGGCCTGGGGCAAAATGTACTTCCATTATGAGAAGTCTGGAAGCAGAGTGAGTTTCCAGTGTTAGAAGACTGATGCACCATGGAAGAGAAAGTCCAGCAAGTAAAGGGGAGAGACAATGAGAGAGAAACAGTGTGTGGTGTATATAATTTCACTGAGTACTTCCACTGAACATGCTAAGTATTTCAAACCTAAAGTTTCTAGAAGATATTAAGAAATTGTCTTATGCATAATTGTTGTAAATTGATTTGCTATATAAACATTTTTATTTGAAGCTTGTGAACATTTTATTGACAATCTCACTTTTTTGTCACTGGAATTGCTGAAATACACATTATTAACTGGGCCCATTAGACTTGACAGCACTAGCCACACTGAAGGAAAGTTGGTAGAAATATATTTAATTAAATTCTATTAAGAAAATGTCAAGTAAACATCTACTAAGTTCCAGGCACTGAGCTACATTCAGAGTCCATAAAGACAAGAACAAGTATATCCTCCTTATCAAGGAACTGTTCCTTTAGTAGGAAGATACAACACTTAAACAATACAATACCTATAACTATTTATGATATTCTTCATTGAGGATACAATGCCTATGCCTAAACAGCATAGAGTGTGTGAGAGGAAGTAAAATATAATGACCCTATGAAGATAGGGCTAAACCTTAGATTTGAAATATAACTGATTATTTTTATTATTATAACCCTTCTATGGCACTTATGGAAAGACAATGATCAGTTGTGTCCAGCATCAGTGGTTAATACAATTATGGTCTGCATCATGGGAGGAAGTACATCATAGATGTGAGGAAGTATTTGAGTATGAAGTTAATGATTGATAAGGGGGAAGACAAGAGGTAAGAAAGTAAAAAGAATGTGGCAATGCAAAGAAGGATCAAGAATCAAGATTCAGCTAATTGAACATTCCAGGAAGCACTTGAACATTCTAGAGTACTTTAGAGCAGGGGTGGGGAACCTGTGGGCTTCTAGGTCCTTGGTGCAGCACTTTGACTGAGTCCACATTTTACAGAACAAATCCTTTTTTATTAAGGGAATTTGTTCTATGAAGTTTGGATTCAGTCAAAGGGCCATACTTGAGGACCTAGAGGGTCACATGTGGCCTCGAGGTGGTCTCAGGTTCTCCACTCCAGCTTTAGAGAGTACCAAGTATCTTCTGAAGCTTTTGATGGCAGTCATTATAGCTAGAAATTCTAGATTTGTGCTACAATTTTAGGGACAAATATGAGCAATCTCTCTTTACAACATTGGCCATTGTTTTCTGGTTTAAAGGGGAATTCCAAGATGGTGATCCCTACATAGGTTAAAAAGAACATTAATATTTAAATGAAGTATCTACATGAGTAAATGCAAAAGCACTACTTAAGTTTGTGCCTTTTTTTCTGTGTGTAGTCACAATGGTTCTTAAGGTTGGAAAGTTCAGGTAGGGTTCTGGCATTGCAAGACTTAAAACTCCTCATTTAACACAGATGGCAAAAAAACCCATACATAAAGATCAACTGCACTGATAGGTTTTCTAAGTAGTAGAAATCCACAATATAGTGACTAGAGAGCCTTGGTATAACCCAGGCTACATCCCTAGCTACATCGTTGATTAAACTGATTGTATATCCTTTCTACAGAATTTACAAGAGGCCAAACTCTAGAGCCCTTTCTCACAAATCAATAGAAGTGTAATCTTGGTAAGGATGGCTGAATGGAATAGTTATGCTTAGACTGGACAAACGTACAAATTGTAGGGCAGTTGATAGTAGATACAGTGCCAGACATGGGTTCAAATCCTGGCTTTGACACTTATCAGTTATGTGACCTCAGGGAAGTCATTGTTCTGAGAAAAAGAATTCTTAATTTTTAATAAGAAGCTAGGTTTTAGAAAACAACTTGGAATTATTCATAAAAAAGCAATAGTTATTCATTGCCTTTGACCCAAACTGCTATAATTGGGTATATACCACAAGGAAGTCAAAGACAGAAAGACAGAAAGATAACTTTCAAAATATATTAACATTAACAATTTTTGTGGTACCAAAAACCTGGAAACAAAAGAAATGTCTTTCAATTATTGAAAGGATCAACAAATAGTAGCATATAGATGTAATAGAATGTTGTCATGTTGTAAGAAATGATGAGAAGTAGAGTAGTGTAATGTCTAAAAAACTGTCCTCTGGGTCATGGAAATCTTCCTTCTAGTCTCTGCCAGAAACTAGCTATGTCACCCAGATCAAGTCCCTTAAACTCTAAGTGCCACTAGACTGAATCCCTTAGTTTCAGAAAATTTGCAAATGTTCTTTGGTTCTGTGAGCGTCCTACAAGGGACCTTTCTAAACCAGTAATATTATAAATCAAGAAACCAATATCCCTCAAAAAATGAAAAAAAAAATTCATGACCTGTAGATTAAAATCTGATGCTGATCAAAGATAGAAGAAAGCAGTATACACAATAACACAAAATGTAGATAAAAACTACTACAACAGTCTATGGAACTCTAATTGCAATGAGCAATATTTATTAATTATTTTAAGTTTTCAACAATCACTTCCATACACTTTTGAGTTTTAAATTTCTCTCCCCCTCCCAACCTCTTCCCTCCCCAAGATGGTGTGCAATCTGATATAGGCTCTACATATACATTCCTATTAAACATATTTTCACATTAGTCATGTTGTAAGGAAGAATTAGAACCAATAGAAGGAACCACCAGAAAGAGGAAACAAAACTAAACAGAAGAGAAAAAAATAGTAAATACTATGCTTTGATCTGCATTCAAACTCCATAATTCTTTCTCTGGATGTGGATAGCATTTTCCATCATGAGACTTTTGGAGATATCTTAGATCTTTGCATTGCTGAGAGGAGTTAAGTCTATCAAAGTTAGTCATCACACAACATGGTTGTTGCTGTGTACATGTTCTCCTGGTTCTACAATGAGCAATATTTTTCTAAGAGCACTGATGCTGAAACCCAATTCCTTTTTCTTAATAGAAAGGTGGGGGAGTATTGTTGTGGTATGTTATATACACACTGTCAGGCAGAGTCCTTATATTTGTGTCTGCTGTCATTTGCTTAAATATTTCTTTTTATGAAGGAGAGTGGGGGGAGTGGAATAAGTGGAAATGTTTGTAGCATAAAAATAAGGGATATCATATTTTCTTTTCTTTGGTTTGTTGGTCTAATGGAAGGTTTTGGTAAGATAGTCTCTAGGGTAACTTCCAGCACTGGCATTAAATGCTTCTATTAGTATTCTATTTCACAATCATATGACTAAGATTGAAATAATTTATATAAGGTTCCTGCTATTTTTCACTTTTCTTCTTTGGCAACTATTTCTAGAATTTCTGAATATTTTTAGTCCATTAGGGAATACCCTAAATATTCAGTAATAATTTCATATAATCTACTGCTTAGTACAACTTAAATTGCATGTGTGTTTTTATGCATGTCTGTGTTGCCCTGATATTCTGGACTCAGGAGACACAAGTTTCAAGATGTAGATACTAGACATTAACCCTTTGTGGAGCAAAATGTGTTTTAATATTTTTATGCATTAAAGAAGGGGTATCAAGAGAGCTGTGCTCTAGTTTGCTACTATGTGACCTTGGGTATATTACTTATCTTTGCCTCAGTTGTCTTATCTGTAAAATGAGAGGGTTGAGTAAGATGGTCTCTAAGGCTCCCTATAGTTTTAAAATTCTAGGCTCCACATAATTTTATGCAAATATTAATGTGAAAATATTAATTCATAATGCACCTCCTTCTATCACTTTTCATAGTCTATTGAAATGAATGCCTTACTTCTTACTGGGATGTGATATCACTACAAAAAAGTTCTAATGAGTTGAAGGATATTAGCAGCATCATTTAAATGGTCAAAAGCTTTGGACATCAGTTCATCAGGGTAAGAATGCAAAGGATAAACATGGATATTTTTTTTCTTGTCATTTCTAAAGATATGTGTATTTTCCATGAAACATTCTCTTCCTTTTGCCATCTTTTCTTCTACTTCATGGATAACGTCACTGAGCATGTGCAATGCCATTTCAGCTACTGTCTGGTGTTTTTCTCCATGCTTTCCTTTGACAGTGCTGAACTTCTCCATTATCTCAAGAAGCTGACAGCAGGACCTGTTACAGAAGCAGCAGGGAGACTGTGTTTTTTGAGCCACTACCATATGGGTCTATTATTTGTCCAGTGACAGTGTCTTGTGATGAACGCCTCTGAAATGACATTTGAGATGACAGAGGACAAAAATTCTCAACCAAGAGAACATAGTTCCTAGGGTCTCCTGAGTTATACTGCTATCAATCAAACTAGATATGTGCAAGAAGTTGCAATGTAAATAGGCCCCAAATCAATTTATTGCAGCAGGCTATGGAATTGGCCTGTAACAAAATCAATAAAGAATTTCTGTCTCTCTGATAAATGCATCAATCAAAATTTTATTTGCCTTTTTTTCCCTTGCAAATGTTACCTTTAAACCTAATAAAGAAAAATAAATCTCTTTGGTTCTCCTATAATGTTAAACAACAACCAAAAATATTTCCCAAACATTTTCAAAAGTAGAAGAATGATATATATATATATATATATATATATATATATATCAGGTCACATAAATTAATATGTCATATGCTTTGATTCAAACTAATAATGACATATGTCCAATAGTAAATGTCTTCTAGATTTATATCAAGTAAGATTCAATGGGGGTGATAGAAGGAACAACTGACAGTGGTGTCAGTAGAGTCAAAAAACATTCATTAAGTACCTTCAGTGAGCAGGATGCTCCATTAGGTGCTGTAAGAGACACAGAAGCATAAAATTCAGCAATATATGGTAAAGAGCTCACAGCCTAGCAAGGGGCATGCCACATAGAAATATGACCATAACACAAGGTTTCATGTCAAGATGCAAAAAGAAAAGTACAAAGTGTTATGTTAATTCAGAGGAAGGAGAGATAAAAGATTGATTTCACTTTAAACCTATATTTTATCAGTCATTACCAGTTGTAGGGGATACAAAGGTGAAATAAGAAAGAATGCCTGACCTCAAGGAGTTTGCAGCCTAGTAATGATACATGAATACAGATAGCTATGTGGTAATGTGGTAAGTTCAAAGAAATCCAGGTAATGTTCTATGAGAAAAATGAAGGAAGAAGACATTTCTTCCAGTTGGCAAGGAGAGGGAAGTCTTCATGGAAGATGTGACATAATATGTGGGCATGTACAGATTTCACTTGGCAGAGATAGGGATGAGGTGAATAGTTTCATTCTAAGCATGAGTGGGAACATAAAGAACAAAGGCACAAGGAGAAGACAAGGGCTACAGATGGGATATGGAAAGTTATTCAGTTTGTCTAGGATGAAGAATATATGAAGGGAATAAGACTTAAAACATGCATAGGTTGGAGCTAAATTGAAGAGGGATTTTAGTGCCAGAGTTAAGATTTTATTCAATAGGCAAAGAAGAGTTCTAACCATTTCTTGAACAGAAGACAGAGTCAAGATGACAGAGTAGAGGGAACATTCTAGATTAACTCTTCAAACATTCTCTTCAAAAAAAACTTTAAATTAAGTTTTTTTTAAAAAAAATTTTAACATTCAAATCAAATTCTGTTCAGCCCAGAGAAATTAGGAGAGAGGTGGGAGAGGTCTATGACACTGGAGTGGTGGCCAATTGAGAGTCAACCCAGCAGTAAAAGCAGCTATAGGCCTTGGAGGGGGCTGACATAGCAGAAGCAGCAGCTCCAAGAGCTCTCCCCACTAAAAGACAGGGGGTTGGACAACTTGTCAGAAAGAGATTAAAGGAGACCCATGTGTTATCACTGGGCACAGGAGAGGGTGCTGTTTGGAAAATCCATTGCCCATTACCCAGTTCTGGTTCACAGTTCCAGGGTGGAGAAGAATACTAGCACTTATAGTTGCAAGGGAACAGCACTCTTACATGGGTAAGGAGCAGAATTCAGACCAGGAGAACAGTGGCCACACCTCTTCCCAGACCACATGACCTTGGAAGCATAAAAAAATATACAAAACCCTATTACAAACTGTGAAAACAGCAGGACAGAAAAGTCTAAACTATGGGACAGTGATATAAGTCAAACATAAAATTAAAAGTCAAGAAATAAACTGGGGAAATGTGAAAACAACAAAAATAAAATAACCTGACCATTAAAAGCTACAATGGTGACAGGATAATTCAAGACACAAAATTAGAAGAAGACAATGACAAGTAAATAGCGATAAAGCCTAAAAAAATGCAGATTTTATACAACTTCAATGAGAATTCTGGAATAGCTAAAGATAGAAACTTTAAGATGTGAAATAATATATTTTAAAAATTAAATAATAGTGGTAAAGGAAAAATTGGGGAAAGAAATGAGAGCAATGCAAGAATATTATGAAAAGAGAATTAATAGATTAGCAAAAGAGGTACAAAATCTCATAGAAGAAAAAAACTTCTTAAGTGAAATTGGTGAAATGATAAAAGATACAAAATTTCACTGATGAAAATAACTATTTAGAAAGAATAGAACTAGCCAAGTGGAAAAGAAAGTAAAAAATGCAACTGAAGAATATAATTCCTGAAAAATTAGAACTGGCCAAGTGGAAGCTAAAAACTCCATAAGATATCAAGAAACAATAAAACAAATCAAAAAATTTTTAAAAATGAAGAAAATGTGAAATATCTTAGGGAGAAACAACTGACCTGGAAATAAATTGAGAAGTGATAACTAAGAATTATTAGAATACCTGAAAGCCATTATTAAGGAAAAAGCTTAAATATCATATTTCAATAAATTATCAAGGATAATTGTCCTGATGTCCTAGAATCGGAGGCCAGAATAGAAATTAAAATAATCCACTCAACCTCCTGAAAGAGATCCTAAACGAAAACTCTCAAAAATATTATAGCCAAATTCCAGATCTCCTATGTCAAGAGGAAAATATTGAAAGCAACCAGAGATAAACTATTAAAATGTCATTGAGCCAAAGTCAAGATCACACAAGATTTAGCACCTACCATATTAAAGAAAAAAGATTTGGAACATGATATTCCAGAAGGCAAAGGAGCTAGGATTACAACCAAAAATAATTTACCCAGAAAAACTGAACATAATCTTTTATTTTCGGATTGGGGATGGGGAGGTAGAAATGAATATTTAATGAAATAGAGCAATTTTGAACATTTCTCATGAAAAGACCAGAAATGAATAGAAAAAAATTGACATTCACACATAAGACTCAAGAGAGAGACAATAAGGTAAACATGAAAGATAAATCATAAAGGTCTCAGTAAGGTTAAACTGTTTACATTCTTTTCTGAAAAATAATAAATACAACTCATAGAATTTTTTTTAAATATGATAGACCTCTGGAGAAAATTGAAAGGAAGTAAAAATGAGCATACTTTTTTTTCCCTCAGTTCTTTATGGAAAGTTCACAAAAATTGACCATGCATTAAGATATAAAAACCTTTCAACCAAATACAGAAAAGTAGAAATATTACATTCAGACTTTGCAGACAATAATGCATAAAATTATTTCAGTAAAGGGCCATGGGAGCATATATTAAACATCAATTGGAAACTAAATAATCTAATCCTGAAGAATGAGTGGGTCAAAGAACAAATCAGAGGAACAATCAATAATTCTATTGAAGATAATGACAATAATGAAATACATAACAAAATTTGTGGAAAGGAGCCAAAGTAGCAGCTAGGGAGATATTTATATTTCTAAATGCTTACGTTAATAAAAGAAAAAGCAGATCAATGAATTGGCCAGGTAACTAAAAAAACTAGAAAAAGAACAAATTAAGATGTACAATTAAAGAAAAAATAGAAATCATGAAAATCAAAAGAGATATTAATAAAATTGAAAGTAATAAAAACCATTGAACCAATACATAAAACTAGAAACTAGTTTAGGAAAAAAACAATAAAATAGATAAACTTTTTGTTAATTTGATTTAAAAAAAAAAGAAAACCAAATTATAAGTATTAAAGTGAAAAGGGTGAATGAGCCAACAATGAAGGTTAAAGTAATTATTAGGAACTATTTTGTTCAAATATATGCCAACAAAACTCACAAGCTAAGTGAAATTGATTAATATTTACCAAATTATAAATTATTCCCATTAACTGAAGAGGAAAAAGAATATTTAAATAACCCAGTCTTAGAAAAAGAAATTGATCAAACTTTAAATGATCTATTTAAGAAAAAATTCCCAGAACCTGATGGATTCAAAATGAATTCTACCAGATATTTAAAGAAAATTAATTCAGATACTATCTGAACTTTTTGAAAAAGCAAATAAAGATGAAGTCTTATGAAATTCTTAATGTGACACAAAAATGGTCTTGATTACCTATACCAGGGAGAACAAAAACAGAGAAGGAAGACTATAGACCAATTTTCTTAGTGAATATTGAGGTTAAAATTTCACATAGAATATAAGTAGACTACAGAAATATATCAAAAAGAAATTACAATATAATAAGGTGAGATTTATACCAGGAATAGAGGTGGAGCTCAATATTAGGAAAACTTTAAGTATAATTGACAATAACAAAAGCTACAAAAATCATATGATTATATGAATTTAAAAAAAGCTTTTGACAAAATACAATACCCATTCCTATTAAAGACATTAGAAAGCATAAGAATCAATGGAGTCTTTCTTAAAATGAAAAGTAGTGTCTGTCTAAAACCAAGAATAAACATTATCTATGATGTGGAATACTGAAAGTCTTCACAACAAGCTCAGGAGTGAAGCAAAGATGTCCATCATCACCATTATTATTCATTGTTGTGCTAGAAATGGTAGATATAAAAATAAGACAAGAAAAAGAAATTGAAAGAATAAGAATAGTCAGCAAGGAAACTATCACTCTTTGCAGATGATATTATAGTATGCTTAAAAGAACCCTAGAGAATTAACTAAAAAAAATTGATGAAATAATTAACAACTTTAGCAACGTTGCAGGATGCAAAATTAACATACATAAATCACCAGCATTTTACCAACCAAACCCAATAGGAAGAGATAGAAAGTGAAATTTCATTTAAAATAACATCAGATAGTATAAAATAATTGGGAGATTACATAGCAAGACACACCCAAAGACTATATGAACATAATATAAAACATTTTTCACACAAATACAGAGAAATCTAAACAATCAAAGAAATATTAATTACTCATGAATAGGTTGAGCCAATATAATGAATTGACAATTCTATCTAAATTAATTTATTTATTTGCTGTCATACCAAACTAGCAAAAATATTTTATAGAGCTAGGATAATTATAGCAAAATTAATCTGGAAGGACAAAAGATCAATATTATCAAGAGAATCAACAGAAAAAATATGAAGGGGGGCAGCTAGGTAGTGCAGTGGATAGAGCTCTGGCCTTAGAGTCAGGAGGACCTGAGTTCAAATCCGTCCTCAGACACTTGACACTTACTAACTGTTTGACCCTGGGCAACTAACTTAACCCTGATTGCCTCACCAAAAAGCAAAAAGAAAGAAAGAAAGAAAGAAAGAAAGAAAGAAAGAAAGAAAGAAAGAAAGAAAGGAGGGAAGGAAGGAAGGAGGGAAGGAAGGAAGGAAGGAAGGAAGGAAGGAAGGAAGGAAGGAAGAAAAAATGTGAAGGAAAACAGCATAGCAGTACAAATTTCAAACTATATTATAAAGTGAATAATCATCAAAAATGAGGGTAAGAACTCACTATTTAACAAACAAAAAAAAACACCTAGAAAACAGAAAAGTAGTTTTGAAAAAAACTAGGCATAGATGAACATCTCACAACATATACCAAGGTAAGGTCGAAATGAGTACATGATTTTGATGTAAAGGGTTAGGGGAGCATGGGAAATTTTATATGTCAGATCTATGGATAATGGAATAGTTTATGACCAAACAAGAGATAGAGAGGATAACAGGAGATAAAATGAATGATTTTGTTTACATGTAAAGAATATGGTTTTGCAAAAACAAAACCAAAGTAGCCAAGATGAGAAAGAAAGAAGGACACTTGGAATGGATTTGTTCAGTAAATTTCTCTGATAAGGGCTTCATTTCTCAAATATAAGGGGACCTGAGCCAATTTTCTAAAAAAAAAAAAAATCTATTCCCTAGTTGATAAATGGTCAAAGGATAAGAACAGGTAATTTTCAGAAGAAGAAATCAAAGTTATCAATAGTCATATAAAAGTACTATGAATCACTAATAACCAGAGAAATACAAATTAAAACAATGTTGAGGTACTACCTCACACCTATCAAATTGGTTAACATGATAGAAAAGGAAAAGGATCAATGATGGAGGAGATGTGGAAAAATTGAGACACTGATGATTTGTTGATAGAGTTGTGAACTAGTCCAACCATTCTGAAGAACAATTTGAACCTACACCAGAAGGGTTATAAAACTGAGTGTATCATTGATGCAGGAGCACCACTACTAGGTTTGTATCACAAAGTCAAAGAAAAGGGAGAAGGACCTATTTGTACAAAAAATATTTATAGCAGGCCTTTTTGTAGAGGCAAAGAAATAGAAATTGAAGGGATGCCTATCAATTGGGGAATGGGTAAATAAGTTGTAATATCACGGTTTCAGAGGGTAGGTAGGTGACACAGTGGATAGGGCACTGGGTCTGGGGTCAGAAAGACTCATCTTCCTGCACTGAAATCTAGCCTCAGACACTTATTAGATGTGTGACCCTGGGCAAGTGGTTTAACCCTGTTTGCCTTAGTTTCCTCATCTGTAAAATGAGTTGTAGAAGGAAATGGCAAAACACTCCAGTACCTTTGTCAAGAAAACCCCAAACGGGGTCATGAAGAGTTGGACATGATTGAAAAATGACTGAACAATACTTGTTTCAGAAAAATTCAGTAGGATTTATATGAACTGATGCAAGGTAAATTGAGCAGAATCAGTAGAATATTATGCAAAGTAACAACATTAATGTAATGATGCTCATCTTTGAAAGACTTAGCTACTCTAATTGATGCAGTGATTCAAGACAATTCCAAAGAATCCATGATGAAAATATTATACAACTCCAGAAAGATAACTGATATTATCTGAGTGCAGATTGAAGCATACTATTTTTCACTTTCAAAAAAAAGTTTCTTGAACAAATCTGAAACATTTTTTGGCAATCTGAAAATTTTAATGACCTAAGTATAGAATAGGTTTGCTATTTTTTTTAAGTTTATGTCAGGGATAAACATTAAGGATTAAAGCTTTCTAAGGGAGATTGTACTTCCTGGATAGATATTGAGGTTCTCCTATTTGAAGTCATTAAGCAGAGATTAGATGACCTCTTTTTAGTTATGTTATAATGGGGAATTCCTATCAAGTATTGATTAGGTTTGATGGCAGTTAAATTCCTTTCCTACTAGAAATTCTGTGACTAAATGATCTCTAAGGTCCCTTGTAGCTCTAAATCTATGAATTTATAATGAATGTTACTAAGCAGAGGACCATATGAAATAATGGTATCTGGGATATAGATTCTTCTTTCTATGACCCTATCAGTCCCAGAGGAATTCCAAACCCTTATCAGCTACTGACCTATTAAATTCCTCACTTATTTTCAAATTAAAAAAAACACACATTAAGAAGTACTTATAATCTCTCATCTCCCTTTTCTTACTAGCTTTTGAAAAACTATTTTTCTAGACTTTTGAATTTACTGAAAAAAACGCATACCATTTTTGCATTAAATACTTTCAACAAAGAAGTCAATTTTCCCCATGAGACCTATCATGACATCATGCTAAATATGTATATCAAACCAATGAAATCTTGGTCTGAAAATATAACTAGACATGGGCTCCAATCCTAAAATAAAATTTTCTTTGAAAGGAAAAGGAAATCCACTTGCCATGGTATTCAATGAAAAAAAAAAATAACATTGATTATTGACTGAACACATGTTTCACATGAACCAGTTTTAGAAGGAAAGTGTAGCTAATATTCTGATCAAGTGGGTACCTAATCTAAGTTGTATTACAAAAAGTTGAAAGGAAGCTATTTTGATTGTCATACCACATAGAGTAGAAATTAAAAAATACAGCTTTTGCCGAGTCAATCTACAATAATTTTATTTTCAAAATGGACTTTTTGGGAACATTGTAAAAGAAAATTTCATTTTCACTTCATGAAATGTTCATAGTTATTTTGCTGAGTATTTTCATTTTAATTTCTCTTATAAAATGGAGGCTATAGATAAAACAATATTATTTTTTCTAACACAAAATAGTGTTCATAAGATAATGTTTCATCAATTTCCAGAAAATTAATGATGCCAAATGCCAATGTTCCTGTGGGACAGGCAAATAAGAATCCATGATTATTTATCAGCATTGAAAATAATATTAATCATCTTAGCCACCAAACATATGATCTCATTGCCTTGCAGAGATATATGACAGATAAAGAAAATACCAGTTGAATATAAAATCATTTATAAAAATCTTATGGAAGAGGATGCTAGAGTTAAGATGAGTAGAATTACTTTCTAAAGTATTATAAAGTAGTAGAGAGATTGTTTTAATCATGAAAACACTTAAAATGAAAGAGGATATGTGTGTCGGGGGGGAGGCAAATAAATGAGTTAAAAAGGACAATAATCTGCCAGGACTTCTATAATAAATTATTTTCTTTGTTAATTACAGTGGAACCAAAACAATTTTTGTTCCTAACCCTGATTTCCTACAGGAAAAAAAAAAAGAAATGTTACTAAGAAAAGCAATGCAAAAAAAGAGAAGCTGGACCAGAGGTCCATTTTGAGGGTATTTATAAAATAAATAATAGATACTATCTAGTATCGCTCTGATGTCAGAAGATAGATAATAAGGCCTCCAGAATATCATGTAACCCTCATGGTAGGACACAAGAAAGAGTCATATTAGATTGGACAAACATGGATAAGTTGTAATCTTCATCATTATAGGAACATCCAGATTATTAAGATAAAAAATCCATTCATTTATTTTTGCATTACTACCAATAAAATCAATTGATAAAATATCAATAATTGTCATATACATGCTTTCTTAGCTCTATGAATCTTTTAAAGAATATCTATATACATACTAAGAGCATCCTATTAAGCTATGAGAAAAGAAAAAGTCATTCTTTCACAAATGATTTTTTTTTACAAACTACAACTTTTCAGTCAAAAAAGATATAACAAAAGATTTCACTGTATTAGTGACTTGGTGACTATAGAAAATCATCTGTTTCATTACAGTAAAATGTGATCTTAAAGGCTCTCCTACAACAAATTTTCCCATGCACATCTTAAAATGAGTCTTTAAAAAATGCAATAACAAAGTATAATTTGCTCTTTGGTCCTCTGATTATAAAAATCAAATGAGACATAAAGAGTAATACCTGTCACTATGTGTTTGACATAGTTATACAGGATACTCAACATGTAGTATAAATTGAAGAGGAATTTCCAAAGTAAATAGTCAGCAGCATATTGCAAATAAAGAATTGCACACCAATGGTAATTTCTTACCAATGGTAAGAAAGATAACATCTAAGAGACAGTTAACCAGAAAAGTAGATGGGCCAGTCATACTAAGGTATAACAAATGCACAACCTGTCTTTACTATCAATATCTATGTGATATCATGAAATCTAGAGAAAATTTCCCAGCACATCGAATGAACCTATGATGGAGGATTTATGAAATGAGTCACATAGATTGAGAAGGCATTCATACATTGTAATCTTCACCATTGGAAAGAATATGAACACTGGTGGGATTACAGATTCATCAAAGTATTAATTGAAGAAAGAGATTGTTTACTGTGTGTTTAGCACTATGCTGTGTGCCTGGGATACAAATAGAGTTATAAAAAGGGTCCTTGTCTTCAGGAAGGGAATTGGAAAAACAACACATCAAAGAAAGTTCAATTGAAGGGCAGATGGGAAGACTCAGAAGTCCTAAGAGACTATTGCTGGGATATATTTCAAGGTCCAGGAGTTCTTTAGCTAATTCAGTAAACTAGTTAAAAGTGTTGGGGGTCTTCAGGTCATAGAGTTCAGGCAGATGGTAAGGCTTATAACAGATTAGAATTCAGCAGGAGAAAGGGTGGTGATTCCCCCCATAAGGAGAATGGGTAGGGGGAAGATAATGATTCACATCTTATCCAAACCATATGACCAGTCAAGCACCATGAAAAATATTTAGGCAGCCTTGTCAAGTGAAGAGGTGAAGAGGGAAGACAAAGGGACAGGCTTCCCCCAGTAGTAGTGGGTCTTCCTGCCCCAGCAATGGCTATAACCAGTACTTTATTATGATTATATTATGATTAAGCATATTGTGATTGAACTGATAATTAACTCATGTGTTTATGAGATGGAACAGGCATACCTGGTTCATTGGATACTTGTAGGGAAAGACTATAATGGAAGCAGAAAGTGAGGCCACAATAATACTTTACTAAGACATAGAGGGTATAGGGTGAATGGCACAGAAAGTACAGAAACAAGTGGTGAAACAGAATACAAAGGGAGATGATGTGGAGAAAGGGGATGGGGTAGTGATAGAAGCCAAACAGCATGAGGAACAGAATGGTGAGGAGGAGAGACAGAGATAGCCACATAGCTATAAATTAGAGTTAGGAGCACTTGAAAGCTTAGAACCAATTGTATGGAAGAGAGCTTTGGGGGGCAGGAGTTTGAGATGTTATTGTTATGGGGTTTTTAGGGGAACAGAATAACCCTATTCTATGTCACGTTGGGTTTAGTTCATTAACATATCCGTATTATCTCAAAATTATCAGCACCATTTTTTTTTTGCTGGTCTTACTGGGAGTGACTGTAACTTGTCTGAGATTTACATAACACCAGACCAAAAGGTCCAGACTTCCACAGATTCAGCCAATATTAAGAAGATATGCTTTTGAATAAGAAACAATTTGTAAATATGCTCCTTTGATCTTTAGGTGGGCTTTTACATGACTTCTAGGCACCCCTTTGTAATCTTACTTCCTGCTATTGCTTCCTTATACTGGCTACTTATAAACTAATCATTTACTCTACTGACTAGAAGGGAACATTGTGGTCAGGGGGACAGAACAAGATATAATTTTAACACAATAATTCATAGACAGTATTTCCTAAATTACAGTCTAACATCACTTTATCTAGAAAATGAAAATGTGACCTTACCTATGCGTGCTCAGTTTCTTTCAGAATATTAGCCTCAGCATTCTTTCTATAAATCTTTTTTTTTTTTAAAGGGAATGCACTGTAGTAGTAAGTTTAGATATTCAAAGAGATAAACTTTTAATCAGGTATATAATTTGATGCTGTGGCCAAAGTTGAGTTTGAGAAGAGAAAAAAATGCTATTCAGTAAGAAAGTACAAAAAACAAGTGTACATAGTCAATCATATATTAATAAACTGTTAAATGCCCAAGTCAGGTAGCACAATGAAAAGAATACTAGGCCCACAGTCAAGAAAATCTGAATTCAAACTGGGTTCAAATATGACATTGAATTTATGACCCTGGGCAAGTCACTAGACTGGGTAGTAGGCAGGTAATAAATGCTTATCTTCTTGTTTTCTAGAGAATATTGCTAAAATGGTATAGGTCTTTAAGTTCTTTTGTGGTGTTCCACAAGGAATCTGTATTCTTTTGTGGTGAGCCACCTCATCATCTTTCAGCTTCTGGTTAGTGATATTGGTCAATGCCTGGTAAATTCAGAATGCAAAGAAGTCTTAGAAAATTATCTTTTGAGGGCCAGCTAGGTGGTGCAGTGGATAGAGCACCGACCCTGAAGTCAGGAGGACCTGAGTTCAAATCTGGCCTCAGACCAAACACTTGACACGTACTAACTGTGTGACCTTGGGCATGTCACTTAACCCCGATTGGCTCACCAAAAAAAAAAATTATCTTTTGCAATGCCATACATCCTCTTCATCATAGTTAGAACAAAATGAGTTCTGGATAGGCTGTTTTTTTTTGAACAAAATCTCAATAAGATCAGGAACATTTAATCCAATAGCCTAAGATAATGTATCTTTTAAGTTTGATCACTCTAAAGGCAATTTCAATCACCAGTTTATGAAATCCCTTATAGTTTTCACTATCATTATCAGTTTTCTTTTCTGGATTCAACTCCTTGGGTAGAAGAACTTTCCATATTCACTCTATTCCCCTTAGCTATTGCCTTTGGGGTCCTCATGTTCTCCCAGGATCCATTTGTAGCAGCTGCTTGACTAAATATCAAGATTTCAGACATAAAATTTTTGCAGGATCCAGATTTCCTTACACATGCTGCATTGGCAGCCTTTCAATTTCTAGTGACATATATCAGAATATCCACTGGGTTGGAACTCACATTTATGGTATTTTCTGGGGTATACTTTATAACATAGGGGAAAATTAATTTAAAAAAAAATTAACATTCATCTGTACCAGATTGGTATGACTCTCTCCCTCATGCTGTCAGACTCCTGCAGTGACTACCACAATCTTAGAACTGGGAGTGACATAGTAATCTTTATCTGTGACAGGAGCCAGGACAAATAAGCCCCTACATTGCAGAGCCATCATTTTTCCTTGGATTTTGTCAATAAGAGTAAGATTATCAGCAAGACTCTTTCCAAGTATGCTGATGGCACAGACCATACCAACTTAACAGACACACAATAATAGGAATCTTAATGTTTGGGGCCAATTCCTCTTCTGCAACTGTTTTTTTCTTTATATAGATGTTGTGTTCTTCCTGGAGAGGGGTCAATCAATGGTGATGAAATTTGTCTATAATAGAAGAAAGTATCAGCCTCGGGTTTCTCCTTCTTTCTCCTTTCTACCTTAGTCACAAGGCTTCGTTTATATTAAGTTGAGCCATGAGAGCTACTGAAATTGTGAAAAGAGACCATGAGTTAGAAATATCCATATAAGACCAAATTTTGACAACTTTTTTTTAAATAAGAGCAGGTAACTAAAATTGCAACTTATACTTTTCTACCCTACCAAAACAAAAATAGTGGAACATATTGACATCCAACTCACCACACAAATATCTTCAAATACACAAATTTAAAAAGTACTTTGAATAAATATGTATAATTTCATCCCTATTTTCAAAATAGTAATAGGATAGAAAAATGTTATATTTACAGACATATATGTGTGTCTGTATGTCATAGATGATTTCACAACCCCATATGACACAAATAATCGTGTTGTTTACACAATCTTATGCCAGTCCTATACCTTATATGAACTTGAAATGCCTGATATTAATGTTCCCCTTCACCATACATCTTTACACTATAATTACACCGGTGTAGTAAATTAAAAGCAGCATGACAAAACCTTTTTTAGAAAGTAGATGGATTGGTATTGTATAATGAACACCTGAGGTTCATTCTAGTTATTTTCCCCCATAACCAGGAAAAGAGCAATAAAAATGGTATCACACATGGTTCACAGTTTATGAAATAAAAACGCATCTATTTCATATGACATGAATGCTGAGCTTGTGGTCCAAGTATTTCACATTTTCCATAGATTTCTAGGCTACAGTGGTGTGTTCTTAAGCTCCCCAGTGTATCCTCCACTAGGTGAAGAAGCCCAGCTTACTCTAAAGCTCAAACTGCTTCAAAATGTCATTGAGTCCAAGGCTCTCCAGCAGACATGACTTCTGAATATTACATTTGGTTTCATATTCAAAATATCTATTTATAACTCTGCCAAAGCAGAATAAAGCAGTTACATAGCAGTATAAGGGGTTGCTTTTTGTTTGGAAGCCTTTCAGATTTAAAACTCATTGTAGCTTAGGTAACTGAGAAAAAGAACTTGATGCCTCTAGAAGGTCTGGAAAAAAATAAATCTTTTCCAATTGGCTATTTCTTCAGCAGCCAATTCTTTGAGGACCAACTTCAGCCACAGGGCTTTTATGAGGAGATAGGGGAAGGTATACAGAAAACTCATAGGAGAAATGTGTTTAGAAATAAACAGCATAGCTTTCATAAGGGAAATCAAATCCTCTCTCTTTTCTATCTCACCACTTTCTATCTCTTTGTCTATCTCTATCTCTGACTCTACCTCAGTTTCTGTCAATAAACAAGTATTTAATCTTTATCTTTAGTGCAAATTTTACATGTATCTAGCTATGTGCTATTTAGTAATGATGATACTTTAATTTTTTTAAAAAATGTCAATTTTTAACCATTTGGGTACATTCTCCACTGACATAGATCTCAGTCCCTTTGAAAATGTTTGTTCAGTTTTATGATCCCTGTGTTTGAAAAAACAAAACAGAACAAAACAAAACCATAGCCTGGTGACCAATCCTTTGGTGAAGCATCTTTCTGAATTTAGTTTTGTAGAAATTCAGAAGAAATATTGTTTGCCTCTGAGACATTACTGTCCTTTCCCACCTTACTAAGCTTTTCCAACTTAATAGCACCTGCTAACACTTGTACTCTACTAGCAGAATCTTCAAGACATCTGGGTTGCTTCTATCAAAGATAAGACCTTAGAATTAAATTTCAGTGGGGAAATAAAAATGACTATGATGATGATGATAGTAATGAAAATACTATCAATTGTGATAGTAATTCATTGATTCAGTGTTTTAGAGCTTCTAAAAAGGTTTGTTTGCCTATTTCTCACTCACATAACATCCCTAGGAGGTAGGTAGAGAAAATGTTATTATTCCATTTTATAGAAGAGGAAATTCAGGCTAAGAGAAAAATGGGGATGGTCCTAAAGCCATTCAGGTATTAAGTGCTAGAGCTGTTATTAAAATTTCAGACTTCTAATTTCAAGTCGAGAGATCTTTAAGGAAAAAAAAAATACTCCCTAAATTAATAATAATTCAAACTTGAATTTGCATTGAGCTATGCTGTTTATGCAATGTTTCACCAGGATTACTATTTCATCCTATTGACAATCCTGTGAAGTATACAGAACAGACATTATTATACCATTTTACAGGGGAAGAAAGAAGGTTTATAGACTAAATGACTTGCCCTAGGTCACATCATTATCATCTTCATCTTCATCATCATCATCATCATCATCATCATCACTATCATTCTCAACTTAGCAAATATAAAAAATAATTATTTTTATCAATCTGTGTAATAGTTCATAGTGCATTTAACATAAGAGGAAAAAGGAGTATATTGACATGTCCTAAGACTTTCTGTCTAAACTCCATTACTCATGATAAAAATTATTTTCCTTTATCAAGAAAATCTCACATTTGTATAGTGTTTTAAGGTTTGTAAAGTGCTTTACATACATTATCAGATCTAAGAGTCACAGTCCTACGAAGTTGTCATGTGTTTTATATAGCTAGTAAATAGCATAAGTGACACTAGAACCCAGGAGTTCTAACTCCTAATCCAGCCCCCCTTCAATAGCATATACATGTGTGTATGTGTGTGTGTGTGTGTGTGTGTGTGTGTGTCCATTTGTTTGTTTTCCCCAGAACTTCAGGTCAAGTGTTCATGACAGCTCATCTACAGAACCCCACTGGTAAAACAGCATGGAGGCTTACTTTATGTTATTCTGCTTCAAAATTCCTCACTATGGTGATATCCTACTAGCAGCTGGGGTTTGTGAATGCAATATCTGCTTCCTCACATCTTTTCACCCAGCTTTTCCTCTCTTCAGGGAAACTTTGACATAAGTTTCTTAAATAAGGTTGGACAGGTATAGTGATCACTCATATCTTTCAAATACAGTCTTTTTCTTAAAGAAAACAACCTTTGCAAGATGATATATAAATACAAAGGTGGTGGTAATGGGAGTGATGCTTGTGTTGATGCTGGTAGTGGTATTGTTGGTGGTGGTGGTGGTGGTAGTGTTGTGTGTGTGTGTGTGTGTGTGTGTATGTGAGTGTGTGTGTGTGTGTGTGTGTGTGTGTGTATGTTTTGGTGATATCAAATCATGACTCATTAAAATGGGTAGCCTATTTGCATCTGAAAGCATTGGCCAGAAATTGATGGAAGGCCCTTGGGGATACTGGCTTAGAAGAAGCAGAATCTGATTTTATTGTTGGACTTCTAGGTGAGAATCAATGGTATTTTCACTGAAGCAAACCTAAATATCAAGGTCAGACCCAGTTCTTTGGTAGATGCAGTTCATTGACCTAGGAAGCCTGTGCCAACTCATTAATATTAGGATTTCCATTATCTCTAATTTTTTATGTCTGTAGATTTCAAATTTGTGTTATTTTAATCTATTTTTCTATTTAATGCTAATAGGTCTTTTAAATAAAACTAATCTTACCTAATCTGTAGGTAAGGAAATAATTAGATAATCAGGAATTTCAAAAGGAAGGATTTGTGGCAGTGTTAAAGAGATTGCTTCCATTTTAACAAACATTAAAGGGTAATGAATAAAACAGAGCAAGAAAGCAAGCTGAGAAATAAAGAAACAAATCTTGGTGCCAATGAATCCAACTATCCCTTCAAGTCTTGGTTTCCAAGAGTACATAAGCCTGAAAAGGAAGGGTATGTGAAGTTGAAGAAATGTAACTAATACAAATAATCTTTCAATTCAATTCAACAACCACATAATAAAAATAAGTAATAACAGCTTATATTAACAGCACTTATCTGTCTAACACTGTGCTGCATGCTTTAAAATTATTATCTCATTTGATATGTAAAATAATTCTGGGAAATGGGTACTATTATTAACTCCATTTTACAGTTGAGGAAACTGAGGTATTCAGAGGTTAAATAAATTGCCTTGTGTCAAACAAATAATATGTGTTTGAGGCCAGATTTAAACTCAAGTTCTACTGACTATAAGTGCAACTCCCTACCTGATATACCACTTAGAAACCATATACTGAATGTTTACTAAACATAGTTGTTGTGGAATAAGATATAATATTTAGATCAGACATTCCCTACCTTCAAGGAGCTTACAGCCAGTTTTGCCTAGGAACATATGTTTTAGGTAAATTATGTGGATTATTATCTTTTTCTACTTGCATGAATATTCTGTCTATAAAGGCATCCATGAGACTAAGCATAAGGAGCCCACAACAGAAAACTTTCCACCTGTACAATATTTGAAGAGACAAAAATATTCCAGGTAAGCCTTTATTGCTCACCAAAAAAGGATGAATATGCAAATAAGCACCTCCTATATGTCCTCATAATAGTTTTACCTTGCACTTTCCCTATAATTTTTGCTATTGCTTAGATGATTTGAAGTGGTTTGCAGTATTAAATGCATCCAGAAGGATGTGGACTCATCATTAAGTATAAATAGGAATAATTACAAGACTGCAAAAGTGATCAAGTATAGAGTTGAAATTTCAAGTGCCAAGGACTGGTATAAATGACAACATTTTAAATCAAACTTTATTTTTATTTTCAAAGAAAACATCTTTGACAAAGAGTACCAGATATCCTATTTTATTCTTTTCCACAGAAAAATACAAGCTGGATTATAACTCCTCTAAAAAGTGGCTATGACCCACATTTAACAGACGATTAACAGAATAATATCTGATTTCATTTCTGTTTCTACACTATGGTTATTATCTAAATTGTTTTGCCACATAAATGATAAACAAGGGATTGTAATAATAGTAACTTGTTCTCTTTATATAACTAATTTTTGAAGTGCTTTAACCTTCCCTAAATCAATGATAATGATCAGAGCTAGCACTTGCGTAATGCATTAAGGTTTACAAAGTACTTCATATACGTTGACTCCTAGAGAGAGTTAAGTCCTTTCTTTCTCATATAGTGTCTGTGTTGTTATAGACAAGTCACTTAAACTTTTGGTCTCCTAGGCAACTCTCCAATAATATATTTTACAGATGATAAGCTAAACTGCTTCAAAGGAGGGCATTTCCATGCTGAAAAACTTTACATCAACAAAATTGTAGGTCCAGCTTCATAAAAAAAATCAGTTGACATTTATGACCATGCAATCTCTTTCCATCCTTTGTAGGCACACAATTTCATCTCTAAACTTTGAACAGGCTTCTGCCAATATGAAATTCCATGCAATGATCTAAGTTTGGCTAACATTTGCAAAATTTCCAACACATCCTCACAGTAACTATTTCTAAAGTTATAAAAATGTATCCTAGGAATTCTTGAGTTCTATTCTGTCAGAGTTATTCATATGACAACTATAAACTAAAATAGCCAACTCTAAATCCCCAAAGTACATATACCAAGTTACTGAACACCTATTTGCCTTAAAATCATAGCCCTCACTTATATACAAATATGCATAGAATTTTCTTTTTCCAGACTTGATTAGAGAAGTGATATGCAGAAGATGTTATACATCATATGCCTGTCAAAATATCACAACATGCATGAAAAAGTATTCAGTTCAGGATGATCCATAAAAATCTCTCCAGAAATGGAAAAAATAAAGCAATCTAAAGAGTCAGTGAGTCAGTCAGTCAGTCAAAAAGCATTTATGAAGTACTTAATAAAGGCTACTTAAATAAGAAAAGGTGAATTTAGTGATTCTTCTATAGAGACATAGTCTCCTTTCAGGGAAAAGTTAGAACAGCTAAAAATATCTTGGCAGATTCTGGAGGTTTTGTGATTGATCATTAAGGAGTTTTGAAACACCTCTTTGTAACTCTGGTCACTCACTTCCTTTGAGTCAGGAAGGTATATGTTAACCCTTCTTATAGGAGAAAAGAGTTTCATCCTTTACCCCTCACCTTTGATTTTGCCCTCCCCCACCTGGGAAAGGAAGGAGGGGGAAGGGGCAACAGCTACAGCATGGGCCCCTCTGGCAATGGCCTTAGGCCATAGGGCATACTTTGCCTGGAAGCATCACCCAGGTTCGGTACATCCTGCTCAAGGTAAAGAAGCTGGCCTCTGAACTTGGGCAAGAGTACTCTTTTTAAAGTTGTAGTTTTAACTGTTAATGATGAGATATTGATTCTCTTTGTAAAGTAATTTGGAAATGCACTTAACAAAACTGAAGTCACCTGACTGGTAGTGGGTTTGTTTCAAGTTTCAAATTGGTGAACTTTTTGTATCAGTTATGTCAAGCAACTTTTCATAATTTGGTTACTGCTAAAATAATTTGGTTATTGTTGGTTTTTTTAATGTGTAAACTTGCCAAAAAGCTTCTTTGGGTTTTGTCTTGCGAAGAATTTTCAATTATATAGGAATAATCTCTAATAGTTGACTTTTTATACCAGGACAAAATTTAAATTTGAGATTTAAATCCTGGAAAAGTTTTTCCTAAGCTGTGATTAGTGAAACTTGCTACGTGAGGTAAAAGCTCATAGGATTTTATTTTGAGCTGTCTGATGAGTCATAATCCATCGATAATCAATAATCCTCCATCTGAGAGAAATGCCACAAATTACTCACAGAAGGTGATACTGGTGGGAAGGCAGCATCAGGAAAAGCTGAGAGGACAATTTTAGCCTCAGTCTAAGACGGGATCCTCCTGGTTCAATTTCCCCATTATGTTCCTTTGAAAGGGAATGTGACCCATCTGGCTATGAGGTGGATTTGATACTACATGGTTGGAAAGCTGAATTATCTGAATCCAAACAGATCTAAGGATGTTTTATCCTCTCATATTTGGGCCCTAAATCTAGTCCCTGATTTATATCTGGCCCTTTCAGTCTTTTCTGTCAGATTTGTGTCTTCTAAACTACAGGCCATTCATCTACAATTGGTAGCAAACAGCAGTACCACCCAATGTCCCCCAATTGTTCTTTGGATGCAGCCTGTGCTTGGTTCCAGTCAACCTCCTCTTTGGAACCCCCTTGAGGCAAGGACAGCTCTACATCCCTCGCCAGCAAGATGCAGTTTCAGAAGCTAAGACCTTTACCCTCACCCCAAAAGAATTTGTGTCCCATTTGTTTGAGGGGGAAATGATGGGGTTGGGATCTAGACCCCAGAAAGGAAAAACCCTGGACTTTACCACATGGCCAAATCTCTGGTGTTCCCCTAAGGCTATAATCCCATCAACTAGTCTTTTATTGTGGCTACACCCAATCTCCCAATACTCTGTTACCCTTAACCTAACCTAGCCCTCCATTGTCTTACCTCCCTGTGGCCACTTCCCACCCTTAATCCTATCTAGGCTCCATTCTCCCATGGTCTAAATCCCTGGCATTCTATCATCTCACAGAGCCCCTCCAGATTACTTGGCCACTCCTAGATACCTCCCACAGTCTTTCTCTATATAAGGTCCTTCTTGTCTCCATTAACATGCTCAGATTCTTAAAATCTAGCCACTGCTCTTATTCTTATAAACTGGCCAATAGCTCACTAATATTCAGACTCCTTAAGAGTCTAGTCAATATGGCGGATGTTCTAATAAACCTTGCCTTTGGCTGAAAAAAAAACAACAAAGGGGAAAAAAGACTTCCAAGTAAGAGAAGGAGGTTCACAGTACTTAATGTAGCAAAAGGATCAAGAAGGAATACAGGGAACATGTTATCATTTCTTTTGATTAGGAAGTTGTTATTGACCTTTGAAAAGCCACCCAGATACATCAGTGGAATGGTGCAGTAAATCAGGCCCCAGGACATCTTACATACTCCCAGATTCCTTATCATCTGAAGGTGTCTTCAGATGTCCTCTCTCAAAGCTTAACTATAAGAGAAGTTGATTCAACATAACCACAGATGGTAAAGTATGACCATTCATTCTTCTGAATTATATGAAGTATTCTTCCTACTATTATCTATTAAAATGGATGATATTTAATTTTTTTGCTTGTTTTGGGTTAGGCAATAGGGTTAAGTGACTTGCCCAGGGTCACACAGCTAGTAAGTGGTATGTGTGTGAGGCCAGATTTGAACTCAGGTCCTCCTGAATACAGGACTGGTGCTCTATCTACTGCACCACCCAGCTGCCCATGATATTTAAATTAATACAATATATTAATCACTGTATAATCCCAAAAAAATGCAACTCATAAACTGCCAATTTTTTGAAGAAAGATGCTTGCTTCCAGTTAAAACTAGTTTTTCATCAATGCTTTGCTTCATTAATCTTCTACGAAACACACTGAAAAGCTTAATACCTTCATGTGAGACTTTGAAATGGAGGATGCTACCTTGGCAACAAAATGAGCAAATGTAATTTTACAACAATATGAGGTTCTAACAAGAAAGATCCACATCTCTCTCCACCCAGTTGAATCTTGACTAGATTATTTAACTAAAATTTTAAGAAAGGCATTGTAGATTAATTTCTGACTGGTATTGATAGAAAAATATATGAAGGATTATGAAACAAAGGAACTATTAATTTAAAAGTTGGTATACACAAATGAAATCTAAAATCTATGATAGAATAGGTGCCACATCTTTCAGAAGATGTTGGTATAATGACTTCCCACATGGATGACAAGCAGAAAGATAGATAAGAAAGTTCAGAGGCTGAGCCAAGATGGCTAAGTGAAAGCAGTGACTTGCTTGAGTTCTCCCCCAAACCCTTCCAAAAACCTGTAAAAAAAATGGCTCTAAAGAAATTCTAAAGCAGTAAAACCCACAAAAAGACAGAAAGAAAGAAATTTCCAACCCAATACGACCTGGATGGTTGATTGGAAAGGTTTATCATTCTGGGTTAGGAGAGGAATGCAGTTCAGAGTGGGCACACAGGCAAAGACCAGGACTCATAAAACCTGGAGTAGGCCTCAGAGTACTGAATCACTGTCACCTGTGGTGGTTTCCAGACTTCTCAACCCACAAATGCCAAAGACAACTTAGAAAGTCAGTAGAAAAGGACTGTGACTGCAGCGAGAGAGAAGCTTAGTCACAGGACCAGTCCTGGTGCAACCCTGGGATGGCAGCTGCTTTGAGAGAGCTCTCAGCCCATAGACAGAAAAGGAATCCAGTGGCTGATCAGAGGAGGATTGCAAAGATATCTTTGCTGGTGCTGAGGTAAAATTTTCCTGCTTTGCCCATGCTTGGATCTGGGTCACAGTTCTGAGGAGTGGTACTAGGACAAGGTGGAATGCTGCCATGGTGGAGCTTGTAGTGGCTATAGAGAGGGAATCCTCCTCACAGTTCCTAGGCAGAAAAGACTCATAGACCAGAGTGCAGGCCAAGAAAGGAGTAAACACCATGCCCTTGATCATACCATCTTGGATGAACTGAAAATTTATAGGTCCCTAGAAGGATCTCTGCTGCACAAGACCCCCAAAGCTTGGGACAGTACATTCTCCACACTGGAAGCAGATTTCCAAAGCAAAACTCCTAGGAATATTATAGCCAAATTCCAGAATTCCCAGGTCAAGGAGAAAATATTGCAAGCAGCTAGAAAGAAACAATTCAAGTATTGTGGAAACAAAATCAGGATAACACAAGACTTAGCAGTTTCTACAATAAGGGACCAGAGGGCTTGGATTTTAATATTCTAGAAGGAAAAGGAGATAGGATTAAAACCAAGAATCACCTACCCAGCAAAACTGAGTATAAACCTTCACAGGAAAAAATGGACATTCAGTGAAATAGAGGACTTTCAAGCATTCTTGATGAAAAGACCAGAGCTGAATAGAAAATTTGGCTTTCAGATACAAAACTCAAGAGAATCACGAAGAGGTAAACAGGAAAGAGAAATCATAAGGGACTTATTAAGGTTGAACTGTTTACATTCCTACATGGAAAGATGATATTTGTAACTCATGAGGCCTTTATCACTATTAGAGTAGTTGTAGGAAAAAAAAATATGTATATAGAGATAGAGATGGAGAGATAGATAGATGGGTGGATAGATGGCACAGGATGAGTTGAAGATGAATGGGGTGATATCTTGAGAATAATATTAAGGGGTGAGAGAGGATTATACTGGGAGAAAGAGAAAGGGAGAGGTAGAAGAGGATAAATTATCTCATATAAAACAGATAAAAAAGGCTTTTACAATGGAGGGGAAGTGAGGGAAGGTGAGAAGGAATGAGTGAATCTTATTCTTATTCTCATTGGATTTGGCTTAAGGAGGGAATAAACACTCAATTGGGTATATAAATCTATCTTACCCTACAGGAAAATGGGGGGAAAGGGATAAAAGAGTGGGAGAATGATAGAGGGGAGGGCAGATTGGGGGCTAATAGGAAGGAAAGAAACACTTCTGAGAAGGAATATGGCCAAAAGAGAGAATAGAATAAATGGGAAGCGGGATAGGATGAAGGGAAATATAGTTAACTTTTCACAACATGACTACTTTGGAAGTGTCTTGCATGACTTCACATGTATAACCTGTATCAAATTGCTTGCCTTCTCAATGAGTGTGGGTGTGGAGGGAGGAAGAGAGAAAATTTGGAAACCAAAGTTTTAAAAACAAATGTTAAAATTTGTTTTCACATGCAACTTGGAAATAAGATATACAGACAATGGGATATTGATATCTATCCTGCCCTACAGAATAATAGAAGGGGAAGGGGATAAGAGAAGGGGGGGTGGAGATAAAAGGGAGAGCAGATTAGGGAAAGGGTATTCAGAATACATGCCATCTTGGGGTGGGGGAGGGATGAGATGGAGAGAAAATTTAGAACTCAAAATCTTGTGGAGGTGAATGTTGAAAGCTAAAAAATAATTAATTAATTTATTTATATGTATAAATTGTGGAACTACCTAGTTGGACACTGGAATCTTTGCCTCTCTCTTTTCTGTTTGTTTTGTGTCTTCATCCTCCTTGTTCCATTTTACTTGGTTTTCATGTAGCAGAAACATATTATATCTTCATTAATAAATAGGAATTAATTTTAATATCTTTACCATAGAAATGAGTTCATTATTTGTTAAATTTTCTGAAAAAAGTAAGTTAAGGAAATCACACAAACATCCTTTAGATTCCTAAAAGACTAAAAATTCCTTGAGGGCAGGGATCATCACTTATGTATTTATATCCACACAAATAAAATAGTTCCTGACACATAATGGGCATGTAATAAGTGCTTTGAGATTGAATGATGGATTAGAAGTCATAATTCCAAAATATTTTGAGGTCTACTATTCATTGAATACTAGGCAAAGATTAAGAAAAAAATATATATTCAAAAAGGTTGAAGACAGAGAAGTCAGTGTCTTAATACTGATTTTGTGCTTTATGAGGAAATAGGAATCTGAGGTTACTTATTTTCATTTTCAAAATATTTCTAGACACACTTAACAAAAATAGAAGTCTGAATTGAGCTGCCAATTGATGGATTTCTGGGATGGATCTCAGGATACAAGAACAGTGTAAACCTGGCACTGTCTGGAGTTTACATGCTATAATTCTGTCAACAACACAACACCTGTTATTAGCTGTTCTGTCTTGGCCAGAGTTTTTATCAGGCATTAACATTCAGACAGCCAAGCAACATTGGGTTCCACATAGAGTGTGTTTTTACATCCTACTTTCCTGATTGAGGGCAGATGCCCTCTAAACTTTACCTATAGAGAACCTTTGTAGCAATTGAAAGAATATCCAGTAAGCATGAGTTGCTCCACACTCCTGGTTGCAGACAATTATTTGAAGATTCCAGGACCCTCCATTAGAATGTATTAGTCATAGAGGCAAAGCAGGTCAAAATTAGAGTCATTCTTACTTCCAAGCCTAGATGCTTACCACAGACATGGAAATATTGCTACATTAGATGAATTTATGACTGCAACATCTGATAAAATTGCTCAACTTGGCTACAGTTTTCAACAGATTGCTAAGCTCCTGTACCATGTTTATACTTTCAGTAAAACTCTAAGCACTCCACAATGTCAAACATGGAAGACACCAAGGTCATTCACTGCATCCCAGGACATCACGTCATCATAACTTTTGTCTTGCCACTGGACTTCAGTGAATCTGGAAGAGAGAGTGAGTTTGGCAAGTGTGCAATTCTGCCTTACTTAAATCCAATTCAAGAGCAAGTGTGATGTCATTCATCCTCTTTGAAAATAAATGACCTCCATCAACAACAACTCTCAGCCATCTCCATTGATCTGAATCATTACAAATGCTGTATGTCACTCTACAAGAAGCAGAAGACTCCCTACATTGAAGCCTTCTTAGAGGGACACTTAATTAGATTTTTCTCTTCCTTTTCTATAACTTTAAAATTCCATATAGAAGCAAGAAAATCATAGCCATAAAACAAATATAAATCTATTAATGTATGTCTTTCAACATATATCATCTAATTACCTGTGAATTGCATATCATTTCTAGGAAATCTCCATAGAAGAAAAGAATGTTGTTCTTTCTAAACATATTCCCACTAAACTTCTACCCCCACCACCACTACCATGAAAAATGTCAACCATCCTCCCTATTCATGTGATCATTAGACATCAAAATCAAAGGACTTTCAGAAAAAAGCTTTCTTATTTCATCTGCATGACTCCAAAACTTAGCACATATCCTTGCATGAAATAAATACTTATTAAATATTTTTAACTGAATTGAAATAGTATCCTTAGAGGTCTGATCTGAATGTACATTCTAATTACTGTGATGGATTCTGGGACAAAACAGTGAAAACTGAGGTGTAGAAGGGTAAGTGAGCATTGTGTTTTTGAACTGTGAAAATTAATGCTTCTTTGAGCCACTTTCAACTGATTCAATGATTATACTGCATTCTATGTTTATCTTAGTGCTACAAGGTGCTCTGTAATAATAAGATATTGAAAGTAACAATTGAAGATGATCAATTATGTAGAAAGAAATTAATTTTAAAGCAACCCTCACATCAGCGAATATCACATGAATTCAACACAGCAGACCTTCAGAGTTCATGAGAGTCATGCCTGTATTCAATAAGTACTATGGCAAAATAATTCCAAAGGAAAAATTAGAAAATTTAGATTATATGAAAAAATAACTGATTTATATTTATAAAAAGCAAAAGCCATTCCAAGTTGATACTCAAAAGATAGGAATATAAAGTTTTTGAGAGAAGAAATCCAAGCTATCAAAAACATAAGACAATGCTCTAAATCACTAAGAATTAGAGAAATGCATATTACAGCAACTCTGATATTACACAAGACCACTATCATCTTGGCAAATATGACCAAAAGAAAAAAATGAAAATTTCAACTGTCATAAGGGGAGTCATGAAAGAGACCAAATTATCATTTATGCTAAATTATCATTTGACTGTTAAAGGAGTAGTGATCTAGATTAGTCATTCTGGAGAATTATTTGAAATTAGACCCAGTAAATCACTAAGCTGTACATAAAGTTTTAGCTAGTGATACAGTAACTGGGACTATATGCAGAGAGATTGAAGACAAAAGGAAAGGACCAGTACAAAATTATTTATATTAAATCATCTGATTCTAGCAAAGAACTGAAAACTATGGGGGAGGCGTGTCCATTAATTGTGAACCAGCCAAACAAATTATGTTATGTGAACTTAATGAAATAGGATTATGTAAAAGTAAAATTTAAGAATAACCTTAAATAAATCTCATTTAACACGCAAATTTTATATATAGTATCTATCATCCTTCCCAATATGGAAGCTGAATTACCCCAAAATCATACATTTAGAGAAGCACTTGCCACTAAATGTAGAAAATAACATGGAAAGGAAAGATCACCTTCCCTTTCCAATATGCCATCAGCAGAACTCAATAGCATTACATCAGTACCTTACAACAAAACAATTTAGAGACAACATTTATCTTCTCTTTTTTAGTCTAAATTATCATTAGCCATTAAACTTATTCTTGCAAAGAGTGGCCTCCCTTGTTCTCATCATCCTGTTCAACTTCTAAACGCATTGAAATTGTCTCTTTCTAAGATCTGGTCCCCAGAACTATATAAAACAGTACAGTTCTGGTTGGAAGATGTCAGAGAATTATGAAGTTCTGACTTAACAATGTTCTGGACACCATACATACTGTAGTAAATAATAGTGTGTATATATGTATATGTATGTGTATCTGTATATATGTATGTATACATATTAAACTTATTAACATATTAAAACATTCATTTTCTTCTCCTTCCCCCACCTTCTGCCCCACTAAAACAACCAAAACAACAATAAAAATCTTTGAAACAAATATACATTGTCAAGTAAAACAAATTTTCACACTCTCCATATCCAAATATAGATCTCATTCTACAGCTGTCAGGGTTCTATTGAATTGTATTGTGCTTGAGGTTGAATAAATCTCCCCCATTTTTAATGAACTTTTCTGAATAGGCCTCCTTGATTCTATATTGGTATACTTGAAGGTTTTTAAATAAAAATATAGAACTTCATTCTTAGTAAATTTCATATTATTTATCTTAACCTATTCTATTCTGTTCCTGTCTTCCTGTGTCTTTGACTTCATGTCTTTCTCTTTCTCTTCCTCTGTCTCTTTATGTCCATCTCTGTCTCACTCTGCCTCTCTGTGTCATTATCTCTATCTCTTCCCCCTCCTCCTCCTCCTCCTTCTCCTCCTCCTTCTCCTTCTCCTTCTCCTTTTTCTCCTCTTCCTCCTCCTCCTCCTTCTTCTTCTTCTTTTCTCTCTCTCTCTCTCTCTCTCTCTCTCTCCCTCTCCAAAAACTTATGGGGAAATTTTACAATTGGGGAGATATAACTTCATGTAAAATTTCTGCACAAATAAGAATTTGCAGGGGGCAGCTAGGTGGCACAGTGTATAGAGTACGGGCCCTGAAGTCAGAAGGACCTTAGTTCAAATTTGGCCTCAGACCAAACACTTTACACTAGCTGTGTGACCCTGGGCAAGTCACTTAACCCCAATTACCCCCCAAAAAAGTGGTATAAATAAGAATTTGCAGTGCAGTTATTTTACTAATTTACATTCAGTTAATAAGGCTCTATTACCTGCCTATTACATGCAAAGCACTGTAAATTTGGAAATCAGAGTTTGATCTCTGTGAGCTTACATTCTCCTGGAGAAGAGGGTATATTGATTCTATATCACATAATCTTATGATAGTTTGGGTTTTTATTTTAAATTTATGGAATAAAACAAGCATTTCCATAATGTAGAACAATAAAAAAATGATTTCTCATGAAACTGCAAATCTACTGTGCACAACTCGCTATTCCTTTCAAATATACAACAAAATTATCGTGTGAATTTTTTCTCCCCTCCCTCTCCCCTCCATCCTAGAGAGGGCTACCATTAGATAGATAGACACAAATAGGTGAGTGTGTATGTGTGAGTGTGTGTGTCTGTGTGTGTAAAATTGTTCTATACATATTTCTATTTATCAGTTCTTTCTTTGGATGCAGATATCTTTTTTCAAAAATCTTTTGTAGTTAATTTGGATATTTATAATAGATTTGAAGTTCGAAATAAAAGTCTGATTACAAACTTGTGCTCTGTAGTGAGCCTATAGAAATCTTTTTAGCATCACAGAAATGACTAAGAAGAATTTTTTCTGAACTTCTAAAATATGATTTTTTTAATTTTTAAGTTATTATCAAACATGTATTTTAATCCCTCCTACTTATCCTCCATATGGGAAGAAGGAAGGAAGGAAGGAAGGGAAGGAGGGAGGGAGGGAGAAAGGGAAGGAAGGCCTCTGTAGAAGTAGAGTCAAAAAAAAGATTCCCATGTTGTCTACTTCCAAATACATGCCTTTCTTATTTTCTACATTATTGCACTATCTCACTGTTATGAGGTGGGTAGTATTTTTCTTATTAGTATACTGAAATTTTTTTATCATTTTTATGATCAAAGTTCTTAAGTCTTTCAGAATTGTTCATTTTTATGATATAAATGTTATAGAAGTTGTTCTCATTCTGCTTATTCCATTCCCCATCATTTCATGTGTCTTTCAGGTCTCTTTGACAGTCTTTTTCTTCATTTAATGCAGTACTATAGTATTCTATTACAATCATATACCATGATTTTTCAACCATTCCACAATTGACACCAAAAATATGTATTATATCCCATATTAAAAGGTCACATAGTCTATGTTATTCATAGACCACTGAATAGTTTGTTTGCTATATCATATGGACATCACAAATATTTCTCTTTATGATGTGTTCATATGAGCTTTTTTCTCTTGTTCCAAATCAGATGATTTTATATAAATGCTGGGATTTTACTGATAATCTTAGTAGTTTAAAATATTTAAAATGACATTATAGAATGTTAGAAAGCATTTTAAAATTTAAACAGGACAATCTCTCTCTACCTCCCTTTTATCCTCCCCCACCCTATTTGTTTTGGTATGAAGATAATACAAATGAGGAAACTTAGGTCTCATCATATTGGTATCCTTAATAGTAAATGCAAGCTTTTTTTTTTTTCCAATCTCAAAGAATTAGGCAGGAGGGAAACAAAACACTCAAACTCCTGAGAGATACCATGTTAGATAATGCACAGATTCCCTCTAGTACCTGTGGAAAGGTTGCATTTTGATGTTGAGAAACTAGTGAACCTAATATTTGTCAAAGTACTCTTCTAGGGAGAAAAAGAAATATGGGTGTAGCTGGCATCCTTCACCAGCAAAATATGTGTGATTGGATTGCTAGCTCACAGCAACAAAGGAAGCATTTATTACAGGGTTGCTAGGCTTACGTCCTGGAGATGCAAAGTGAAACAAACAAAAAAAAAACATTCTCTGCCCTTAAACATCTATCATTCAACTAAAGGACTACAAGTTCATTTTAAGCAACTGATACAGTATGGTCACTGTAGAAAATTTGTCCTTGACTTTACCAATGCCAAAGGCATGTAGAATGATATGTCTTTCAAACCATGCAATAGGACTCTATAGATGTACCATTAAAAGACCTTTACATCATGGGCATAACTCCTGTTTTTGGGAGAGAGGGGAGCTGAAAATATGATTTAATTGGTGTTGGCAAGTCCCAGAGTGAATTTATACCAATACTAATAGGCACTATATCCTTAGATAATTTCTCAGTTCAATGATTTGCCAAGAGTCACACAGCTAATAAATACTTGAGGCCAAATGTGCTCCTTGTTCTTCCTGATGCCATGGCCAGTTCTGCATCCACAATACCAGAGCTGCCTCTCTTATTGAATTCATCAATGAAAGAGAGAGAGAGAGACAAAGAGACAGAGACAGAGACAAAGAGAGACAGAGAGAGAGACAGACAGAGACAGAGACAGAGAGACAGAGATGACTAGATGATATGGACGAAGATAGATGGTATAGAGATAGATGATTATAATTGTAGGTGTTGCTATATAAGTAGATATGGATGATATAGATGTAGGTGTAGGTATAGAGGCAGAAGAAGAGATCAAGATAGAGAGGAAGAGGTGGTATAGAGAGATGATACTGGAATTCATGTCTACTGATATTTATCATTTTTCCCTTTTGGTGATTTATAACTTTTGTTCTTTTAAAAAAAACTTATTTATTTATTTTTAGTTTTCTACATTCACTTCCACAAGATTGTGAGTTCCAAATTTTCTTCCTATCTCTCCCCTCCCCCCACCCCAAGATGGTGTGAATTCTGATTACCCCTTCCCCCAATCTGCCCTCCCTTCTATCACTCTCCCTTCTCTTCTTCCCTTGCCCTTCTGTTTTCCTTTAGGATAAAATATATTTCTATACTCAATTGCCTGTATATGTTATTTCCCAGTTGCATATAAAAACAATTTTTTATATTTGTTTTTAAAACTTTGAGTTCCAAACTTTCTCCCTTCCTCCCTCCCACTGTCCCCACCCTCATTGAGAAAGCAAGCAATTTGATATAGGTTACACATGTGCCATCATGCAAAACACTTCCAAAATAGTCATGTTGTAAAAGACTAACTATATTTCCCTCTATCTTGTCCCACGCCTCATTTATTCTATTCCCTCCTTTCACCCTGCCCTCCTCAAAAGTGTTTGCTTCTGATTATCCCATCTCCCAGTCTGCCCTCCCTTTTATCACTCCCCCTATTATCGTCTCACCCTCCCATTTTCCTGTAGGGTAAGACAGATTTCCATACCCAATTGAATGTGTGTTATTCCCTCCTTAAGCCAAATCTGATGAAAGTCATTCAGTCACCTCCCCCCTCTTCCCCTCCACTGTGTAAGCTTTTTCTTGTCTCTTTTATGTGACATAATTTGCCCCATTCTACATCTTCCTTTCTCCTTTTCCCAGTATATTCCTTTCTCAACCCTTAAATTATGTTTAGATAGCACCCCTTCATATTCAACTCACCTTGTGTCCTCTGTGTGTATATATATATATATATACACATACATATATATGTATATGTATAATATACATATATATGTATATATATAATATACATACATATATGTGTGTGTGTATATATGTGTGTGTGTATACACACACGCACACACACACACACACACACATATATATATAAATATTATATATATATATATATATATATATATACATATTATATACAGGACACAAGGTGAGTTTTATGTATATGTATATCCAACTACCCTAATAATGAGAAAGGTCTCATGAGGTACAAATATCATCCTTCCATGTAAGAATGTAAATGGTTCAAATTTAATAAGTCCCTTATGATTTCTCTTTCCTGTTTATCTTTCTGTGCTTCTCTTGAGTCTTGGATTTGAAAGTCATATTTTCTATTCAGCTCTGGTCTTTTCAGCAAGAATGCTTGAAAGTCCTCTATTTCACTGAATATCCATTTTAAGGATTATACTCAGTTTTGCTGGGTAAGTGATTCTTGGTTGTAATGCTAACTCCTTTGACCTCTGGAATATTATATTCCATGCCCTCTATTAACTTTTGTTCTTAGAAAGGTTCTCTAAGGGCACTAGTTCTGGATATCAAATAGAATATATGTAATGAAATAAAATATACTATAAAGTATTCTTTGTAAGTTTCTTATACATTGAATACCTTCTCCTCAGCAGAAGTGACATTTATGATTGTTTCATTTCATAACTGATTTTGTCTAGTGCCAACAACAGCACAAGGTATGTCTGACAATGAAAATTCTGGGATGATCTCTTTGTAGTCTTGCTAGGCTCATCCATTTTCACCTGGTGCTTAATAGGAAGAGTGTAGATTGATGCTTGAGCAATTCTTTAAAATTTATTTTAAAAATAATTATCTCTTCATTGCTAGAAAGTGGAGAAAGTATAGATCTTTTGCAAAGTCCAATTCTTGTTTTTTTAATTGTAAATGTTTCAATATGCAAATTCTTTCCTAAGTTGATTTCTTTATGGAGTGGATAACCATAAACCTAATTATTAGTAGAGAAGTTTAAAAAAAGATATTACTTCTAGAGGAAAGACTTTTATGATAAATCTTTTCTAGATTAATCAGTGCATTGTTACAAACCAAAGAAAAAAGGAAAACATTAAAAGTGACATGGAGGAAGTAGTGGGGGGGGATTAGAAGAAGGTCAATAAAGGTGGTGAAAAGAACTTCTCTTTGAACTAGGGAAATATGAAAATTTTTATGTTTCCGCCAAAGGAAACATACTCTATAATAACATTTTAAATAAGGCTATTGAAAACTATTGTTTCTTTCCTTGTGGCAGGCATTGATTGGTATTCTGTTATAGAGCTGACATATCCCTGGATGGCACCTCTGTTAAGTGTAGATTGCAATCAGTAGAATAGGTTTTCCAACAAATGACTTGTCAAAGCTTTGACAGAAGAATTACTTATGCTTAAAGTCAGTTATTCATACTCTGGCACTTCAAATGCTCATCCCTACAGAGGTGGGCTCAGCCCCCACAATGAAATCTGGAAGACAGCAAAGAAACAGCTAACTCTATATATAATTCAACAAATCCAATTTAAAATGAGAAAGTAAGGCATACTAACTACCCATTCTGACATCTCCCTCAGGACATGTGCATTCTACATGGCTACTAATTACTAAAATATTGAGGTTTTGTTGTTGTTTTGGGCATTCTCTTATGTTTGAGAGAGTTATGGGTGCAGCGAGCCAGAATCTATAATTTGAAATATATTCCATTCAGCAAACTAAATGGAAAAAGAATAGTCAAAAACAAAGTTCTTTAAGTGAAACACATTGTCCTTGGCCCCTAGAACATGATTCCAGTATTTTTCTGGCTTTGTACATGTCAGAAATCTGGTACAATTGAAATGAGATGAATTCTCATATAGTCTATTTCTAAGAGCTTCTGTAGGCTTAATCTAACAAACATTAGACCTCAGTTCAGAACAAATTGGCTTCTCATTGTCCCCAGTGACTGTGTGGCTATGAACCCAGTTATCATCAACATAGGTTTCATTTCCTTCTACTTATAAACATAAAGTAATCTTATTTTTAAAGGGACAGTGTTTTAGTTACCTTGAAGACTAAGCTTTTTTTATTGTATCAACAATGTCCATGGTTATTATGTAATAATATTTATGGTTCTAAACAAGTTAAGTGAAAAAAAGATTCCTAATTAGTTTACATGGAAACCAAAAAGTCAAGGTTGTCCTAAGGAAATATTATAAATTTTGATGATTTTGCTTTCCATGTGGAGCCTACTTTCTGCCTTCTTCTCTTTTCTCCCTAGATTTCAGGTTCACTTGGTTAGTCCCACTTATTTCCCCACTAAAAGTCTCATGCTTTGGGAAAATAGTTGGCCTTTGTAAATTCAGAGACCCCTTCTAATTCTTGATTTCCATGACATCAATCCAATAACTAAAACTAGCTTGAAAAGCAAATGGTTCATCTCCTTCCTCTTATACAGCATAGAGTTAAAGCACTTCATAACCTCCACATAGAACACCTTTACACAGGAATACAGGATTTAGACAAGACTTTTATATCAAACTCCTAAAACATTATTTTATAAAAGTAGGAAAATAATAATAAAATCCATATCAATGATCAAAAAGTCAAGAATTTCAAGTGGGAAGGAAGTGGGTCTATCAGTACCAGATTCCAAACTATTAATAAGTAATAATCATTAAAATGATTGAGTAATGGTTAAAAAAAAGAAATCTTAATAAACGGAACAGATTAGGCATATAACATACTAAAATAAATAAACATAATGGCAAAGTATTTAACAAAGCTAGTGACCAGTTATAGGGGGAATGAGGAAGGACTCAATAATTGCTAAGAAAAACTGGGAAAACTGAACAGTATTGAGGCAGAAATTAGGTTTAGATCAACACCACACAACATATAACAAGATATTTTCAAAATATTTACATAACTAAAATATAAAGTCACATCATGTACAAATTAGTGAGGCAAAAAAGAAACAAGTTTTCAGATCTTTTGATATGTAAGTCTCTGACTAAATAAGTGATAGAAAGGACTGCACAAAATAAAATGGACAACTTTAATTATATAAAATTTAAAAATCTTTCATATAAACAAATTTAATTGTTAAATTAAATTGTTAAAAAATAGAAAGGAAAGAGGCAACTGGGA
>NW_020955033.1:16979510-17055261 GCF_900497805.2 Vombatus ursinus
TTTCAAAGTAAGAAATCCAAGTAATCAACAATCACAGGAAAAATGCTCAAAAACTCTAATAAATAGAGAAATTCAAGTGAAAAGAACTTTGAGATTCCAGGTAATACCTATCAAACTAGTAAAGATGTCAAAATTACCAAACTGTGCATATACTTTAATCAAGCTAAACCACTAATTGGCCTATATCTCCAAGCAATCAAAAAAAGAAAGAAAGAAAGAAAGAAAGAAAGAAAGAAAGAAAGAAAGAAAGAAAGAAAGAAAGAAAGAAAGAAAGAAAGAAAGAAAAATGCAAATGTGTGCACAATTGTTTATAACAGATCTTTCTGTGTTAACCAAAAATTGGAAATTAGGAGACTGTCCTACTATGGGGATATGGCTAAATAAATTATGGTACATAAATATAATGGTATGTTGTATAATAAGAGATGATAAAATGGACAATTCCAGAGAAAACTGGGAAAGCCTTTACGAACTGATGCAGAGCAAAGTGAAAAGAAAAAGAATGATTTATACAATGATAACATTATAGAAAAAAATAACTTTGAAAGATTTAGAGCTCTACTCTTAGGGCTGTACCCCAAAGAGATCATAAAAATGGGAAAAGGACCCATATGTACAAAGATATTTATAGCAGCTCTTTCTGTGGTGGCAAAGACTTGGAAATTGAGGGGATGTCCATCAATTGGGGAATGGCTGAACAAGTTATGGTATATGAACATAATAGAATACTATTATGATATAAGAAATGATAAGCAGGCAAACTTCAGAAAAAAACTTGGCAAAACTTGTATGGACTGATGCTGAGTGAAGTGAGCAGGACCAGGAGACTGTTGTACACAGTAAAGCCACATTGTGTGATGACTAACTTTGAAAGAATTAGTCCTTCTCAGCAATGCAAGGATCTAAGATGTCTCCAAAGATCTCATGATGGAAAATGCTATCTATATAGAAAGAAAAGACTATGGAATTTGAATGCAGATAGAAACATACTATTTGCTCTTTTTTTTTCTTCTGTTTTGTTTTGTTTCTTCTTTCTTGTGGTTCTTCTTATGGGTTCTAATTCTTCTTTACAACATGACTAATGTGAAAATGTAGTTAATAGGAATGTACATGTAGAGCTTATAACAGATTTCACACCATCATTGGACAGATTGTGGAGAGGGAGGGGGAGGAAATTTAAAACTCAAAAGCTTTTGGAAGTGAATGTTGAAAATTAAAAATAAATTAATTAAAAATAGATTTAGAACTCTGATAAATGTAAATCAAAAATCCAAAAAAAAAATAAAGATGAAATATACCACTCACCTCTTGATAGTGAGGTCAATTAATTAATTAATCAGGAAATGCTTATTAAGCAGCATCTACTATGCACTGGGCACTGGGCTAAGTCCTGAGGATACAAATAAACAAACAAACAAACAAAAAAGCAAATAAATAAATAAATATACTGTCCTTGTTCCAGGAGCTAATAATCTAATGAAAGACATAACATGCAACCAAATATATACAAATCAGAATATACACAGGATAGAATAGAAATAATCAATATTATTGGAGGCAAGGTACTGAAATTAAGAGTGGTTGGAAAAGTTTTCCTGCAAAGATGGAATTTTAGTTGAAACTTAAAGAAAGCCATGGAAGTCAAATGTAGATGTGAGGAGGGAAACTATTCCAGGAATAGGAGATAGCTAAAAAAAAAATCCGCAGAGCAGAGAGATAGGATATCTTATTTCTGAACCAAGCAGGAAGCCAATGCCACTGGATCAAAGAGTACATGATGGGGAGTAAAGTGTTGTTGTTATAGTTGTTGTTGTTTGTCCTCTGTTCTTGAAGAGGACCATGGCATTCGCATGGCAGTGCCAAGACTTGCAAGTGAATTGAATTTAAGTCAGGGAGGATTGTGCAAAGTAATCAGCCTCACTTTCTCCTCCAGAGTCATCTGGACACAGTATGATGGAAAGAGTGAGAAAAGAAAAAAAAAGAGAGAAGAAAAGATTTAGGATGAAGTAATGTTTGTTGCCTATGGAATAGTCATTCCAGAGGGTACAGTGAAAGGGCTGGGTGATGTTACATTGAAATTTTGATGGGAGTGTAGATGGGTATGGAAATAAGAAATTAGATATGAGAGTTAAAGAATGAGGTTTGTATAATGATCTACAGGAGTTCAGAATCACTGAGATGTGAAGTGTATGACTGTAAGTGTGAATATTCATCATTAAGTGAAGGATGCCACTCTTCCCAACAGAGGTTAAAGAGGGATTAACTTAAAGGAAATATGTCCTAGGATGAGGATTGAACCTATCATTTCAATGGGCATAGGGAACTATCAAGGAAAGGAATTCCATATATTTATGCAGATTTCCATGTTTTTTGCCAATTATAATTATAGAAATCTTTCTAGAGCACTGGAAGTTTAAGTAACTTGACCTGAGTTATACATTCAGTCTGTATCTGCAGTGAGTTTAACCCCACATTTTCCTGAACTTAGAGCCTGGTACTTCATCTCACTACTGCAATAGGTCATGCTCCCCAAATGACAACTAGATGAATACATAGACAGACACATAGATATTGATATAGATTGATATCTATAGATGTGTATATAGTGATATAGTATATGTAGCTATATAATGAATATATGTTGTTGTTGGTGGTGGTGTTATTCTTCTTTCCTTTTTGAAGGTAATCAATGATATCATCAGGTGATATTTTGATGTGCACATGCATTGAAATGGGGCAGAGTTGCACAAAGTAGTCAGCTTCACTCTCTCTTCCAAAGTCATTGAAGTTCAGTGGCAGACCAAAAGTCAGGACATCTGACAATGACCCTAGATAAGGTGAATGACCTTCATGTCTTTGATGTCTGACCAGGCCCTAAGCACTCCACAGTACCTGTTTCATGGCCATTGAAACAAATTGTTCTCATCTGCTCATTCTACTGGTGGAAGTTATGTTTGAGGCAGATATCCCCCTAACTCAGTCATCAGTTTTAGGTCAGTCAGTTACCCTCAAGATTGTTTATCCCATCTGGTGAGATTATTTTATTTGGGTGTGGTCCATGCCTACTACAGATTTTTGGAGCCAAAGGTGAAAGTTGGGTGATAGGTGGACACCAAAGGTGGACAAACAGCCCAGAAAAAGGGCTCTGCAAGCCCTCACACCAAAGGTGATAGTCTTCCCTGAATACCCCATTTCTTTATCTAACAAAAGTAAATACTGAAATAAAGCATCAAAGTAAGGATGGAATAAGAATTTCTTTTACATGACTTTCAGTAGATATTCTGGTAAAACTACCTTTTAGATCTATGAATTCAATCATAATAAAATCAAAAAATTTTCATGTCTTAGCAAAATGGTTTTTAGTTTCCTGCTATCATTGACAAAAAGTGATTATTGCCTTATGAATTTCCACCAAGTTAGAATGAATGACATTATATTATTTTAAAAGCCTGGTTTAGTTAGCTTAAAGTGAAATATGTTTTAAGAACTATAGAAATAAACAGGCATTAGATATTGGAATAACAATATTCATTTCAATGTTATAGTGAAATAATGATATTAAAATAATATAAATGAATCAAAATTCAATGTTAATTCACTATAGATTAAATTTCTATTGGGTACAGACAATGAGGAAAATTCACTATTGAAATAAGTTTTCAGCTCCTGTCTACCCTTTTAGAGATTAAGGGGAATGCAAAACATACGCACAAAAAAAATGCTAAGGGACAAAATAATAATGCCTGGTGTAGAAACAAGAGAGACTAAGTCAAAATATTGCACTCAGTACAAAGTGTGGGTCAAGTTACAACTAACTGGGATAATCAGATACTTCCTCATCATGGAAGAGGTGTGCTATCTGATATTTTAAGAATTGGGATTTTACAAGACATAAAAGTGAAAAGAAAATATTTTAGACTTGAAGAATAACATCAGCAAAGACAACTGGAAGGTGGGTTTTGTAAGAGGTGTAATTTGATTCACTCATAAAGTACATGGAGGGCAGGAGTGTAAGACTGGAAATATGCTTTGGAACCAGATTATGAGAAGGTTTTAAAGAGCATGACAGAGAGGTTAAATTGTTTGTGCTAGATAATAGAAAGCAAATCAAATGTGTTATAATTTTATCTAAATCTACATATAAGATTGTTTCATAAAAGTATGCAGGGTGAATTGGGCTAGAGAAGAGAGATGAAGAAGACAGGAAAAATTGGCTACTAGTAATCAAGGTCATAGGTAATCACAGAGGAATTGAGACAAAAAAGACTATTAGAAATATTACAGAGATAGAAAAAAATAGAACTTGGCAACTGACTGGATGTAGAATGTAAAGGAGAGAGAAAAGAAATTTATAAAACCAAGGTTTTTTCAAATGGAAGCCTGGGTATAGGGAGGTGCTGCTGACAAGAATAGTGGAGACAGAAGTAAGTAGTAGGATTCTGGGGAAAGATAATGAACTCAATTTTAGACATGCTGAGTTTGAGTTACCAGCAAGACATTCTAGTAAAGATGCCTCGTAAGCATTTGGAATATAGGAGAGCACCCAAGGCTTTTCTGATACCTCCTGCTGCTGATGCCAGCAGCTCCCCAAGTCCCAAATTTACTTTGATATGCATATATTTGTGTTTAAGTATGTATACATATATATGCATACATACATACATAAATATACACATTATTTGTATTTCCCATGTTGTCTCTGCTGCTTATGTCACCTCTCTGATAAGATGAACTGTTTCCTTAATATACTAGTGCCTAGATAATATCTGGTACACAGAACATGGTTGCTGGGTACTTTTTGATTACTTGGAGGTAAAGATTTGGTTGTTGTTGGAGCTGTAGCAGTGAATAAGCTTAAGCCTGGAGAAAGTATGAAGAAAGGAGTGTGAAGAACAAAAAGAATTTTTAGGCAGATATAAATGGGGGTAGAGTAGGAGAGGGGAAAAGGAAGAGAGTGAGGCTCTGTAGCCAAGAAAGGAGGAAGAAAAGAGAGCATAATTCTCCAGAAGAAACAGATTGTGATGGAGGACACAGTATCCAGAAGGGTACATTCAGTCATTTCAGATATTGCAGAAAGGGCTAAAATTATGAGGATCCCAGTGTCATAGATTTATAACAAAAGAAATCTTAGAGGACTAATAAATGTCCACTGGATTTGCTCATAAGGTAGTGGTGGTTGATTAGGTCATTAATGTGCTCATGTTTGGTAGGAAGGCAAAATATGGATTGTGAAAATGGTGATCAGGATGATCGTGATAGTAATTGCTAGAATTTATATAGTATTTTAAAATTTGCCCTGCACTTTATGAATATTATGATATTTGATCTTCAAATCAACTCTTGGACATAGATGTTATTATTATCCCCATTTTCTAAATGAGGGAACTGAGGTAGACAATGATTAAGTGACCTGCCCAGGTTCACACAGTTAGTGAGACCAGATTTGAACTCATGACTTTCTGACTTCAGGTCCCACACTATATCCACTCTTATCACCTTACTTCCTAGAAAAAGAATATGTATATATTATATTTTAAATTAAATTTTAGAATATTTTGTGCCAATGGAATTGTGCATAAAGCAAGATCAGAAAGTATATTGGGCTCCTGTGTGGAAAAGGAAGAAATTTACTTAGGAAGTACATCTTTCCATTCAGTAATTCATTAATTAATATCTATACCAACTCACTTAAAAGGTACCATTTGCATACCACCACAGATGTAGATGATACTTTCAAAACTGTGGGAAAATAGCAGAGCGGCTAGGCTCCTATGCTGAGCATATGATTTTAATATAGTAATTTTAATTTTTTTGGTGACAACTCTTGGTCCTTTTCAGTAAAGCTTCTCTACTCTAAATTCCACTGTTATATTTCTTAAATTCCTCAACAATGATCTCTTAACTAAAGTTTAAGGCCTCATCTCTATCTTCTTTATTTCCCCTAATTATGCCTTTTTTCAAGTATCCTATCTCCTGAGAGAGTCTTTGATTTTCTCAGTTCAATTTAATTCAAAAATAATTATTAATTACTGTATCTACTTCCATATGAATGGCAGTTTTCTTTTCCAAATCATTGTACTTGTCCTAGGTCTCCATCATTTGGAGTCATATTCGGATGACTTTCCTAGATTCACTCTATCTCCCATAGTTAAATACTTTCTCTATTTTCCTTTTGTCTCAGAAGCTTCATTCACTTCAACAGTGTTTACTATCACTACCCCACTGAAGAGATGACTTTATTTTTCACCCTGAACTCTTGTTCCACTTTTTGAAATGTTACTGCTTCATTATATGTGTCATTAAGCTAATGTGATTACTAATTATTATTTTTTGGTCTTTACGTACAATTTTCTCAGAACTTTCAAAAGTAAAGGTATTTTAATCCCTCTCACATAGGAGAGGTATTAATAGTAATCGCTATTGCAACAGACAAATACCACGACAGTATTGTAGTAAAAAAAAAAAGTGAAACAAAGACACTGAATCACAAAACTGAGGTTATGTATATATGTGTATATGCATTTATTTTCATCTTTTTTATTCTTTACATGCTGTTCAAAGAGACTTTTTATAATAATACTTTTCCCACCACTGAAGGCCCAACAGACTTTAAAATCAAGGTGAAAAAAAAGATTGTTCCTCAAAACACTAAATCATATTTGTGCTTAATTATTGAGTTTCTTAGTTCTGGTGTTATGTGGTCTCATTATTACCATATCTCCTACTTTTATACCTAATTTGAAATATTGATGATACACAATTATATATATGTGTATATATATATATATATATATATATATATATATATATATATATATTCTAAATCAGCATCATGTTTTGTTATTGTTTTTTTCCCAAGTGTTATAATATTTCTAACCATACAAGTGTTTATCATTTATACACCTGGCATGGAACTCAACTCGTTAATACATTATAAATTCATTATAATGATGTTTTCAAAGCAAACTTCGACCTCTTCTTCTGAGCTAAAAGGCTTGTGTCCCCTGAAGTAAAGAACAATTGTTATGGTAAAAATGACCCCCTCTATGATACTGTTGCTGATATAGAAAAGCCTTTTTGGTATAGACCTTTGATTTTCTTTGAATAGAGAATTATCTCCTGACAAGACAGATTCTTCTACCAATATAAGTCAACAATAGCTTGGTAAATGACAGCTTTAGATTCAAAATCCTGATGACTAGAAGGATTTCCCAAAATTTGTCATCCAAGAGGTCTAGTTTCAACCTCTGGGACTATAAAAAAAAAAAAACAATCTAAATCTCATCCATATTATAATAGTTCAGGAATTAAAGATACTGATTAAGTCTCTCTTAAGTCTAGCTCAGTAGTCAATTCAGTCTGGCTAGTTGATTGGTAAAGTTGGTACAGGATTGGCCAACACACACATGCCTGTTAGAATTAAATCAAGACTCAGAACTTTCAGCTTTTATGATCTCCAAATATATTTACAATGATCTCCAGTGAACTAGTCACAGACTACCTGATGTATTTGTGCTTCCCACTACTATACAAGTTGCATCTATGCTCCATTCAACCTGGACTGTTTGTCACACCACTAATAGCAATAGATTTTGTTTTATTTGCATGACTTTTTCCACCTCTTATTACGTTTTCCCAAATTCTACAGGTAGAATCCCTAACATTCCATTAAACTCAAATTCTTAGCTTATTTTCCAAGACCTTCTCCTCCATAGGATTTTTCATGATCTTTTGAGTAAGAAATGCATAAGATTTTCCATGTTCTCTTGAGTCAGAAGTAATCTAACCCTCCTCTGAAATCCAACATTTTATTTGTACCTCTCTTATTGACATTTCTCATATTGGCATTGCACAATTTTTTATAATTGTCCACAACTTATCTCTCCTTTTAGATTATCAAATCTAACAAGATGAGTGCAATGCCTTTTACAACTTATATCTCTAGCACACTACCTTTCATATAATAGTCTCTCAAGAAATATTTATTGAATTCATTAACATATCAATCTGACATACATAACAATATCACTTCTATTTTTCTTTTTTTTATGCTCATCTCAAAGATCACCCCAATTCCTTCTTCAAGTTCATGATTTATCTGCAGGTATACAGAATCTCTTCTTTCTTGATCTTCATAAATTATTTTCCCATTCCTTATCTGTTGTTCAAAATAAAATTTATCTTTTTGTTGTAATTCTTTAGGCATGTCACATCATTAAATCTTAGTGATAACTATGAGATTTGTACATTGAGGTGATAAAGATAATGATGAGGAGGAGGAGGATGATCTTATTTGATCCTCACAATGACTCTGGAAGGAAGGTACTATTATTTTTGATACTTTATAAATTTAGAAATGTAGGCATAAAAGGGATAGAAAACCTACCCATAGCTATACAATTGGTAAGGATCCTAGGCAAGCTTTGAACTCTTGCCTTTCTATCTTCCTGACTCCAAGTAATGTGCTGTATTGTATACAATGCAACACTGTGTCATATATAGACAGATGAGAGTTTTTACCAAACCTGTCTCCCATTGTTCTCTCCTAAGAATTAATGGAGCATCCAACCATTATGAATCCTTTTCCATAATTACTTTGTAGAGTTTACAGTTTTACAGATCTTTCCCCCATCATATTTTAGTTAAAGCCTTTATTATCAAATCATTAATTCTTCAGTAAAATATATTTTCCCCAGAGGAATGCTATAGTATTCCTTATCTTAATATTCATGACATGTTAGGTCTAGAAAGAGTCTTAAAAATTATCTATTCTAACCCTCCCTCCCTTATTTTATAAGTGAGGAAACAGAAACAGTGAGAAAGGAAGTGATTTGCTCAAGCTAATACACGTAGTAAATTGCAAAAGCATGATTTGATTTCAGGTCTTTTGCCTCCTAATCTAATACTTGCAGCATCATTCCATGGTTGGAATTCAATTCTGTGTTTGCTATGCCATCATCATCATCATCATCATCATCATAATCATTATCATTACCAGTTTTTAAGTTTTACAATGTATTTTTAAAATATTATTACATTGTTGTGCTCATAATAGCCCTGAAAGTTGGGTGCTGTTATTATCCCTGGTTTATATATAAAGAGAAAACTAAAGCAGTCAAAGTTTATGATTTTGCCCAGGGTCACATGACTAGTAAATGTCTATGTTCATATTTGAACTTATATCTTTCTGGCACTAGGTCTAGAGCTCTTTCCACTTAGTCCCTTCCTAATTCTATAATCTTCACCAAGTCACTTAAATTCTTTGGATCTTATTTTCCTTTTTCTCTAAAGGAGGAGGTTTAATTTCATGAAATATATGTCCTCATCAAGTTTTGCAGCTTAGGCTTCCATGATTCCTAATCCAGTGCTCTTTCTACTAAACTACTTTCATAGCTAATTAATGACAGCACCTAGACTGGAATCCAATCTCTTATCTATGTACCAGAACACCATTCTTTTCCTAATTATAGATTATGATTAGTGTGAGCAAATCAGTGGTCAAAAATAAATAAAATAAAACTTTAAAAAGATAGACTGAGTATATCCCCATTGCAAAATGATTAATTCACTACAGGATTTCTTTAAATAGTGAGTTCCTTGATTCATTTAAAATGCAATTCAATTTACACAATTTTTAGACAACTTTTAGAGGCACACCAATTGTTTAAAATAAGCCATGCCTAGAACACGTTCAGCATTTAATACTGATGATATATTCCTTAAAGTCATAATATTGGTCCTTGATAAATCAGAGCTGGCATATCAGGTTATCCTCTTCATCTTGACACTTAAATTTAATTTAATTTGGTGGGAGGGAGTTCAAATATATGTGCCATTTCAAAACTCTGGTCATGTTATCTGCTAACTTGAAGCCAATATATCCTAGAATAATATACAATGAATTTTTTATCAACATTTAAGAGAAACAGAAGGTTGAAAAAATTCTGATGACCCCAAGGAGAATTATTTTTGGAAATGTGCCAAGTACATGTTCACACTATGCTTGGCAATAAGTAGTGTTCTTCACCTGTCATTTGCATGAAGAAATAGGAATGACAGAAGGTGCCCTCATATGGAAATAACAGTTATGGTGCATCTTCACAGAGGGCAAATCACGTAGAACTTGCTAAGTTAAAAATGGTGTAATTTGGTGTTTCATTTTAATGTAAATATTCATAGAAATATCATCATCTTCCCCTTGAAAATACTTTTATAGTAAAAGCTGACAGTTTTGTCTAGCTAATTAATTTGTGAAATTTCATAAAAAAAGAACATTTTAATACATTTTGCCATCAATTATTCAGAATATTGTGATCCCCATTAGTCCATGAATTCAATCTGAATTGTTTTTCAAATTTGTTTCTATAATGTTTATTTCCTACTACAAGTGGTAAGTTCAACAGGAGTCATGCAATAAAACAAAGATGTTACTTGACAGAGGGGTATCTTCTTTTTCTATGAGTTTATAAAAATTCATATTGAAGCAATAAAACTCATCAGATAAAGAGATGGTGTCAACAGAAAAGTGATGGCCTTCATTATTTCACCAAAATTTGCAAAGGTCAAAGGAAGTATAGTCAAAATGAATCTCAGCAAATTTTATTAGATGAATTTTTACTTGATATAAGTAAGGAAAATGTGGCACAAACACGATTTCCAAGGCTTCAAAAAATTTTTATTACTCTAAGAATATCATGTAAATAATGGAGGAACTGGCCAAACAAGTGCATGTTCATGACCATAGTAGGAAACTTGACCCTGATTCAGTACACACACAGGTCTTCTGTAATGGTTTCCTCTCCACTTGCTGCACAGTAAAGTCTTTTAGTTGGCTGTTGAGTTGTGAATAAGTGTATGTACAAACATTTCTCCAGCAGAGGGAATCAATGTCTCTTTCTTCCCTGTTGGATACCATGTGAAAGAATGACTGTCTGTACTTCAGAGAGCCAGTGTTATGATGCCCTAATTTCCAATAATTACCAATAAGTTGGCCAATGAGCACATGGACTCTGAGGAAGACCTTTCATCATTCTGCTGTTTACATGTTTCTTTCTTTATTTCAGGACATTGAGAAGTATTGAAAGGCCAGACAAGACATCAGATATCCAGCAACCAAGCCCATGAAGAAGCCAGCCATAAGAATGATCTGCTTGTTAAAGGATGGCAATATATCTTTGTGGTAGTCAAGACACTAAGTCACATAATAAAGATTTGTTCACTGGTTATCCTGCACTGAGAAATGGGCTCAGTGGTGGAAATGTTTACAACAACTATTTAAGGATTAAGCCTGCTCTCCTCAAAGACTGAGGTGGTAGATGGAAGTAGGTGTCTTGGTTTAGAAGGATGTATTTATATTTATATTCCTGATACATATTTTCAGTGAAGACCCCTTTATAAAAGTTAAATATATTTATTGATTATCAAATATATGGAGATTTAGTATGTCAATAGATTGTTAGATGGTATTGAATATATAATTGGTTTAGTTGATTAGTTGATATGGCAAAGAACATGCCAGGATGGGGGCTCAAATTGATAGCATTAAAAAAGTACCATACACCATCAGAGAACCTCTAGAACTTTTATGGGAGAGTGTAGTAACCCTAAAGAGTCTTCACTTACCACTTTGAATTTGAGTTGGGATAAGGATTCCCAAAGTTCATATTGGTTATATGTTATAATTCATAGCATCAATGATCTGTTTCTTCTGCGTGGGTATTTCTCAACTTCTACAAACATAGACCACAACTCGTCCCCACCTTAGAAGAATGTCTTCATGAGTAGCTGTTCCCCCCACCACCAAAAAATGATAATCATAATCAACTGGTAGTCAAGATTCTAATGATGAGCCTCTCCATGCTGGTTAGGCTGATTCCTTGGAGGAAAGAAATTAAATCCAATATATAGCCCTTACTCTGAACTTCTCAAGTATGCTGGTTCTGTCAGAGTTCATTCTCTATTGTCATACATTTTGAGGATTTTATAGTCATCATGATATAAGAATGAGTCATTGGAAGAGTATTTTAATGGAAGACCCACAATCATGGTGAAATAATATATAGATATCTTATACAGTTTGAAATGACTTGGAATGAAAGCAGGTTAAAGCTAGTAGGTTGTCTTGTTTGTGTTCTTCTAAATTGTATTTGAAACTTTATAGGGAGCATCGTTAAGAGGACCAATATAAAAACTAAATATAATTTGTGAATTAAAGAATGAGGACAGAAGTTGTCACCAAAACAATTATTAGTAATTTCATAGATCAGGGAACTAGAACAGAAGTTATAACCCTATGAAATCAGAACTGCATTGTCTTAAGCTTTTAAAAATTCCACAGTAGAATCTATAAAAACCTACCAAAGTTCTTCCCTTATGCCTCATCATTGGTATGAAGGTTATCTTAAAAGAGGACACAATTCTGGCAGATGTTGCTATGCCCATTCCAGTATGGGCACAGCAATAGGTTGGTTAGGTCTACCATGTGAAGATCTACCTAGACAAATATATTGAGGCCCATCACTATACAGTTCTACTTGTCAAGGAAACCTTATTTTTAAATATGTAAAAGGAGTCCTATATTTTACTAACACCAAAATGTTATTAAAAGGAATCATTTCATAATTGATATAGTTTGAACTGAAACCTGGGAGACATTGTATTGAATACCATGTTAGATAATTATTAATGGTGTGGTCATGGGCAAATCAGTTAAAGTACATACATCTTAGTTTCCTCATCTGTAAAAATGGTCACTTACAGAGTAATTGGATGATCAGATATTATAATATATAAAATTGCTTTGCCAATGTTCAAGTATTGTAGGAATGTTAGTTGTTATTTTGGAAAATCCATGATTTTATTAAGATACTTATACCCTCCACCTAGCAATATCTCCCTATTTCATGGGTTGCCTATAGCTGAAAATTTCATCACTTGACAATATGTGACATTTACAAAGACAATTTTTGAAAAAAAGAACATTTTCACATACGTAAGTTCATTTGCTCTTTACAAGTCCAAAAGTGAGGAGACATGGCTACATAATTTATCTAGAAAAAAAAGTGAGAGTTGTAGTGGATTGAAAGCACAATATAAGTGAAAATAATAAGACAGCAGCCAGATAATATATTGGGATCTTAGCCTGAATTAAACAAAGCATGGAATCCAGGATTAGAGAGGTATTATTCCCAGTGTTATTCCTTGGTTAGAAAAAATATTTAAAAAATAAATCTCCAGTGATATGTATTTGTTTTTACATCCTACATTTCACAATATATCCCTCCTCACTTCTCATAGAGAATTATACTTTATAACAAAGAACAAAAGAAAGATCAGAAAAAAAATTAACCAGCACATTCAAAAAATCAGACTTTATCTACAATGTTTTACATCCATTGTTCCCTAAAGAAGGAAAGAAGATAACATTTCGTATCTCTTCTTTTGGTCCAAGCCTGGCTATTAGTAATTCAGAGCATTTATTTTTAATGTTTTTCCATTTATCTTGTAATAATTATTTTATATATAGTTTTCCTGGTTCTTCTTATCCCTCTTTTCATTAGTTCATATAATCTTCCTCACATCCAAGTTCTATTGTAGCATGGTAAAATTATTTTACATTCTTATGCCACAATGTATTCAACCATCACCCAATCAGTAGACATTTATTTTCTTTCCTGTTGTTTGCCACTTTAAAAAACAGGCTACGCCACTTTAAAAAACAGGCTACTATAAACAATTTGATATGCATGAGGCCTTGCATTTTACCATTATCCTCCTTGAGATATGTGTCTAGCAATAGAATCCTTGAATCAATGATTATCCATTTAGTGCATTCTTTGCGAAGTTTTGTTTTATTTGTCCAGAGTGTTTGGACCCATGCACAATAGTGCACCTCTGCTAATTCATATCATAGTGTAGTGGAACAAGCAATGAACTTTTGTTATAAAGGCCTGTGCTTGAGTTGTGCCTCAAACACTGAATAGTTGCATGATCCTGGGAAACTAATTTAGCTTTTCAAAGACTAAGTTTCCCCATCTATAAAATGACAGAGTTTGAGCCCAATGACATCTAAGTTCTCTTTCACCTCTAAATGTTTTATTCTATGATGCTAAGAAGGGAAACCACAGAATTCTTCTAATTGATATTTCACTTAATGGTTTGAAGAATTTTTATGTGGTTGTGAAAAGTTTATGATTCTTCTTCTAAGAATACTTTATATCATTTGACCACTTATCTACTAAGAAAAAAGGCTGTTTTGCTGATATGCTTCTCTTAGGTACCTATATTTCGTTTGTTGGACAGATATCAGAGAGAGTTCATTAAAAGATTTTTGCTCCAATAGACTGTTTCCCTTCTTATCCTAGGTTTTTTTCTTTGTTGTTCATGGAAAAAACTTTTCAGTTTCATGTAATCAATATCATCTATGTTGTGTTTCTGAATCACTCATATGTTCTTTTTTTTATTAAGAATTCACGACTAATCCATAGCTGTGAAATTTGTGTTTTCTGGTACTTTTTCATTTAAAAATAATATGACCTTTACTATTGAGGTCATATATTAATTATGAATATATTATGATTTATTGGCCTTGCCTTTGTCTTAACCAAATTGCCACCAGATCCCATGCAAATTTTCCTAGCAATTCTTGCCAGGTAAGGAGTTCTAATCTAGGTAATTTTTTTTAAGTTTATAGCATTCTAGGTTTTTTTACTTCAACTATTTCTGATTCTTCAATGTCAAATCTGTTTTCTTGTGCTACTTTTTCTGTTTTTAAATAGAACTAAATAGTTTTAATAAGTATTGTTTTATATAATACAGTTTGATTTATGTAAGTTCTATTCCCATTTCATTCTTAATTTTTATAGATTCTTGATATTCTAGGTTGTTTATTCCTCCAAATAAATTATTATTATTTTGTCTAGTTCTGCAAAATATTCCCTCAGTAATTTGATTGGGATGTCATTAAACCTATAAATTAATTTTGGTAGTATTGTTCTATTTGTAAATCCCAAAATGAATATGATATTATTTCTCCAAAACAAACATTTAAATCATTATTTATTTCTTTAAGGAGTATTTTATTATTTTGTATATAAAGTTGTCCTCTGGTAGATTGTCAGAAATTTTATTATTATTTCTGTTATTTCAAGTGGGACTTACCTTCATGTGGGACTTACCTTCAAGTGGGACTTATCCTCATTTTGGATCTTGCTATTATTGTATAGAAATGTGGTTGATTGTTGTGGTTTTACTTCATACCTTGTTGCTTTGCTAGAGCTATTGCTTGTTTCAGTTAATTTCATAAATTATTTCTAAAGATTTTATAAGTAAATCAACATATCACAAGCAAACAGATATTGATTTGTTTTTCATTTGCATATCTTTATTTATAGTTTTAAATTCTCTCTCTCTCTCTCTCTCTCTCTCTCTCTCTCTCTCTCTTTCTCTCTCAAGTTTTGTTCCTTGAATTTCCAGAACTAAATTAAATGATAGTTGTGAAAATAGCCATCTTTGTGCAGCAGGGGTTTGGCACACGTCCAAACCACTTAAAAAGGAAGCACCCATGTGGGGAATACCAGAGATTTCATTGAAGGTGATCTCGTGAATGAGTTGACATTCTGTAAAGAGCTCTCACATAATTGATAGTAGCCTCTTTCCATTAATTGTATAGACATAACTTCCTGGACCTTTAAATCTGCCTAATGAACAGACTTTGTCTTTCCTGCTCTATCCAGGGATCATATAGTGGACAAGAAAAGGACTGCTATCCAGCTTTCCTTTCTCTTAGGCTATCTACACTGAGAAACCATCTTGAGGTTTTGATCTTAATTCATTTGTTTTTGTTTGTTTCTTTTTGTTTTGTTTTTTTTTTCAAGTTTACATGTTGGGAGTCAAATTCTCAACTGGGGAGCTTCTTGTTGTTGAGTCCTTTTCCTTGGCAGAGGTCCTGGAGTAGTATGCCATTTTCTTCTTTAGCTCATTTTACAGATGAGGAAACTGAGGCAATCTGGGTTAAATGACTTGCCCAGGGTCACACAACTAGTAAGTTTCTGAGGATGGATTTGAACTCATGAAGAGTCAACCAGCTGTCCCAAGGGAAACTTAGAACCCAAGATAGCAGGCCAGATCTTACAATCAGCCTAGCAGAAAAGTCCTGTGAAGTAAGGGTCTCAGGAGGAAATATGAGGGCAGAACCTTTGGACTTGGAACTTGCTGGTACTAATGTTAAGTAGGAAATGAGCTAAACCATGAGTGGAATCCACCTTCATTTCCCCAGAAATGAAGTGATTTAGGAGACAATATTCACTCCCCTGCCCCATGTGTGGGTAGAAAAATGTTTAAATGTTTGTTCTGGCTATATCTTTTAGGTTAATATTCATTTATAAAACCTAATATGACTATTAGTGGGTAAATAGACAGGGATCAGACACCTCAGAATTAAGGCAAACATGGTTTGAACCAATGACAGACATCAGAGTTATACTCTACTCTCCACAACCCCCAGGGTACAAGAGAAACAATGTGAAAGAATAGAAATGTAATACACCTATCCTTCAATCAGTTGGGTCCAGATAATTCAATGTTATACTTGCTTTATTCATGTATTCTTTGTGAAAGTGTTTCCCAAATGAAAATAATACTTTTTGGTGTTAGTTACTTTTTAACATTTTTTTTTAATTTCACTAGTCTCAGCCAATATATTTTAGAATTTAAAGAAAAAATGAATATTATACTTCATCAAAGGCTTTCTGAATGTATCAAGATATTCATGTGACTCTCAATTTTTTGTTTTTAATAAAATTGTTTCCTATTAATAAAGCATTCTTGCTTCCTAGGTATACAAATATCTATATCATATATATATATATATATATATATATATATATATATATATATATATATAGAGAGAGAGAGAGATTTAAATACTGTATTTTTGAGGGGTGGGCAAAGAATGGACTTTATTTAAAATTTCTCTTTTTTTTTGCTTTATCCTTCCAAGATCTAAGTATTTGACTTCATTTTTATTGATAAAGTTGTTAGGTAAAAATGTTTGCTTTCTCAATATTTGATGAATTTTGTAGTTCAGTTTTAGCTCTTTTAAAGTTTGGTAGAATTCTCCTGTGCAGAGTCAGCCACTACTGACCATTCAGTCTGAGTGACCTCACATTTCTACTTTTCCTGTCCTTTGAGATAAGTGCCAGGGAGCCCACAGGAAAGGGTGATACATATGTGCAATGATCCCATCATCTTAGTATTAATCTCATCTCCCTATGATGTTGCAAAAAAGGAGGAGCTGAGGTAGTCCTAACACCTATCTCCTCTTTGAAACTTAAGCCAGTAAGAATTGTCTTTCCCTTTTATGAAAGTTGTTTACTCCTCTCTATTAAAAAACACATGTATACCATTTAAGGTATTTCCACTTCTGTTCCATTTGTCTAAAAAACATTAAATAGTAACCTATACCACAGATATATGTGTGTGTGTGTGTGTGTGTGTGTGTGCACGCATGTGTGTATGTGTGTATCACAAATTTCCTCTAAATAGCTCCCAAGTGCTACCAAAGCGAGATTTTCATTAGGGAAAGTTGTGACCAATGGAAATATGATTTCTATCTCAACAACTTCAGAATGATTTTACAACCTCTAAAGCTATGTAAGAATAGAACAATTCTCAATTTAAATGTTAGATTTCTGGAATAGATGGGGTATATGCCTTAAAAAAGTGAGTGGCTATTTTTTGTATTTGTTCGTTCATAAGTTATTCAGTGTGATAACTTGTTTACAACATTATAGAAGCATAAAGAGCTTTCAGTGGTCAGGTTTATTTCTTTCCTCTACTTTCAATGTATAACACCTTCTGTGTGTTATAGTCCACAAGACAAATCATTGTCCCTGGGTAAATAGTAAGATTTTGCAGTATTTGCTTCTACATTTTTGAGATTTAAGAAGAAATCAGAGTATCTTGGGGAAACGAATCTTCAAAACAAAAAGAAACAACTAACCTGACTCTAAAATCAGAACACTCTGAAAAGAACATTCTGTCTTGAGAACATTTAAAATCTTGATTAAAGTCATCGTTTAAACCTTACACAGACACCATTATATCAGGGGGCCAGTATCACTAAGTGATCAACCGCATCAGAACAGTGATATCCATAGGACAATTTTAGGAAGCCTATTCAAATCTGCTATAAAACAGTTTCAATTTCTATCCTTCAAAATTATATTGATGAATATAAAAAAGGAAGGAAAAAGGTACATGACATGGTGGTAGAATAGTTTAAAATATGATCATTTGTTTTGAAGCAATAAGCATAGACAAAGCATCACAGGGAAGGAAATACCAGTAGAAGGAATGGGTTACAATTGCAATGAACTCTGCAAAAGTTTTAGCAGTCAGCTAGTTGCTTTAAGTTGGTCTCTTTACAGAATTAAAAATGGTAAATACCATAATACCCAGGAAAGCAGGTTATGAACCTTTTTTCTTTCTTTTTTTTTCACTCTTTTCTCCTTTTAACACATATTCCTCTTCAAAATGCCATACAACCCTAGAAAATACAACAGCCAAAACACAGAAGAATGTATGCATTCTAGGTATAGAACCCAGCAGCATGCCCTCTGGTTAATTAGGAAACAGCTTAAAACAACAACACAAAAAATCCAAATACCATCCTCATTAATGTTGCGATAAGCAACCAGTGCCAAGTATACCATAAAATTAATTACTTCTAGGCAGCAGATGGTGGAGAAAGTAACTTGATTTCAAATGGAGGGGTTAGGGCATAACAAGAAAATAAAGAAGCCAGGGGGGTTGCATACATGGTGAAGTATTGACTGGAACTTACACTTCTGACTTAGAGATTCTCTGGATCTACTAAACCAGGCTAAGCAGGCTTGCTTCGTAGTCCAAAACAGGCTGTTTCCATTTTTTTTTCTTTTCAAGATAATATACTACTGACAAATGATTAACTGCTTATTAACTAAATTTTCAACTATCACAGGCTATATTACATAAACTGAGAACAAAGATGTAAAAAATCAGTGCCAGCTAGGGATATTTCATGGCATAAAACAGCATCGATCCATCATTGCCATATCTGAACATGAAAAAAAATTGAAAAAATAAATAGAATCACAAGGCTAGGCAGGATTTTGAAAAATCACCTATACTCTAGCCCACTGCCACATTCAAGCAATCCCTCAAAAGATAAATGCTTAATCTTAACTTCAAATATTTTTAAAAAATTATGTTGCCTGCCCTCTTTTAGTAATATGTCTTAGCTACCCCTTACCCAACTCTTACTGGTAAGCAAGTTCTTCCATATATCTTCATTCAAGTCTTCTTCAGTAAGTGTACTTTTGCCTGATAAGTGCCTGAACAGAAAATAGGTTCAATGTTATTCATCCAGTACTTCCTCAGTCTCTTTTTTCTTTAGTGGTTCTTCTCAATTTGCCATGGATTTCTTGTTCCTTTTGGCCTACCACAGATGTAGGAGTGGTGTCCAAAACCCTGAATCATTTTATTGTTATTGTTCCTCTCAGGGACATCCCCACCTCATTTCATTTGTGGAGCCTAATACTGAACACAATAATTTTCGAAAGTAGATCAAGGATAACTACATACAGAAAAGGTTACTTCATAATTTCTATGTACTCTGATATCACACATCTCTGTTTCATTGCCTTGCTTTGTAACCTCATCTCAAAAATTTATAGTGAGGATGATGATGATGAAGAGGAAGAGGAAGAGGAAGAAGATAATGAACAAAACAATGATTATGACGACAATGACGATGATAGTAAAATAGTGATTTTTCTACAGATCATTTCTATCTGAACTCTTTTGAACAAAATGAAAATTATTTTCTATGATAAAAATGCACTTTTTCATACATGCTTTTGTGAAATCATTGCATCTTTTATCATTGCATATTTTGAATCCTCTCTTTTTTAATTAATTAATTTATTTATTTTTAGTTTTCAACATTCATTTAACAAGATTTTGAGCTCCAAATTTTCTCCCCATCTTGTCCCTCCCTGCAGTCCAAGACAGCATGAATTTTGAATACCCCTTCCCCTAACCTGCCCTACCTTCTATCATCTCCACCCCTTTCTCTTATCCCCTTCCCCTTCTATTTTCCTCTAGGACACAATAAATTTCTATACCCTATTGACTGTATATCTTATTTCCTAGTTGCATGTAAAAACAATTTTTAACATTTGTTTTTAAAACTTTGGATTTCAAATTCTCTCCCTTCATCCCTCTCCACCCACCATCATTGAGAAGGCAAGCAACTTGATACAGGTTGTACATGTGTAGTTACGCAAAACACTTCCATAGTAGTCATGTTGTGAAAAACTAACTATATTTCCTTTTATCCTATTCTATCCCCCATTTATTCTATTCTCTCTTTTGAACCTGCTGCTTCTCATAAATGTTTGCTTCTGATTATGCTCTCCCCCAGTCTACCCTCCCTTCTATCATCCCCTCTTTGTTTTCCCCTTCCCCCCTATTTTTGTGTAGGGTAAGATAGATTTCCATACTCAATTAAGCATGTATGTTATTCCCTCCTTAAGCCAGATCTGATGAGAATAAGATTCACTCATTCCCTCTCACCTTCGCCCACTTCCACTCCACTGTAAAAGCTTTTTCTTGTCTGTTTATGTGAGATAATTTACCCCATTCTACCTCTCCCTTTCTCCTTCTCCCAGTATAATCTTCTCTCACCCCTTAATTTTATTCTCCAGGTATCATCTCTCCATCTTCAACTCACCCTATGCCCTATATCTATCTATCTATCTATCTATCTATCTATCTATCTATCTATCTATCTATCTAACTATCTATCTATCTATCCATCCATCTATTTTCCCTTCCAACTACCCAAATACTGCAAAAGGTCTCATGAGTTACAAAAAATCATGTTTCCATGTAGGAATGCAAACAGTTCAACTTTAATAAGTCCTTTATGATTTCTCTTCCCTGTTTACTTTTCTTGCTTCTTTTGAATCTTGTATTTTGAAGTCAAATTTTCTATTCACCTCTGATCTTTTCATCAAGAATGCTTGAAAATCCTCTCTTTCACTGAATGTCAATTTTTCCCTTCAAGGATTATGCTCAGTTTTGCTGGGTAGGTGATTCTTGATTGTAATCCTATCTCCTTTGCCCTCTGGAATATCATATTCCCAGCCCTCTGGTCCCTTAATATAGAAGCTGCTAAGTCTTGTGTTATCCTGATTTTGTTTCCATTATTGCTTCTTTCCGACTGCTTGCAATATTTTCTCCTTGACCTGAGAACTCTGGAATTTGACTATAATATTCCTAGGAGCTTTCCTTTGGGGATCTCTTTCAGGTGGATTCTTTCTATTTCTATTTTACCCTCTGCTTCTAGAACATCAGGGTATTTTCCTTGATAATTTCTTGAAAGATGATGTCTAGGTTCTTTTGTTGATCATGACTTTCAGTTAATGCAATCATTTTTAAATTCTCTCTCCTGGATCTATTTTCTAGGTCAGTTGTTTTCCAATGAGATATTTCACTTTGTCTTCTATTTTTTCATTTTTTTGGTTTTGTTTTACAATGTCTTGATTTATCATAAAGTCATTAGCTTCCATTTGCTCTATTCTAATTTTTAAGGAAGTATTTTCTTAAGTAAGCTTCTGGACTTCCTTTTCTGTCTGGCCAATTCTGCTTTTTAAGGCATTATTATTTTCATTGGCTTTTTGGACCTCTTTTGCCATTTGGATGAGGCTATTTTTCAAGGTGTTATTTTCTTTAGCATTTTTGAGTCTCCTTTAGCAAGTCGTTGACTTGTTTTTCATGATTTTCTTGCATCACTCTCATTTCTCTTCCCAGTTTTCCTCTACTTCTCTTACTTTCTTCTCAAAATCCTTTTTGAGTTCTTCCATGGCCTGGGACTGATTCTTATTTCTCTTGGAGGCTTTGGATGTAGTAGCTTTGACTTTGTTGTCTTCTTCTGGGTGTATGTTTTGATCTTTGTCACCAAAGTAAGATTCTATGGTCTGACATTTTTTGTGCTGTTTGTTCATGATCCCAGCCAATTACTTAACTTTTAAACTGTTTGTTAAAGTGGGGGTCTGCTTCCAGTGTGAAGAATGTACTGTCCCAAGCTTCAGGGGTTTTGTGCAGCTATTTTCAGAGATACTTCTAGAGACCTGTCAATTTTCAGTTCATCCAAGGTGGTACGATCAAAGGCAAGTTATATACTCCTCTCCTGGCCAGTGCTCTGGTCTATAAGTGACCACAAACACTCTTTTCTGCCTTGGAACCATGAGGAGTATTTGCTCTTTACTGACACCACATAGTCCACCATGCCAATGCTTCTCCTTGCCCCAGGACCACCACCCAGGTATGCGACCCAAATCCAAGCATAGGCAAAGCAAGAGAATCCTGCCTCAGCACCAGCAAAAAGATCCCTGTAATCCCCCTCTAATAAGCCTCTTGATTCCCCCCTTATTCTGTGGGTTGACAGCTCCAGAAGCAGCCACTGCCCTAGGGCTGCACTAGGACTGTGGCTGGAATGAGGTCCTCTCTCACCTAGGTCAGAAAAACCTTTCCTAATGATCTTCTAAGTTGTCTTTGGTGCTTGTGGGTTGAGAAGTCTAGAAATTACCATAGCTGCCTGTGATTCAATCCCCTGAGGCCTGCTACAAGTTTTGCTGAGGCCTGGTCTTTCTTGTCCTGAGTGGTCTGTGCTGAACTACACTCTTCCCCAACCCTGGCACAACAGAGCTTTTCAATCAACCATCCAGGTTATCTTTGGCTGGAAATTTATTTCACTCTGTCTTTTTGTGGGTTCTGCTGCTCTAGAATTTGCTTAAAGCCATTTTTACAGATATTTGGAGGTGTTTGGGGGAGAGCTCAAGCAAGTAAATGCTTTTTCTCAACCATCATGACTCTGTCCTGAATATCTCTCTTATTTTTTTACTATGCACATGACATTTTTTTTCTTTTCTTACTTTATATTTAATTTTATGAGTTTTTTTTTATTTTCTCTATTTTGTATTTGATTTCTGGTGTTTGAATCTAAAAGAAAAGAAAGAAAAAGAAATTAAAAATGCACTTTTAAATTTGCAAGTTTCCTTCCCCACAGTGACCTTCTTACTTTTTTTTTTACTCTCCTATAAAGCTAGATGACATAACATTCCCTAAGGTTATCCTACCCTTTCCAATTTTTCTCCTTTCTCTAGAATACCTTCCTTTTCCATCACTTCTGTATAATTATTTTCAATTCTTCAAGGATGATCCCATATAATACTTTCATTCATAAAATCACTGATTCCTCATAGCTTAAAGTGCCTCTGAGCCCACCTAGCATCTCTCCTATTCAACTAACATATTCTGATTTTATATTACAATTATCTTTGTCTATGTCAGGTCCAGACAAGTTTTCTTTATCTTTTCATCCTTATTAGTCATTCAATAAGCATTTCTTAAGTATTTTGAACTATCTGAACCCCCACATATTGACTTCACTATAATACTTCACAATAAAGGTTTGTTTAATTGAATTAATTACATGTACATCTTTCAGTTTGTTGTTCAGTGTTTTTTTTTTCTTTTCAATCATGTCCAACTCTTTGTGACACTTTTGAGGGGGTTTTCTTGGCAAAGATACTGGAGTGGTTTGACATTTCATTCTCCACATTATTTTTTAGATGATAAAACTGAGGCAAATAGGGTTTAGTCACACAGGCATCAAGTGTCTTAGGTCAGATTTGAACTTAGGTGTTCCTGACTCTATGCCCAGTACTTTATCCCCTATGCCACCTAGCTGCCTGCGTCTTTTGCTACTCATCATTACTATTATCATCTCATTCTTTTCATTTCTTGCTGGGACTAAGATAGAAGCAATCCTAGAGCAAGTTTCTATCTCTCTGTTACTAATTCATATTCAATATGCTAGAAATTTTTGCACAGGTGGGTAAAACAACTACTTTGGGGAGTTGAATAGAAATATGAGTATGTAAAATCATACTGTCATCTCACTAAAAGCATTCTCACTACATTTCTAGTGACAGTCAGGACAAAAGGGATGATATGTACTTCATCCTGTCCCCAAAATATTTTGACCTCCTTGGCCAGGTATTTAACTTTTTTAATCATTTTATTCCATGTAGCTTTGAGAATATATTGATTTTGGATGGTAGCGTCTATTTGAAACATTGTTTTAAATTTTTTGTGATGAAGCAATTTTATACCCTTGGCACTTGTTTGGTCTGTTATAATAGTCTAGTTCTATTAAATTTGACTGACTGAATTCTCCAGGGTATTTTTTATATCTCTTCTTGTCGTATGGGAATTTGTTACCTGTCAGTCAATTAAAGACAGTGGACTTCTGATGCATAATTCCAGCCATCAGGCCATGTGCTATTAGATCTTTGGCAAGTCTTAATTTTTTTTTATCATTCAGTGATGAAATACACAGTTTCCACCATTTCCTTCCACATTATATATTAATACTAAGTCTGAGAATTTTAAGTGTATCTTTGACTTCTAGCATCAGTGAACTGGTCCTGAATTGCCATCATAAATTCTTTTGTTGCCACACATTCAAAAAAATACATAGCTCAGCCATTCACCCATTTTTTGCCAACATATAGGCTGTTTTCATGCACATGTTGCCTATTAACAGGTTGTTAATACAAGCATTGAATATTTGTCATTTCATGATGTGGAGGTGGTAAACCACTTGTGGTTACATTTAACAAATCAAATGGTATGTAACTTATCACATAGTATTTTTAACAATTGATTGTATTTTAGCTCATTGTAAAATAATTGTTGTTAGGTTTCCATTATCATTGTTAATAGAGTATTAATTATAGGTTATTATTATTAATAGAGTATTAATAGATTATTATTAGAGTATTAATAATAGGTCTTTATATTGTTTAAATACTTTCTATACATTATCTATTTGAGTATCTCAGCAGGCTTCTAAGATAGTTACTATTATCCAGACCTTACAGGTAATAACACTCAATGTCACATTTACCTTGCTACACAACTCGGATCCACTTTGGCTAGGCTTCCCTAATTTCCCTTATTTTTATTCTCCCTAAATAAATTGCTTATACTTTTCTCTATTGAATTTCATCCCATTTAATTCTACCCATGTTTCCAATTTGTCAAGGCCATTTTGAATCAGAAAGTCAGAAGGTGGTTTTTGTTTGTTTGTTTTGTTTTATTTTTAAGAAGGTACCATCCATCTCAGAGAGCTTCAAATCATGGACAAACTTTACAAACTTACCTATCCTTACATATAAATAATTAATTAAAAAAAGAGTGCAAAATTATACCCAACTTTGGGAAACACCTCTCCATTTGAAAATATATTATCTAATGGGCATAGTATACTAAAATACTGTAATCCATTAACATCTTACCATGACACACTATAGCTAGTACCATGTAAAAAGTATTAGAATTACTAGCAAATGAGCCTGACTTACAATACTGAGCCTGTCACTACATATTTGATGCATACATAGCTAACTTCACTTGACCTCGGATTATTAATTCAGGAAAATAGTTAGTAGATTGATAACTGCTCCAAAAATTCTTCAATTCTCCTAACTACATTGTGATAGATGAACCATTCATCTATTTTACCCAGGGAAAATGTGAAAGGATAGGTAAATTATATGAGAATTACAGAGAAGAAGCATAAGAGGCTACCATAAGAGGTTAGGCATGGTTGGTAAGATGCACAGTGAGCAGTTAACCAAAGGATAATGGAAGTTTCCCTGATGCTACTGAGAAAAGAAATGAAATGTCAAGAAAAATGTGCTTATAAAATCAACAACCCAGGGATAATCAGTGTCATTTTTTTTCCTTTTTTGTATTTTTTTATTTTAATATTAAATACAAAATAAGAAAAAATGAAACAACTTAAATGCTAAAATTTAAATACAAAATAAGCAAAGAAAAATATTCCTATATGCACAGCAGAATATGAGAGGATTCAAAGTATAAAGCAATAAATTTCCATTTCAAGAAAGCCTATATAATAAATACTACACATTATGTTCAGAGTTGTCCATCTTTTCTTTACTTCCTTGTAAGTTTTATTTTGTTCTCTATTGTGAACTCTTTACTTTGTTCTTTCCTCCTCCCCCTGCCCCAAGAAGATAGGTGTGTGTGAATATATGCACATACATATACATATGTGTATATATATGTGTGTGTGTATGTATATACACATATCTATGTACATCCATATATATATTTATACATATAAACATATGGACATACATACAGACACATACATATAATAGATATTTATAATCCTACACCTATATACACATATACATTCATATACATCTCTGTAAGACCACACTCTATTTGTTTGTCCTGTTTCTCTGAGAGTGGATAGCATCTTCCTTGATAAGTCCAAGTCTTTCCATGTTTTTCTAAATCCACTAACTCATCATTTTCTAAACCACAGCAATATTCCAATGTTATACTGTCTAGTTATTTTAGATAGTCTAAAATAATATTGATTAATATGGCTGACATATAGTGTAGTTTCCATATTTTTCTCTTTTGATTAAATCTATTTTAGCTTTAACTTTGAGATCATGATTACATCACCTGCTTATTTTTCCTAATAAATTCTGCTCCTGATCTTTATTTTATGTTTATGTATATCTTTTATTTCCTATCTCTTCTGACTCCTCTACTTTATTTTTCCATGCTACCTTGCCCTCCTATCACTTAACCTAGCTCCCCTCCTCAGATCCATTCCTTATCCTACCCTGTTTTTCCCCTTACCCTCTTCTTTCTATCTGAATTTAGAGATTTTTATAGCCTTCCAAATATATATATTGTCCTCTCTTTATCCCATTCCCACTAATCTAGAAACCCTTCTCTACCCCCCTTATCCTATTCCCTCACCCTCTTGTGTCTTTGAAATGTAGACTTTTATTCCCTTTTAAATGTATATATTATTCTCCCCAGATCTGATGTAAGTAGAGTTCCCTCTAAAAATGCCTCTACCCTCCATATCCCCCTAGCCTTTTATTTCTTTGTGAATTTAGAAGACTTTTATACCCTTCTAGATATATATATATACATCTAAGTATATATTTATGTGTGTATGTATGTATGTATGTATACATATATGTTTTGTTGCCTCTTTAACCTATTCCCAATGAGAGTAGGGTTCCAGAACTTCCAGCCCTCCTCCCCCATCTAGTTCTTCTGTGTTAGTTCTTCCTCTCCCACCTCATTTGTATAACATAATTACACCTTATTTTTTCCTAGATGGTATTATTTTTCAGAATCACTTCATACTCAACTCTACCCCAAACTTTATTTTGAATTACCCAATTAATAATTACAATCTTAAAGATACAGTTTACATTTCTTCATATAAAAAGTAAATAGTCTGTCCTTATTGAGTCCCTTGTAATTAGTCTTATATTTCTCTTGGGTCTTGTATGTGAAATTTTCTATTAAGTTCAGGTCACTTTGCAATAAAATCCTGAAAGTCTGGCAATTCATTGAATTCCAGTTTTGGTTTTGGTTTTGGTTTTGGTTTTGTTCAGGATTATACTTAACTTTGCTGGGTATGATATTTTCCGCCGCAACCCCAGTTCTTTTGCTCTTCAATATATAATGTTACAAGACCTGTGGTCTTTTAGTGTAGCTGCTAGTAGGTCTTGTTTGATTCTAATTGTGGTTCCATCATATTTGAATCATTTTTTTCTTGTTGTTCATAATATTTTATCCTTGAGGCGAGGGTTTGGGACTTTGACTATGATATTCCTCTGGGTTTTTTCATAGGATCTCTTTCAGTTAGTGATTAGTGGATTTTTTTTCTTTTTCTACTTTCCCCTCTTATTCTAACACTTCATGACAATTTAAAAAATTATTTTTTGTATTATTGTATCAAAATTCTTTTTTATTGTAGCTTTCATCTAGTCTGATTATTCTTGTGTTTTCTCTTCTTTATCTGTTCTCCAGATCAATTGATTTTTCTTATGACATGTTTCATATTCTCTTCTATTTTTTTCATTTTTTTTATTTTGTTTTATTATTTCTTGGTCTCTTATCACTTCACTGGCTTCTCCTTGCCCAGTTCTAATTTTCAAGGAATTATTTTCTTCCTTAATATTCTTGATCTCCTTTTCTAGTTGGTTAACATTCCCTTCATAATCTTCTTGCTTTTTTTGATTGTTCTTTTTTTATTTTTTTTTCTCAATCACATTTGATTTTTAGTCTTTTTAAGGTCTTCTATGAATTTTTGGGCAGTTGACTATTTGATGTTACTCTTTATGGTAGGAGAGGCTTTTTTTTTGCTTCAGTATCCTCTGAAGATGAGCCCCAGTCTTCTCTATTCACATAGTGACTTTTTATGAATGGGTTCTTTCTCCTTTGCCTTCTCATTTTTTTTTTTAATTTATAGTAACTTGTTACTATAATCACCTTCAGTCTTGGGTTACGCGTCATTGTGTCTCTGGCCTCAAATTCTCCTTCAGTCCTCCCCTCTGGCCAAAACCAAGAACTCCATCCTCCTGTAAGTGCCTACAGCCTACAAAGTCCCTGCAGCACTGCTTCTATACTCACCAGGAGTATGCTGGTCCTTTCTCACCCAGGGCCACCTCTCATCAGCACAATTGGTCCTGGGGTCCTTTATCAGCAGAAGTTCCCTCAATCTTCCCCTACTCAAATGCACAATTCCCCACACTGTCCAGAAAGTGAAAATTCCTGTGGCTGGTGCCAAGGCTAACTCCCAACCCAACTAGCCACAGGGGCTTGCTGCTTGCTATTTCAGTGGAACTAGCCTAGAGGTGTTTACATTTCACAGGGATCAAACCTCAGTCCTGGGATTTTTCTTTGCATCTCCTCTGGTTTTCCCAGGAGGAGTGCCATTCTGCCCCAAACCTGAGGTGCTATTTTGTTTTGTTTGTGGTGAAAATCTGGAGAGCTTGGAATTTTCTAACCTACTCTGCCATCTTCCCAGAATCTTCTCAATCTCATTTTTTTTCAAAACATTTCTATTATTCTGCTTCCTCATCTGTAAAAATGGGTAGTTTCCTCATATTGAATCTTCATCCTATTATTGACATCAGGCATACATTTCAACTTGACTCCTTAGAACTCGGTGCTTCTCTGTTTTTTCCCATAATAATAATTAAAATTACTTAGTTTTTCCTAATACTCTGCATAATCAAAAGTTTTCATAATATACCATAAGCTCAATTTCTCAAGAGTTCACCCAGTAGAATATAAATTCCCTGAAAGCAAGGACTATTTTAATTTTTGCTTTTCTATTCTCAGTGCCTAATATGTTTCCTGAGACAACACAGGCACTCAAATGTTTGCTGAATGATCAAATTACATTGAATTTTATCTGGAAACAAAATGCAAGCCAAAGAAAATTTCAAACCATTACATGCCTATAGTTTTGACAGGTTTAAATCAACTTGGGTACATCAGCATTGTTGTTGTTGTTGTTGTTGTTGTTGTTGTTGTTGTTGTCCATAATAGCATTGAACAAAAATTATAGCTTTGGGGCAGCTAGGTGGCACAGTGGATAGAACACTGGCCCAGGAGTCAGGAGGACCTTAGTTCATATCCAGCCTCAGAATTACTAGCTGTGTGACTCTGGGCAAGTCACTTAACCCCAAATGCCTCACCAAAATAAATAGATAGATAGAGGATAGATAGATAGAGGTAAAACATGTTTTAAAAAAAGAAAATTACAGTTTTCAAGGAAACTGAGTTCAGTTTCTTTAGTACAACTGTGAGAATTACTACAGAAACACACAGACTTCCTCAATAGGAATTCCTTTAAGAGAGGTATAAAGAGGAGACATCTATGCTTAATATCACTATATGATGACAACCAGAGCTCCATGTCATTTCATGGTAACCATATAAAAATCATTGTATCCACACTCTGACCACTCCCTTGGTCTTCTCCATTCCCCTAAAACAGAACATTGGACTCTGTCTCTAGAATTACCTTGTACTCTGATAGGTAAGTGTACGCTTCATTTTGCCCAGAAACAGGCTTCTACTTTTTGGCCATCTCCATACCATGTCACCTTATTCATATGACCCTCCACCCTTTCCTACCAACCATTAGGTGTTGCCTTTCTCCTTTAGAATATAAGCTACTTGTTATTCTGAGTATTCCTGCAACTTGGTACATAGTAAGTGAGCAATAAATTCTTAAATATTCATTCACTCTCTCTTTCATATATCTGCATTCCTAAACTTACACCCAGAATAGTGTGTATATGTATATGCATGCGTATTATATACTATGTTATATGTATATATGTATATATATAATACAGAGAAAAAGTATATATTCATACACTGTATCACTAAAAATGGTGTGTTTATATATGTGTGTACATATATATGCATTGAAGAAAAATTACATATATTTATGTGTATATGTATATATGTTTGTACATGTGTATATATGTATGTTTATATGTGTGTATATACACATACATATATATATACATATATATATACATATAATTTTTGCTTCAGTAAAGGTGTAATTAGATGACCTCTAAAGTCCCTGCTAACTCTGAGATCCTGATTCTATGACAATTCCGGAAATAGCACTTTTGGCCTGCCAACACTGTACACAGCCTGGTGAGAAGCAGGAAGAACTTTACAATTGAACCATCTGTCTAGCCACCTTCCCTATGTCTTTCTCCCAGTTGCTGCACAGTGATAATATGGTTGCCAGTTGGAAAAAAAATATATACAGAAGAGACAAATAAACATGCTCTTTTCCACACTATTTTCAGACATAACAATAGCTAGTTATATATGTGGACCTGAAGGCAGAACATTGAGTTTTCTATATCTATAATCCCTACTGGTGCAAAAGAAGGTTTTTGAGAGGAACACTTAAAATATTTTAATAATCTAAGTCAGATACAGTACAGGAAGATTTCCTTTTGGAAATCACATCTCTAAATTATCTGGGTCTCACTCTACTCAATAGGAAAGAGACCTTTGGGTGATTAACAATTTTTTTTTGTCTTATTGACCAATCTCACTGAAATTACTAAATAGTAGAAACATGCAGAAATTCTTTAGCTTTTATTCTACTCTACTTTATTTTGCAGACTTACAGACTAAATATGAACAAAAAGATAATTTTTTTTCTTTTCCTGATCAAGTGTAAAGGGTCATATCAATATACCCAAAGTTTAATTGTTGGATAACATTAGTACATTTTCTTTCATGAAATTGCATTTTATTTCTTTGATTTAAAAGAAATCTGTAGACATAATAGCTGTCTCTGATTACCTTCATAGGACTTTTAGGCTGACTTTGACATTCCTAAATTAGGTGGTAGTAATCCATTGGAACACCTAGAAATTTTAAAATGTGTTAGGGGGATCACTTTGGAGATTAAAAACAAGTTGCCAACTTTTTGTCTGGCTTTCCTTATCAGAAAAAAAGGACAGCACATAAGCCATGGGAAACCCCTAAAACAGCTTTGTAAGTACCCACACATATTCCTAAAGAGGCTAGGCAATGAACTCTAGATCAGAGGTCATTTCTACAAAGGAAACAGAAAAAATTATTGGTGTAACTCAGAAAGGTCATAATGTCACATAAAAACAAAATTAGTTTAGGACTCTGAAAGTGATAGAATTCTTTTTGAATTAAAGCTATAGATCAATACCTGAGGAATCTCTTCATAAAATTGTACAATTTTCCCAGAGGAAGAACTAGGTGGTACGTTGGACAAGAACACTAGATATGGAAATAGGAAGGTGAGGAAGACCTAAGTTTGAATCCTGCTTCATTTACTTGCTAGCTATTAGATACTGGTCCTCTCTCAAGGGAATGATAATAGCACCTACTTCACAGAGTTGTTGTGAGGACCAAATGAGAAAATATATGTAAAGCATTTTACAAATCTTAGATATCTATATAAATGCCAGTTATTACTACCACTACTACAACTACCACCTCCACCACCACTAATAATATCTCAAAAGTCATCTACCTCTACTTGAGAAGACATATCCTTTTCAACAACTCTGCCCTAGTCACTCAGCCTCCACTTTAAGACCTCCAGTGATGGGGAGTCTAATGTGTTTTGAGAAATTTTATTCCATTTTGGGAAAGCTCTACTTCTAAGAAAGATTTTTCTTATATTGAGTCTCAATTGGTCTATTCAAAACTTCTATTCATTTCCTTTGATTCTGCTCTCTGAGGTCATTCTCATGATAGGCAGACCTTCAAACACTTGAAGGCAACCATTATATACTCCCATAATTTCTTTATTTCCAGAACTACATTCTAGCTCCTTCCACCAATAAGTCAATGGCCTGATCTTCAGGTTCATCATTTTGGTCACTGTATTTTAGACATTCTAATTTGTCAAAGTTCTATAAAGGAGACTTCCCCAAACTAAACACAAGACTCCAAATGAAGACAGAATGCAACAGAACTGATTCTTCATTTTTTTCATGAAAATTGTGACAGTATTAGCATTTTTCAAATCTCACCATTTCCATCTTCACAACATATCATGTATCAGAAGCTTTCCTTCTATTCACATAGCCACCTTAGTTCAGGTGCTCATTACTTCTTACATAAGCAAGTGTAATGTTTTCCTAATTACTCTTCCTATGTTACATCCTTCCTTGATCCAGTTCATTTTCCTCACTGTTGTGAGAATAATTTCATTTAAGTGAAGATCTGAGCACATAACTCTCGTGTTCAATGAACTCAAATGACTTAAAAACTGTGTGATCTTTTGCAAATCCCTTAACCTTTCACCAGTTTCCTTATCACTTAAAAAACAAGGGAGGGATTTGAATTTTACACCTTCTAAGCTCTCTTTCAGCTATAAATCTATTATCCTAATGATGTTGCCATATCTTCTCTATAGACTATTTAGCCAATATGATGGAAGATTTGCCTAGGTTTTTGAAAATACTCTGGATGCCAGAGCATCCTTCAGTTTGTCCATCTGTTAGTTTCAGTCTCACTTCATGATTGGTCACCTCCATGGTCCATTTTTCTAGGCTTTCACAAAAATTTATATCCTGATAATTACCCAATACCTTAGCTGTCCTGCAGACTTTTGTGTCATCTGAAATTTTAACAAGTATGACATGTATGGAAGTGTCCAAATGACTGGTAAAATTCTTCAATAATACAAGGCCAATGAGAGGTCACTCAGAAACTTCAATTTATTTTTAAAAGGTTTATTTTGTGTTTCATATTGTATCATTTGCTGATATCCATAGTGACACACAAGCCCTATCTTTGCCCTAGGAATTCCCCCTTTTTTGCAAAGGAAAACAGTTTTGTTTTGTTTTTTTAAATAGCTTAGCAATACATCTGACAGAAGATGCCGCATTTGACCTGCATTATGTCCTACCAATTACCAGGACAAAGGAGACGATTTTATTTTTATTTATGGAACCGATATTAGTAATGTCCTTAAATTTGAATTCAGCTGTCTTTTATAGTGATTTCAGTTTTATTATTATATTCATTTTGATTCTTATTCTTCTGGCTCTACTTTCTTCATTCTGTATCAGGTCATATAAGTCTTCCCATGTTTCACTGAATTCCTCATACTTGTCATTTCTTATGATGCAAAGATATTCCATTACACAAATATGATACATTTTCTTCAGCCAATTAATTGGCATTAAGATGATTTGTTCCAAAGGTATGAAGACATTTATAACCTTTTTTTATATAATTCTAAATTGTTTACAAACTGGTTAGAACACCTAACAGCTCCATCAAATATGTATCAGTGTGCCTGTCTTCCCACAATCTTCCCAATAGTTATTATTTCTATTTTTATCATCTTAACCAATCTAATGTTTGGGCCATGGCTTTACCTATTAAGACACTAATCTGACAGTCATCACTCTTTGTGACCTATGATTAAAACAGATCTGAATCTTGTATATTAAATACAAAAGAGAAACTCTGAGCATCCTCTTTTCCATAGGAGCATTATTTGCTTAAGGCCTCTGAAACTGGGAGGTATTGAGAATGAATACAATTAGTCTGGGATTGCTGTGTTTATGATATTTCAATTCACCATAGGGAAATCTTACTCACCCATTGCTCTTCCTTACTATCCTCCATTCTTATTCTGATATATGAAATAGAAAAGTCATTCAATTTTTTATTTGTCAGGCTTGTAGCCTGTGAGAAAGCTGTTAGTAATACGTGAAAAACTTGAATATTGATAGATCACCCTTAATGGAACTATGGCCCAACAATCCTCCTCATATGCTAAATATATAGCATTTTTCTTGGTGCACTAAAACATTTCAAGCAACACTCGTGTGTGTGTGTGTGTGTGTGTGTGTGTGTATGCTGTTAGGAATACTGAGGCATCTAGATGGATAGAGCACTGAACTTGGAATCAGAGAGATTTGAGCTCAAATCTTGCCTCAGACAATTGCTAACTATGTATATCTGGGAAAATATGGATAATGAGAGCATCTGCCTCTCAGAACTAAAAGTAGCAAATGAGATAATATTGGTAAAGTGCTTTGCAAACCTTAAAGAAATATTTAAATGCTGTCTATTATTATAACTAACATTCTGCTATTTCTTCAGTGCTTCTCTAAAATCCAGCCAACTTTCTCAAGGTGTAGGACTGTGAAAGTTAAAGAGCCAGCAGAATGAGAGAGTGTTAGAGACATAATGGAGATTCAAATATATTCTGTTTTCCCCAACAGAGGAGAGAGAGAGAGAGAGAGAGAGAGAGAGAGAGAGGAAAAAGGGGTGAGTTGTTCCATAGCTCATTTTTATAGATCACAGCACTCCTCAGACAAGAGTATGACCAGGAATATTCTTAATGATGTGTCAGGCATCCCCAGTCATTTAATATCAAATCAAAGGCAAGGGACCACCTCCAAGGAAAGTGATCCTCCCTTCAACAAAGTTCTATACTTTATAACCTCGTTAAGGTGATGGGATGAAGGTGGGGAGGAATTTCAATAAATTGTTCAGAGAGTCCCCTATACAGCCTGTATCACCAAAAACAATAGACATGAAAGCATCTTGAATAATTATTTTGCCAACACAACTCTATGTAATATAAAGTTGTTAATAATATTGCTTTTAGTGCTCTATGCATTATTTAGTATTTCAATAATTAGGAGTTACTCACATAAACACTTTATAGAAAGGTTCTTGAATTGCTAATTCAAATACAGCTTTTCATATTATTTTCTTGTTATTTAGATTACCCTAGTGATATAAAGGGCAAGTCCCAGTAACAATTTAATATATAATATCAATCAAGCAGTTGAACAATTTCATTTACTTTTAAAGAATGTATTTCTGATCAGGGGACTTCCAGAAGCCAAGATGGGAGAGTAAGAAGTAAGTTGCTCTCATCCTCCCTTATTAAGCTGAGCCAGCAGAAAGACAGGGTGCAGCAGTTTTGTAGCCCATGAAGCTTGGGGGCTTAATAGGAAAGGTTCCTCTCACTCTGGTGGAGGGGGAGCAGTACACGATGGGAGGAGTCACACCAAGCCAGCTGTAAATCCTACCTCAGCAAATGGGGGAGATCCTAAGATCCAGGGTGGTGAAGGAGCAGGCAAGCTCCAACAGCAGGAACCCCTGAGTGCCTCAGCAGAAGCAGGGGAATCATTAGACACCAGCTCAGAAAATCTGTGCCAGCATTTGCCAGCAGCAAAAGCTCCCAGTGCTTCAGCATAATTCCAGGAAACAAAACTCCAAGAGGCACAGCTCCAGGCTGGTGGGCATCCTCCAGTCACCAAAATTTTGAGAGCTTTAAAGAAGCCAGGGTGAGCAGGCACCCTCCAGAAGCAAGACATCAGTAAGCGTTATATGCAATGGGGATAAGCTAGAAGTATTTCGAATAATATTGGGTGTGAAATAAGGATGTCCATTATCACCACTGTTATTCAATATTGTACTAGAAATTGCTTTAGCAATTAGAGAAGAATACAAAATTGAAGGAAAGAGGATAGGCAAAAAGAAACAAAGCTATCAGTCTTTGCAGATGATATGATGATATATTTAGAGAATCCTAGAGAATCAAGTGAAAAATTACTTGAAATAAACAACTTCAGTAAAGTTGCAAGCTATAAAATAAACCCACTTAAATAATCATCATTTCTATATATTACAAACAAAGCCCAACAGCAACAGACAGAAAGAGTTATTTAAAGTTACTGGTGCTTTGATAATACATATATATATATAATTATAAACATTATAAAATATTATAAAAATTTGATTTGGATTTCTTTAATCAATAGTGATTTAGAGCATTTTTATATGACTATAGATAGCTTTAATTTCTTCCTTTAAAAACTGCCCATTCATAACCTTTGACCATTTATCAATTGGAGAATTGATATTATACATTATGAAATATTTGAGAGTCTAGCTGCTAAATCAAATCCAGGAGCTATATGGACACTACTACAAAACACTCTTCACATGAATGAAGTGGGATCTAAATAATTGGAAAAATACTGGTTGTTTGTGGGTAGGCTGAGCTAATATAATAAAATGACAATTTTACCTAAATTAGATTATTTACTTATTCAGTGCCAATCAAACAACCAAATAATTATTTTATAGAGCTAGAAAAAACAATAACAAAATTCATTTGTAAGAACAAATGGTCCAGAATATGAAGGGAATTAATGAAAAAAAAATGCAAGGGAAGGTGGTCTATCTGTACTAGATTTTAAATTGTATTATAAAGCAACAATCATCAAAACTACTTGGTACTGGCTAAGAAATAAAGTGGTAAATCAGTGGAATAAGTTAGGCATGGAAAACACAATAGTCAATGACTACAGTAATCTATTGTTCTCCAGCTTCTGGGATAAGAGCTCACTATCTCACAAAAACTTCTGGAAAAATTGGAAAATAGCATGGCAGAAACTAAGCATAAACCAACATCTTACACCTTATACCAACATAAATTAAAATGGGTATATGATTTAGATATAAAGGCTGATACTACAAGCAAACTGGGAGAGCAAGGATTAGTATACCTGTCAGATCTATGGAGAAGGGAAGAATTTATGACCAAACAATGATAGAGAACATTATGAACTGCAAAATGGACATTTTAATTATATTAACTTGAAAATTTTTGCACAAAGTTAATGTAATCAAGATTAGAAGGGAAGCAGAAAGCTGGGAAACAATTTTTACAGCCAGTGCCTTGAAAAAAGGCTTCATTTCTGAAATATATAGAGAACTGAGTTGAATTTTTAGGAATACAAGCCATTTCCCAATTGATAAATGGTTAAAAGATAGGAACAGGCAGTTTTCAGAGGAAGAAATTAAAGCTAACCATAGTCATATGAAAAAAAAATTCTCTAAATCACTATTGATTAGAGAAATTCAAATCAAAACAACTCTGAGGTACCACATCACACCTATCAGATTGGCTAATATGACAAAACAGGAAAATGATAAATGTTGGAGAAGATGTGAGAAAGTGGGAACTCTAATGCATTGTTATTGGAGTTGTGAACTGATCCAACAATTTTGGAGAGCAATTTGGAACTATGCCCAAAGAGCTATAAAACTGTGCATACCCTTTGACTTAATACCACTTCTAGGTCTATATCCCAAAAAGATCATAAAAAATGGTAAAAGGACCCACATGGACAAAAATATTTTAACAGCTCTTTTTGTGGTCACAAAGAATTGGAAATTGAGGGGATGCCCATAAACTGGGAAATGCCTGAACAAGTTGTGGTATATGGATGTAAAGGAATACTATTGTGCTTATAAGAAATGATGAGCAGATGAACTTAAGAAAAACCTGGAAAGGCTTATATTAACTGACACAGAGTGAAATGAGCATAACCGGGAGATCATACATAGTAACAGCCACATTGTGAGATGACTGACTGATAGATCTTGCTCTTCCCAGCAGTACAAGCATCTAAGAGAAGTTCAAAAGACTCAGGATGGAAAATGCTGTTGTTGTCCAGAGGAAGAACTTAAGTCTGAATGCAGATGGAAGCATACTATTTGCTCTCCTTTTCTTTTGTTGTTTTGTTTCTTCTTTCTCATGGTTCCTCCCATTAGTTCTAATTCTTCTTTACGTCATGACTAATGTGAAAATATGCTTAATATAAATGTATAAGTAGAACTTACATCAGATTACATGCTGCATTCAGGAGGGGAGAGGAGAGGAAAGGGGAGAAAATTTAAAACTCAAAATCTTTTCGAAGTGAATGTTGAAAACTAAAAATAAATTAATTAATTATAAAAAGACTATTTCCATTATGAAGGGCTCTAAAAAGTAAACTGAAAAATAATAATGACAAAGACATAGAAATAGAAAATCAATCAAAGTCACAAAGACTGTGAATCTTCATTGTCATTAAAGATATAATACCTGCACATATTCATGAAAATTTCAGGAAGGATATTGACAAGAGTTACAAGAAATGCATTTCTCCCCAGAAGGTATGGAATCTCATTGAGAGAATGGGGTTAAGGACTATTTCCATTTGTTTTGATGGAAGACACAATATTCCCAGGCATGCCTTCCTCCCTTGAAATTTAACTGCTCAATAAACTTGAATGAGAGATGGCAGTCAACAACCTGATTTTGTCCAATAAGATGGGCCTTAGCATCTGCACTGCTACTGAATCCCAAGGTACTCCAATACCTGCTATTATGCTTTAAGGTGCCCAACACTGCCATCTGACCTTATTTGTAAACCAAGGACCCTTGAATATTACAATTTTCCCCACCATTAACTCCTTACATTTGCTTTATAGCTGAATGTTTATTTATATATTGTCTCCCCTAATTAGGGTATAAGCTTCTTGAGAGTAAATACTACTTTTTTTATTAATAAATTTATTTATTTATTTTTATTTTTTCAATGTTCACTTCAATAAGATTTTGAGTTCCAAATTTTCTCCCCATCTCTCCCCTCCCCCCACACCATACACATACACACACACACACACACACACACATATATACATATAAACCTATTTTCACATTAGTCATGTTGTAAAGAAGAATTAGAACTATTTGGAGAAACCATGAGAAAGAAGAAACAAAAATAAATAAATAAGAGAGAGCAAATAATATGCTTCCATCTGCATTCAGACTCCATAGTTCTTTTTTTCTGGATGTGGACAGCATTTTCCCTCCTGAGTCTTTTGGAATTGTCTTAGATCCTTGCAATGCTAAGAAGAGATAAGTCTATCAAAGTTAGTCATCATACAATGTGGCTGTTACTGTGTACAATGCTCTTCTGGTTTTGCTCACTTCAGTCATATCAGCATCAGTTCATATAAGTCTTTTCAGGTTTTTCTGAAGTCCACGGAGAGCAGGTACTATTTTAAGGTTGCAATTTGTACTCCCAGAATTTAGCACAGTGCTTGGCACCTTGTAAGCAACTAATAATACATCTTTTTTTATTAATTCCTTTTGTCTATACCTCAGCATAGTAGAACAGCTCCAGGCATATAATGGACACTTCATAAAAACTTGTTGATTGATGGATGAATGGATAGTCAGAGAGAAGGATTTACACAAATTATAGTACTAATCACATTAATAAGATTGCAATATCAAAGTGTAAGAGTGAGATTCATTGGTTATCTACTTTAAAAGTTATTCCCTTTGTTATGTAAGAGTCTTGATTGAGTCAATGAATCAGAATTGAGAATGAATTGGGCCTATAAACCTCTTTGATTCAAGTCTGTTAGAGACTCAGTCATGCTCATGCTCATTAAATAAATTGAAGTACCTATCTCAGGATCAGACAGAAATTTTAAATATCTGGGAGTGGAAAGGAGGGGTTAAAATCATACAAAGTTGAGCCAAGAACTATCAACCCAGTGTCAACCAGTAAAAGGAGAAAAAAAAAAAGACTGAGTATGGCAGAGAAGGGATATATGGAGGAGAGTCATTGGCTATATGGGCATTTTGAGCTGATGCCATTAGTACAAACACCTAATAAGGACTGAGGGAAGTCTCTAGAAAAGATCTTTCTACCCAAATTTTCTCTGTGCCTGTCTACCCATAGACTTTACTATATCATACATTATTTTGATAACCAACTTGAATTTTACCTGAATCACAAAAAGTCCAAGGATTAACCAGAGATAAATATAAATTAAGGCAAAGAGCCCAACATATATCTGTTATGAATTTTCCTAAATGGGGAAAGGGGCTAACAGCTTGGAGAAATTTTTATTAAAATTAACATTTTTGTCTATAATAAACTTTCTAATGACACTGAGAAATGAAGCCACATGGACCTTTGGGTTCATTTTATTGCCCCTAGACTAAAATTAACTAATTATCATAAATATTCCTCCTTTTAAAGTCTAATAACTAGCATGAATACTTTAGTAACTAATTTTGAACTTAGAAAATAATGAAACTCTGTATTACAAAGAGCTACATTTTTTAAAGCTCATTAGCTACCCTAAGGAAAGAATTAAACAAATGTTAAAGGATTGATCTGAGTCAATACCTAATTTATTCCCATAAAGTGGTTGAGGACTGAAATAATCTGTCTCATCCAAGCTATGTTTACCATAAAACCAAGCCTAAGGATGTTTAGAATATCTGGATGACTAATTTTTTTCATCTTCATCTAGGTATTTGAAGTTCAAAATAGAAAGTTAAAGTCACTGAATTTTATTTTTATTTTAATTTTAAATGAAAGGAACACAAAAACTTGTGTGTTGGCATGTGTGTGTATATTAGTATCTCTCTCTGTCTCTGTCTTTCTCTCTCTCTCTCTCTCTCTCTCTCACACACACACACACACACACACACATACACACACACATACACACACACACACAAGTACCTGTTTAATACTATTCCATCCTTTAAAACCCAATTCAAATAAAACCCCTTTAGGAAGGCCTCTGTTATTTCTTCTGTTGAAAAATTAATGTTCTCATAATATTTTTTACTTCACCTAGCTATTTGAAGATAACTGTCTGAATCATTTATCATGTATTATTTAGTATTGAAATTACTTACATATTTACTGTCTAATCTCTACACTACATTATAAATTCCACGAGGATTAGGATTCTGTCTTATATAATCTGTGTATAGACCTCAGTACCTAGTACTTTATATTGCAGTACTTCACATTTAGTATATGAGTGTGATGGAAGGGAGAGAGGGAGGGAGGGAGTAATGGAGGGAGGAAATTGAAGGAAAAATTGGTAAGATAAAATCATATTTTTTGAAGGTTTTAAGTGTAAGACTAAGATGTGGTCTGTTATTTTAAAACACATTTCCTGGTCTATTATAGAACTAATCAATTATAATATATGATTCTAATGGAATGATAAGTTTACTTTGAATTGAATTAATTCTTTTAAGTCATGTATGTACGAAATAGTGCACTCTATAAAGAAGTGGAAATGGCATTTAAGAAAATGAAGTTGGATAGAGTAACTAGTCCTTACCAAATGCACGTAGAAAAAGTCTTTGCCAGTGATAACACAATTTTAAAGGCTCAGAGATTGATTTTCAAGCTATCTTAAAGAGGGAAACATCCCCAGAGAATGGAAAAGATAACAGATGGTACTTTTACCACACACACAAAAAAGCCACTGTGAAGAGATCAGCAACAACTCAACATATGCCCACTTTCTCATCTCTATAAAATCTCAACAAGAATGAGCTATGTATTAATTGTGGGAATTCTGGATGAAAACATTAGATAAGAAAGGGAGGCATTTGCAGATGATTTTCTGTAGCAGAAAATATCTTCATAGTGAGACAGCTGACTGAAATCTGTAAAATAATTGTAATCTAGATACATTGTTTGTTGGTCACAAAGTGCACATTGAATTTAATAGAGCAAAACAGAACCATAAAGACTCCAATAAGGAACCCCTTGCATACATAAAGATCAAGCAAAATTCCTTGTGAGATATAACCACAGAGAAAGAGAAGGTAAGACAACCAGGGAGATGTGCACTTCCTTATGGTGTTCTCCTGCATGATAGAGGACATTCTCTATGGAGTATAAATAGAAGTATTTCTTATTCATGGGGATGTTATCTAGATGTTCTTGCTCATTGATGACATTTTTGGTTATTGCATCAAGCTCTGAAATACTATAGGGGTTCTTTAATGAAATTCACAGTCAATACAAAAAAATCGACCTAGCCATCCACACAGAAAACAAAAAAAAAAAAAAAACAAAGGTCATAGAAGACACATATTACTCAGATTCTGACATGCAGTTGAATAGGAAATATATTGAGTTAGTTTATCAGTATAGATATCTTAGACAGGTACCACAAATAGAAAATGAGCTGCACTAAAAGTTTAATCTAAGAAAGAATAATAAGTAATAATAATAGCTAATATTTATATAACACTATGTGCCAGGCACTGTGGCAAGCACTTTACAATTATTATCTCATTTGATCCTCCCAACAATCCTGGAAGGCAGGTGCTATCAGTATTTCCATTTTAAATGAGTAAACCGAGGCAAACAGGGTTAATTGACTTTCCTAGGGTCACACAGTTGTCAAGTATCTAAGACCAGATTTGAACTGTGGTCTTGCTAACTCCAGGCCCAACATTCTATTCACTGTGACTATATTCAATAAAATTTTTGGATAATCTGAACCAGCTCATTGCCAACTTACTTTGGCAACACCAATTTTTTCTTGCTGATGTTACCTGTGTCCAATCTTTGGAACACCAAAGTCTAAATGAGTAAGAATTGTAAAGCTATAAGGGGGAGGGGAATGGTAGTTGCTTGTATATTGTGTGGAAACAATAATAGTTGAAAAGGCAATGAAAAGATATCATTAAATATATGTGATTAGAAAAGGAGGTGAGCCCATCATTGACTATAAATGTGGGAAAATACTTAAGACATCTTGCCACTGTAAATCTTAAGGCTTAGTATATAGATTAGAAAGAAAAATTTGAGGATTACCCCCCAAAAAATTTAAAGACCTAAAGGAAAACATCCAATGGATAGACCTCCAGGAAGATTTCCAGAATGACATCAACAAGAGGGAGGAACTTGGCAGATTGTGACATAATCCTACTAATAACTTATATTTGTAAAGCACTTTAAAGATTACAAAGCATTTGACTCACAGCAATCCTGTGAATGTATACATAATTATACTTATTTTACAGGAGACTGATTCATACCTACATATCAATGATAATATAGACCTATGTAAGTATAGCAAGTACTAGAAAAAAAGATTTAAGTAATAGGACCTAGTGGACCCAAATGTTAATTGTCTTGTACAAGAGTTAAGAGCCTACTTACGAGAGGTGAGTAAATTTTCTGAGGAACCAATGGATTTAGTGGATTTGTTGTGCTGATGTAATAAATGGGACTTGAGATGTCATTCTGGTAACAGGGGTACATAATTCCTGATTATACAGTAATATCCTATGAGATCAAACATACTTACAACTAATAGAAATGCCAATCACATCTGCTATTTGAAATTCCACATTTAATCCACTCACAACTAGAACTTTATGCTAATATTGAGAGATTTAAAACAAATTTTCTTTCACTACATTATTTCTTATAGAATAAAGCAATAGATTTATGCTGTGCCTCCATATTTTTTCTTTGCCTAGTAAAGACTTAGAAATATGTTTATGAATGACATAAAGAGTAAAAGTTTTGGGTTTTTTTTTTAATAGTAAAGGATGTGGACTTGGGAAGGCAGCAGAGGTAACCTAAGGTTCAACTCCCCCTCCACCACTACAAATAAACTAGAAACACATGTCCAAATGAAGCAAATACAGCAAGGACAAGCAGAGGGAAATTATAAAAAAAAAATAATCACAAAGAGGAAATCCCTGGCCAACTGAAAAAGTGAGAGAAAGAGAAAAGATCAAATTGCAAAAAAAAACCAAAAACAAAAACAAAAAAACAAAAACAAAAAAAACCATTCCATTCCTCCTTGGCAGAATAAATACAAGACTAGCCTTCTGCTTTTACTTTATGGAGTAAGGAAAGCCTGCATCAGAAAGGAGAGATCACAGAAGAGTAGGATTGGGAAAGATAGAGGAGAGATCCATGTAACATGTGGCTTTTCACAGTGTCCTTGATGTAGTCAGCAAAATGGTTACTTCACTACTTGAGAGTCTCAGACATCATTGCCACCTTTTCATTTAAGGTAACAGAAAACATGCAATCAGAGAGAAGATGGAAAGAAAGAGAGAAAGAGAGAAAGAAAGAAAGAAAGAAAGAAAGAAAGAAAGAAAGAAAGAAAGAAAGAAAGAAAGAAAGAAAGAAAGAAAGAAAGAAGGAAGGAAGGAAGGAAAGAAGGAAGGAAAGAAAAAAAGAAAGAAGAAGGAAGGAAGGAAAGAAAAAAGAAAGAAGGAAGGAAGGAAGAAGGAAGGAAGGAAGGAAAGAAGGAAGGAGAATAAAAAATTTATTAAGATCATACTATATGTCAAGCATTATATTAAGATAGAAATACAAAAGCAGATACACATCCAACCCTGTGCATACCAATATTTATGGCATAGGTCTTTGTGATAGTAAAGGAATGGTCCCTTTAGATAAATAAACATCAATTAATTAGAAATGACTAATATGAGAGATTCAGAAAACCATAGAAAGACTTGCATGAATGAATACATAGTGAAATGAGAACCAAAACAATAATATATAAAATGAAAACTACAAAGTAAACGATTAAATCATTATGAGGAGGATGAGCTCTGAATGATTAAAAATCCAGTTATTATCCAAGAAAAGAAAAAAAATCAATCGCATCTCTCTTCTCATGACAAAAAAGTTAGAATAGAACTATATATTTTCAGATGTGTTTACTCCATTAGGTGATTTGATTACTTATTTGCCAGTGTCTGTCATATGATAGGCACTTAATAACTGTTAACTGACTTCTATTGTTATTTAAATAGAAAAGATTCAATTCAGAAGAGGTAAGAAATTTTTGTTTTCTTTTTTCTCCAGAAATGACTGTGATAAAAGACAAAAGTCATCAATAAAGCATATCTTGAAAAAATAAAGAATTCAATAACCATAAATGGTGTTATAATTTCCTTTATTAACACCCTTCATGTGGTAGTATTGGTCTATTCCATAGGCAAAACAAAAATTCACTTTGTCTCAGAGATTTGAAAGAGTGCATTATCTGAGTTCAAATAACCTAAATTCAAAAGCAAACTCTCCATTTACTATCTATATGACATGAGTAAGTCACCACTCATCTTTGATGCTCATTACCTGATTTATAAAATGAACAGGGATTAGTTATTACTAATAAAAAAGGCCTCAAAGGTCCTTTAAAGTTCTAAATCTCTGATCCTATGAAAACTTTACCTCAATGGTTTTACCTGTGATTTTGTGCCCTATATTATATTAATTTCCCTATTTTTATGACTTTTATAAAGACTTGTTTCACTGGCTCTGTAACTGTGAGGTGGTCTGAATACCTTTTACACTAACACATTTAGAATGTAGCACTTCATTAGACAGATTTACAGCAGATTCTAGGGTTCCTTGGAAAGGAAATTGAATTACACAGTTGTGGTTTGTTAAATACTGTGGTGATATCTGGAGTAGATGCAGTTACAAGACACTCTAAATATTAAACTCAAGCAGATGGCATGAAAAATGAGAGAATAGATTAGTGTTACTCCAGTGCATACTGTATCACAGTATTATGGTATCATTAATCAGAAATAATGATATCTAATAATTAGAGAATTAAATTTAAAGAACTTAAAGGGAGTGTAGGACATTAATGTTTGCATCTCCACCCCAAATCTTTGGATTTCCTTAGTTTAAACCTCCTGAGTCCCTATTTTTTCCTTTAAAAAAATCCATTAGATGCAGGTATGGTGGCCATCAGACTAGTTAAGCACACCGTCTGGCCCCTCTCTTATAAAGATTAGTGTTGAAATAAGCCAATCCCATTTCTCCATTGACAATTTTTTAATTCAAGCATCTGCTTTCACTTTTCACTTTTCACTTCATGTATTACTTCTCAGATAGACCTAGTTCTTGTAGATGATAATGGCCCAAATAAATAAAACTTCATTAAGCTTTTACATATATATACATGCACACAACATACATTTTAAATAATGACAAGTAGTCCAGTCCACTTTATTAAATCTTCTAATTAGCATAAAGCAAATACTTTGAAGACTACCATAAGATATAACACAAATTCTCAGTTACAAAAAAAATGTGAGCTCATGTAAAGGTTACACAAATTTAAAGGGCATACTTAGTGAAGATTTCTTTGGCAAACATAAATACATGTTACAATTAAGAGATGATATAATGTAGGCCTTTAGCTAACCTGGATGTTATCCAGGTAGCATTTATGGACCCGAAAAGAAAACTATGATGGTCAATTGGAGGGGTTTCCATGGTTTCTGGAAATTTAAAAGGTTTTTTAGCAGAATTCATGCAAATAACAAGTTGTGAGATATATCCATTTCTTTTTATTTTCATTCTAATTAGGACACACAGGATTGTTTGTTGTGTCTATTTTGGGGAATGTTTTCATGCAGTCTCTTTCATTAAAAAGATTAAATACTTGTTCAAACCTTAACCCCTTGGTGTGTCTCATTAGCTCAGTGATATATTCAACAAAATTCACTCGGAGAAGCATTAGGATTGAAGAGTTGGTACTGATTCCAGACTACACTCTGGATGGGCTAGGTCATGAGCCTTATGACTTCAAGCCAAACCATGACACAGGAAGGTGTCCCATGCAACTGCCTTCAGATTGAGCCAAGTTGGAAAACCTCAGGCAACCTTCATTTAAACAAACAAAAGACTTTTGAGCTTTATCATTATCACTGTTCAAACCACATTGCAGGTGAATAATCTGTGGGTTATTTGGTGTGCAAAGAGTTAATCTTTCAGAAAGCAAAAATTCCAGTAAATGTGTGGATCAGCATTTCTTTATTGATTATTTTCACAGATTAAAGAAAATTTAGGTAGGAAGCTAGTGAAACCTCATTACGCATGCAGCCCTGGCATATAATAGTTCAATATGTTTAGAAGCTTATGAGTTTGGGAAAGATACTGTGCATTTCAGATTCAGGCTGAAACAAAACAACTTTTACATGTGTAAAAAATTTACCTCAAGTAGGCAATTATAGTGAGCATTCCTGAACTTCTAGATTTACCTTGAGATTTAAGAAGTACTTGATTTTTAGCAGAAAGACACTTCAGGTTCAGACTCAAAATGTGTACACCTGAACAAATAAAATTCAATCCACACAATGAAAAGGGTTATATAGTATAGACTAGAGAGGTTTGCAGCAGCAAAACCAAACAATCTCTTTAAATTATACATGTAGATGTCAGTCAATAAACATTTTTAATTGTCTACTATGTATCAGGAATTGTCTTAAGTGTGGGATAAAAAAAGGCAAAAAGTATCTCCTGCCCTCAAAGAGCTTATAGTACAATAAAAAAAGACAACACACAAAAAAGAAGTATTAGAGGAGAAATATCCAGATTGGGAATGATGGTTCTGGGAGGAGCTCTCCACTCTCAATTCTCCAAACAAAGGGAGAGAGGTAGGTGTAGATGTAAATGTATGTATGAATGTGCACGTTTGTGCATATATGTCTACTCATATCTGTATATATTCATAACTCAATGTATATGTATGTAAGGATTCATGTATATGCATATAGATTGTATTGGTGTATATATGTACATATTTTGTGTATATATTGTGTATATATATGTTTGTGTGTGGAGCCTTCAAAAGGGATTTGAATTATTTTTGTTAATTCTGTGGATTTGTTATAATTTGGAGGAGGTGTTGTCCTTCTGAGGAGATCAGAAATCCCAATGCACATTTTTTCCTAATTAAAACTCCCTGTCACAACTATATGATTGTTCTCTAGGGTTCTTCAAATCTTCAAAGGATATTCATACCCTCAAATCATTCTTTGCTATATATATAATATATATATATGTGTGTGTGTGTGTGTGTGTATTTTTTTTTACTGTGTTCTAGAATTTTGATCATTTGATGTTTTTAGTTCATGAATCGGAATAAATTATCAAAGACAAAGTCTATCTCCAATGTACTTTCTACTTTAGTCCTCAAGACCTAGTCTAATGGTAGAAGCAATGAACTACTTCACAATTAGAGCTGTCTAAAGGTAAAATGCATTGCCACCAGAGGCAGCAGAGGATTTCAAGCAAAAACAATATGGCCTCTTGTTATTTATATTGTAAACAAACATATCTTACTGATATGGGCTGGGTTGAGTAGCCACTGAGACTTGCTATAAGATTGAAATTCTGTGATGTAAAAGGCAAGAATACATGTGATATTAAAGCACAGGAAAATAATGTATAATTGGATATAAATTTATATTCTTTAAACACATTTTTAAGGAAAAGAATAAGACTCCTCTTTTATTTTGATCTCATGATCAGTTTGGAGATTCTTCTTTGATAGCCATCTTCTCCAATTTTCTTTTCTTCCTTTTTCAAGGTTGTATATTCATTAAATCCTGATCTGGTCAATCCCTCTTGCTCTCTAAATATATGTTATTAAATCCATCAACAATAAAAACATTGATGGATGCATATCCAGTCCCTAATTTCAGGATGTTGTAATGGTTACTAACCTGTAATCAATAGGAAAGACTAAACCAACATTCATGACCTCGAGGTAATATAGGTAAGGGGAACCAAATTTCCTCTTTCCGAGACTAAAGGTATCTTTAATCTATTTTCCTTTTTTTTTTCTTAGCATACAAGCAAAACCTTAATTGACCATCAGGACAGATTCCATTATATGCAAAGAGGTGAAGTATAGAATTATACAGCTAGAGAGGAAAGTCTAGCTCAATATTTTCATTGTATACATGAGAAAGCAGAGTACTAGAAAGGTTTTGTTACTTTCTGGCAGTCACATTGAGAGTTAATAGGAGATGTGGACCTTGAACTCAAGTCCCCTCCCACCTCCTCTACCATGAGGAGGCTTGCTGGCATTATCCCCAAGCCAGGAGTCATATTTAAGAAATTGCCATTTTGCTCCAGCAACATTCCAAGACAGATTAAAAATAAGAACAAAGTCTTAAAATATTAAAAAGCAATTATGGACAAAAGCACAAAAAGCAAAAGGTAAAACCCAGCTCAAACTAATAAAAGGCCACTGTGGGCATAAAACAAACAAAAAAAAAAACAAAGAACTAAGAGCACACGATAATAAAATTTTGAACACAACAAGAACAATTTAAACAATTTAAAACTCATTGAAAGTAAGTTGTAAACATTCTTCAAACACTAAAATAAGGTAATATGGAAGGGGGAAACTGATCAGAGAAGGGTCTAGACCAAATTTTTCATTATTAGAAGCTAGAGACTGTAAATTGACTCCAGGTGTACATTTCAAGGTGAATGTGGTCCCTAATAGCTGTCCCAATTGAAATTTAGGGGCACAATTCCTTGGTACTTTTCCTCTTCAGATAGCTCTCTTCTAACATAAAGCCTTTCTTTTTAAACTATCAATAGGTATGGTATAAAACAAAGAGAGAAATCAGCCAAACCTAGAATCAAAGGATCATTGATTCAGAGCTTAATGGGGGCTAAAAAGTCATCTAGGTTTTCTGCCCTGTTTTACATGTGGGAAAACTTAGTTATCATTGTTTATTCTTCTTTTTCAAAGAGGAACAATAACACCACAGGATGATGTCTTGACTTATGTGTGGATTTAAGTGGGGCAAAGTTGCACAGTTTTCAGCCTCACTTGCTCTTCCAGAGTCATTAAAGTCCAATGGCAAGACAAAAGTCATGAGGACTGGCAACAGCCTACGATGCAGCAGTGCCTGCTTCAGTTGCCTTCATAGCCATTGGAACAAATTGTTCACATCTGCTCATTCCACCAGTGGATATCTTCACATGCTTGGGGTAAACAACCCTAACTCACCTGTGCATTTGAAGACTAGACTAGAACTTCTGGTGTGAGGGCTTACAAAGTAGTTTTCCAAGCAGCTCATCCACCTTTGGTGTCCATCTTTCATTAAACTCTCACCTGGGCCTTTAAAAAGCTGTGTCATCCACAGCAGCCATACACTGTGTCTTAGCAGATTGACTAAACCAGGTTGAGGCTAACTGAGAGGGGAAAATGAGCATTAAAAAAGCAACTAACTTGATCAAGGTCTTGCAGATAGCTAGTAATTGGAAGGCAGATTTTCTGACTCCTAGATCAGTAATTTTATCTCTATACCAGATTTCTTAACCTGGGGCCTTTGAATACCCCAAGGGAGACTGTGAATAAATTCTAGGGAATGTGTGAACTTGGATGGAGAAAAATATATATTTATTTTGATACAAGTGATCTCCTTTGTGATTATATTTTATTGCATATATTTAAAAGTTTATTCTTAGAATGAGTCTACAGAGTTTACCATAGTTCCAATGGAGTCTATGAGAGTCTATGACTCTTCCATGTCATGAAAAAAAAAACTTATCCTTTATCAATTATTATCTCTCTTTTTTCCCCCCATTCTCAATATGTATGCTCATCATTGTGTTACTTCTTATTTGAATTGCTGCATGGAACTAAACACAAATAAAAAAAAATAAAGGAAGAAATTAACAAAGATAAAATTTGGGTTTGTTGAAAAATCACTCTATACAAATTGGAAATATTAATATAGTCATTATTGATAGGTTCAAAGAACAAGTCAAAGATATAATCTTGCCTGTCACTGAGATGTGAAAATAAAAGTTAGAAGTTCCAATTTTCAGTCTTTATCTTACTGAAGATGAACATTCAAAAGTTAAAATAAACTTGGAAATATCACAGAAATATCTTGGAATCCAATAGTGAAAAAGAGAACTGGTTCTAAAGAAGAATGATGACCTAAGTTCAAAAATCACCTACCCCTTCTTATGTACATGATCTTGAATACCATTTAATCTCCCTGCACTTCAGTTTCCTTAGTTGTGAAATACAAAAAAATAATTAGCTGGCCTCTGAGTGCTGTTCTGACTCTAGATCTATAATTCTATGAATTTGGGGGTTTTCCACTTCTAGACCATATGACCTTGAGCAAATAGCAAACTCCATATGAAGTATAATGTCCTTATTTCTAAATGAAGGGCTTGTATTAGATAGTTTCAAATCTTCTTCCCAGCTCTAAAAGTTCTCTATGAGATAATGAAATGCTTCATGATGTGATGAATTGCTCTTAGATTTGTACCTTGAGTACTCGAAAGTGTCTCTTCTCATTAGCAACTTCAAAGAGAAGTATCAGAGTCTGCAGGAGAGAGTAGAAAGTGTTGCTACCAATGGATGATGTATATCTCCACAACCATTATTTATATCATTTTTATGATATGGCAAAAGAACATTTTTGGAGAGGAGGGGGCCAGGAAGGTGAAGTAGAAGTTGTAAAATTGCCAATCAACTGGCATTCTTATCTATACCCTGCAAACTTTTGGGTTTGCAGGGGGTGTTTTTTAAATGAATTTTTCATTTTTTTTGCATTGTGAAATTATGGTTTTAAAACAAATCAGGACATATCACAGAATTAGGCAAAGATAATTACCTTGCATTAAGAAAAGTAAGAAGAAAATAATTACACAGATTTTGTTGATAACACATTCCAAATCTGATATCACTACCCTCTCCTATCCTACTTCTTATTCTTAGTTAGGTCAAGTCAATAAGCATTTATAAAGTGCTTAGTATTTGCCAGGTACCCTACTAAGAACTGGGTGTACAAAAAGTCAGGGGAGGGAAGAAGTTGTGGAGGAGGCATTAAAAAAAAAACAGTCCCTGCTCTGAAGGAGTTTACTGTCTAATGAGGACACATCATGCAAGAAACTATGCACAAACACAATATATGTGGATGAGGAGATGACTCAGGGGGAAGGAAGTAAGATTGATGACTAGGAAAACCCTATTGTAGAAGGTGAGACTTTAGCTGACTTGAAGGAAGCAAGGGAAACCAAAAGGCAGAGATGAGATGAGGAGGGAGAGAGAGAGAGAGACTTATGTGGAAAGCCAGTGAAAATATGTGGGATTAGGTTATGTAGAATAGTAAGGAGCCCAGGTCAACTGGATTGCACCAATAATTAATAATAATAATAATAATAATAATAGCTGACATTTATTTAGCACTTACTATGTGTCAAGTGCTATGCTAAATGATTTACAATAAACCTCATAATAACCCTAAGAAGTAGGTTATATTATCACCCCCATTTTATAGATGAGGAAACTGGGATAATCAGAGACTAAGTGACTTGCCCAGGGTCACATAGCTGAGGACTGTCTGAGGCCAAATGTGAGCTCAAGTTTTCATGACCCATCACTCTATTAACAGTGACACCTAGGTGCACCTAGGTATGTATTTGAATACATGGAGGGGAGTAAGATGGAAGGAAAACTGGAAAGGTAGAAAGAGGCCAGACTGTGGATATTTTTAAAAGCCAGAGAATTCTATATTTGTTCCTGAATCTAATAGGGACCTACTGGTGTCTATTGAAAGGGAATTAGGAAAAGGAAATGGCATGGTCACATCTGTCCTGTATGAAGGAATTGTAAGATTGAAGGGAATAGCAAGAGACTTGAGGTAGAAAGACTAAGAAAGAACATAACACAGAGAAAACATAGCAAGCCTCAATGCAAGGAAGACCTGTGTTCAAATCCTTCCTCTGAAACAACCTAGCTATATAACCTTTACCTTCTCAGCACTCTAGGCAAATCTCTAACACCACAAGTTGCAGGGGAGGTGCAAACTTGCCTTGTAGAGGGAGTTTCCTGTAGCAATGAAATCATAAGTTTAATCCTTATTCCAAATTTAAGGTCCAGTTTCCTAAGATTGACTTTTAATGCTTTTGTTCTTATTAAATGGTCAAAATCATCTGTATAATGGCCTTTCTAAGACTCAGAATCATGTAGCAGAACTAATCTTAGATTTGAAATTTTAAAAAAAATCAACTCTGCCAGTTATTATCTGAGCCTCAGTTTCCTTAGATATAAAATGAACTAGAGTAGAGATGTCAAAACTCACTGCCCATTAGCCTCATGTGATTTGACACACTTAGTAGTTTGCCTTAATGATAATAAAATGTAACTGGGTAGTGTTTAATAGAACAAATAATAATACAATAAAACAAAGATAGTAAGACTGTGGTTTTCTAAGTCAATATGCAGCCTTCAGGGATTTGTATGTACAGGTTAGTAGACTCTGTTTCCATGTGAGTTTGATATCACAAAACTGGATGACTTTTAATTTTCATTTTAACTTTTAAGATATGATCATATTAATTCTTATCTTTCCAATACTCAATCATGGCAGTTATTTGAATCTTTCCTTAAAATTTTATTCTCCAATTCTTTAATGATATTCATTGTGGCTCTTAAAGACTCCTCTGAATTCTTTTTCCATTTTTCAGCTGCAGGGCCCTCCTGGATAGACCACAGATATTTAGCCACTCATACACTTAGAAAGTCCTATTTATTTCTATATAAATTTAAGATCCTATCTTGGTTCCTCTGGCTTTTAAAAATTTGTGTAGGAGAAGTCTTATACAGATGAAGGGAAAGAAAATTAATATTGAGCTCATTTTCAGAGTTCAATTTAATTGAAAAACATTAAATGACCTACTATGGGAATATTGCTATGCTGGGCATCATAAGTCTTTTGTGTAAAAATGCAAACAAATTGTGAATCAGACTCCTATTTTGAGACTTTTCACTAAGGAAACTAATGCACTTTCTTACATACAATATTAATATTTCATTTTCAGTGAACCAGTCAAAGGATACACATGCAATATCATTTGTATTCGCCAAAATCTAATAATCAAAGTCATAATTTTTAAGTTTCCTATGATAGTTTTGGACAAAATTGATTTTTCTAATAGATGGGACAGGGATACACTATGGTTTAGTTCTATTATACTTTTATGTTTGTATGAAGGTTTTGTTTTCTGGAATTCTACCAATAACATTTAAGGAGAAGACCTTGCCATTTTTTAGATTTACTTGATACTTTTATTATTAAAACAAACTACATTAATTTGAATCTAGCTATTACAAATATCACTTTTAGTTTATGTATCAGCAATCTGACAGATTCAGTCAAGGATCCTTTCAGTAACATAGCCATCTTTCAGACCATAGGTACATACTGAAAATGGGTTATTTGTGAATCAGCTTAGTACTGGAGCCAGTGTTTCCAGGTAGAGTGTACCAGTTACTAACAATCTCAGATCTAGCATTTTCTTTTCTGGTTTGTCCTATTGCATGTAGGCTCAAGCCCTTAATAAAAATAAAATGATATCATAATATATATGATTCCTTTCATGTAGTTGTGTCTCATTTGAAAGTATACCATTTAATTTGATAGTGTGTATAGGTGTTTCTCATAAATATTAAAGAAGAAATAATTTTTTAAAGAGGCCAAATCAATGTTGTAAAGCTAGTCATCCCAGAAATGGGAACTGTGTATGGGGACAGGTGAAGGAGAATTATTATAAGAAGTTTTAATTAAGCTTGACCATGCAAATTCCTACTCTGTAACCAGGTTGAAATGAACCAGGGGAACTGTAGTTCACATTTGCCTCATAAGACCTTTTAGATTTTGAAAATACTTTAGATAGCATGATCTCTCACCTCTTCAAAAATAGATACGGCAGAAGCAAAACCTGAAGAGAGACATGCTAAATCAGCAGCAGTCGCCAACAATCTGGTTTCCTCCAAATATAGTGTAACTATTTCAGTACCACAGGATTTCTAGATCATAAGTCAACAATCTAAGCAGTCTCTTTAAATCTACGAAGCAATTGTATCGTCATGCTGCTATGTCAGGGTATAGGACTAGTTTTCTGGCTCCAGTTGTCTGATTAAACCATCTGTTCATAGCACTCTAAATAATTGGCTCACAAGGATGATATTATTAGAAAGCAAATATTTCCTTTTTCCCCAAGGACATTATTCTACCCAGAAATCTGATTTAAAAAACAAATTCTCACAATCTGACAAAGGAGATTACAATAGAGGACCTGGTTATAGTTTACACAAAAGACTAGGCTTGCCTAATATTTCTCTCAGATTTAAGCTAAGCCATATCATATGCTTTGGTAAACCACCGGTATTTCAAATAGGCCTTCAATATGGTCAACATGCAAAATAATATATGTGCTACACTTTTCAGGAGTAATCATAACTAAAATGTGAATTTTTTAAAAGATATGATAATAAATTTAAAATAGTTACTTTTGAGTTGATACATTTTTTTCAGATCTTTTATATAAAGGCTTGTAATTAATTAAAGGTACATGTAAATTGCTTCCTAAGGCTCCATATGGCTGCTAAAATAACTGTAATCTTAATAAAGTAATAAGTTAGGAAATTTCAGTAAATAATTTAAAAATTTCTGTGACTAAATAGTTAATAGATGAGCTTGGTTTAGTGGATAGAGAGATAGGCTCATATCCAAAAAGACCTGCATTCGAGTCCCATTTCCAATATAGTCTGATTATGTGACCCTAGGCAAATCCAAGAACTCTAAGTGACTTTTTGAGACTGTAAGTTGCACAGAAGGTGCCCACTTTCATTTTTTGATAGAGATTCCTTTTCAGTGATTTCTCTATACCAGTAGAATCAGCAGTCCAAAATCTATCCCTATCCCCACATAGTCAATAGAGGGAAATTCAGTTCATTTTCATGTTAGTACAAGTCCTAGTCAGTTGGTCACTTTAGTATTAATGGGAATAATCTCATTTGGCTTCATCCTCTCAACTCTTTGATAATTGTGAAATGAATATATGCAGTTTGTTAGTGTTCCCAATGGTGTTGTCTTTGCAGAGGTCAAAACTTTCAGCCTCATCCGAATGCAGTTTTTGTCAAAGAAAATAAAATTATGTCAAAGAAATAGGCTTTTTTTAAGTGCTTAAACAAATGTATAAATATATATGTATATATATATTTATATATTTAGTAAAACAGCCATACTTGTTTCTATTATTAGTATTATTATTCATTTGATTTCTAAAATACACAAAGCTAATTCCCTGGTGTGCATTGATGATGGCTCCTCAAAACACAAATTTATTGGGGAAGCTAGGTGGTGCAGTGGATAGAAGTCAGGAGGACCTGAGTTCAAATCCGGCCTCAGACCAAACACTTGACACTTGCTAGCTGTGTGACCCTGGGCAAGTCACTTAACCCCAATTGCCTAAAAGAAAAAAACAACATAAATTTATTAACATCTTTTCTGTAAAAATCACATCCCACATTCTAATTCACTGGTTATCAACACATTAAGCTTTCTTTGGGCAGCATTCAAAGTATATACTGACCCCTGAATCCTTGCTCTGCCAGTGACAGTGCTGAACATTACTAATTAATAAATATTCTGCTCCAATCCTCTGGCCTTCTGCAGACTTATAGTAATAACACCATTGTATAGTGGAAGTACTCTTGTTTGGTTACTGAGAAAAGGGACACATCCTGAAAGTTTCTACTCAATTAGAAAATAAGGTGATAACTATAGTGCTGATTGTTGTATTATGCTAAGAAGCCAGAAGTGAAAAAGTATACATGAAAATGATTCCAAGAAAATATTGGAACTAAGACCAGGGTTCAAGAGATCAAACTGAGGATGTAGCCCAGGATCAGCCCAAAAACTTTTGACTCAGAGACAAATAACAGGGGTATAAATCTGACAGTGCCCTCAGTTGGCTGTACTTAGCAGAGTAAAATTAGTCCAAACTTGTAGTTCCTTATAAATTTTATAGTACTTCAAAACTCCTGAAATACTGACCAACTAAGAGGCCTTAGCAACAGCTGTGACCTGTTAGAATGGAAGCTTCTTGACAACAGAGGCTATTTCACTTTTGATTTCTTATCCTTAGTAACTAACCTCACACTAAAACATCACATCTGGGCCCCCAGGGATTGAAATACTGAGTTAATCTATCTTTAACCATTGCTGTTGCTGCAAGACCCAATCAACTGCTCCAAGTAGGACTGATATCATTATTTCAATGGATGCCTTATTGATCCCATTCATGAACCTCTATTCCTTTCAGATTCACAATATCAATTCCCTAGTTGATAGACATTAGTCGCTCCATGGTAACTTGCTCGGGAAAGGAAATACAAAAAAATGCAAAGGCTTCTAGGAACTCAGATACAAGCTTACCTGGTTGAGTCCACATACCACCTGGGTGATATATCAATGATATTAAGTGGAAGAGGCCTTTACTCACTATTCATTAGTCACTTACTGCCATCTAGAGAATTGCAACCAGAGGTCACAAAGGGCTGTTGTTTGTATACCCACTATCATTAATTGTTCCAGCTTTGTAGCCAATTAGGGGAATCCTTATCTCACTACATTCTTCACTACCGTAGTACCTGACACATTGTTAGAATATAAGAATGTTTGTGGCCCAATAATGTGAAAAACTGTAATTTTTCAATACTTTTGACTGTATTAACGGTATAGAAAGGAGGTTAGGAAAGTATTCAACTCCATAGCATAACTTTCCCACATTATTGTCCATGTCTTCAGCATAGTCTTGGAACAGATTCCATAACACTCCTTGAAGTAAAGATTTCAATAATTTATTACTAGATAAATATTCACATATGTAAACATGTACATGTATGTACTTATGTACATGTATACATCTGTACATGTTGTATATGTGAATTTATGCTTATATGTACATAAGTATATATTACATGTATGGATATATACACATATATTTCTTGCTCTCAGTACTTTACTATTTCTAATTGTTTGTCTTTCCTTTGATATCAAAGACCAGCCATTTTAGATACCTGTCTCTAATATTAATGTAAGGAGAACAGGCATTGAAAAATCAAATGTAAACAGAAACTATTCTTCATAAACAAAAGTTCAGAACATCATTGATGGATCTTTGCAGTATTATCATCTTCTATGACAAGAGATCCAAATAGAGTAGCAAAGTTACTACAAGAGAACACATAGATAGTTAGTGGATCATATTTAAGGATTTTATTGGTTGGTCAATATATCATATAAATCAAAGCTCACCCTTAAGAGAAGAGTTATTGATGCTTGAAAATATAGGCAAAGTATATATATATAAGTGACAACATTTTTATATCACAATAGAGATGAATCGTCATAGAAGTTGGAGTAACCCTGTCTGGACTTGGGAAAAGCTAGATCCTTGTTGTCCTGGGTTCTTTAATTTAAGACATTATCAAGAAATCAGAGGATATTTAGTAGAAAAGCACAAATAAGATTCAGAGATAAAGGAAAAATTAGATCTAACAATAATGGTAAATGAAACTTGGATTAATTCAGCCTAAAGAACAGAGAAAATATTTAAATATAAAGGTAGCTTGATGCAGTAGAAAAGCAAAGCCATAACCAGGAATCATGGTGCATGGGGAATATTCATCTGAGGATTATATAGTAAGAGACTGCATGCCTCAGTCAAATGCACTTGTATTAGGCAACACTTAGAGGAGTCAAAAGGTAAAGGGAAATGGTAATCTGGGGCAAGAATTCATGGTGAGTGGGAAGGGAAAAGAGTAGATAGAGAGAGTCCATAGGAATGGTTGAATACAGAGTAATGACTGAACAAAAGACTGCAGAGAGGAAAAAAAAAAAACAACTTCCCAGATATTGATAGTCTGTTTTAAAGTCAGAGATGTCCTGATCTAGTTATGGCCCTGGAGACACAGCTCTGAATTTAGAATCATAAGGTCTGGGTTTACACCCTGGCTCTGACACTTATGTGACCATTTGTAAATTACTTAAATTCCTTCAGATAGACTCTGCAGTTTCAAATTGAAAAGGTTAGACTGCTTAATCTCTAAATCCTTCTGAGCTTAAAATCCTCTAATCTTTTACTAGTTGTTGGAGATACCTAATCTTTCACTGCATTTTTCATTATCACTCTTGTTTTAACATGTGCGTATATACACACATATACATGCATGTGTATATATATATACATTATATGTATATATGTGTATCTAGATGTGTGTATACACATATATACCCATATATGCATGTGTATGTGTGCATATATATAGAGAGAGAGAGAGAGAGAGAGAGAGAGAGAGAGAGTAGAAGGAACTTCTAGTTATCACTTTCCTCTATCAATGTAGGTTGGCATCTTTTCAGCAAATTATCCTCTCAGAAGGCTTCATGGGTACAGAGAACTTGAGTGACTTGCCAAGGGTCACAGAGTCATTATTTGCCAGAAGTAGGATGACAATTGCTCTTCCTGACTCCAAAGCTGGCTCTGTATTGATTGCTCAATCCTTCTGTCCTAAGTATTACGCAGGATCCTGAGTAAAAGTGAGAGATAGACTATATAACCTCTTTAGCCCTACCACTTTAACCCAATCACTTTTATTCACCAATTTCCAAAGAGAGAGTCAGAATATAGTCATAAATAACTATACCTAAGCAATCATGGTTATTATGAAGAATATATCTTTCCTACCTAGTTCTATTTGGACTTAACAAGCAAACTTACTTAAGTCCTTCAGATGTCTCCCTAAAATTAGGTAGAACAGGATGAAATGAATATTGTAATAAGTTTTCTTCATAAAACAGCATGCTGTAAGGAAAATTCCATAAATTCTTTGAAAAAATCTTTTGTAAAACATAGATTGAAATTCATGCTACACTTAATGATATGTCACACATAATTAGCTATCATTATACTTCACACTCATACTCTGAGTGCCACAGGGCAGAATTTAGAACCAGGGAAACCTAGGATTGAATCTCACATTGGATACTAGCTGTGTGACCTTGGGCAAGTCAGTTCAATTCTCTGGCTCTCAGTTTCCTAATTGATAAAATCAAGGGTATAGAGTTCATGATCTTGGAGCTCCTTATCAAATCTAAACTTTCTATGATTCTCCTTTTTCTTTTCTAAGAGAAGTTAGGAAATACATGATTCTACTCTTATTCTTTAAAGAGCCAAAATAGTGTATTTATAATCCACTGTTTTCAATGATAGACAAAGTAGTTCAGTGCTCTTCTGCTGGCACATGAACTTTTAAATTGCTTAAATAATCCACAAATCAATGTTTGTTTCTACAGTGAAAGGAAGATATTACCTTCATTCTGATAGAATTTAGACAATCCTGTGGAAATTTCAAATAAATCATATAATTTGGATATCTAATGTATATTAAGCGCAAAACACAGAATTTTTCCTCTTTAGTCATATGTCTTTCATTAAGGCAGGTGTTTTAGAAAAGCAACTTCCTGCATTCTCTGGGTTAATGTTAATGTTTAGTCTAGTCAGGCAATTACACACTAGGTCTGATTTGATGATTCATCCATTCAGGGCCAGAAACTCCTGAGCATAGGCCAAAAATCTTAACTTTCTCATTCCAGGACTCAGGCTCTACTTTTCAGTGACTTCTACTCTAAAGGCCTGAAAGGAGTCTACTATGTCCCTAAAAACTATTCTAAACCAGTACTCTGAATTCCTCATTAAATGTATTTTTTTAAATGAACTAAAGGGATACAATTAAATTAGACTCAGAAACTAAATCTCTGGGATAGGCAATTTGATGTAGTTGAAAGAAGCTAGCCCTTAGAGACATGATTTTATATAAAATATTTTAATTTAGAATTGAGAGCAAATAGACAAATCACTTAGCCTATCCAAGCCTCAATTTCCTCACCTGTGAAATGGGGATAACAATATTACCTGCTTCACAAGATTGTTATGAGGAAAATTTTGAATATCTTAAAATGTTTCATATATTCAAGTCATTAATCTGACTATAGTTGTTATTTATTTAAATAGCAATTTTATCATCATATTTAAAGAGTAGTTGTAGTTAAACGCCAAAGTGAATTCATTTGCTCTGTCTCTCTTGAAAACAGTACCAAATGGACAATAAGGGTCTAGAGGTACAGAAAAAGAAATATATTTGAGGTATAGATGGCATATTCCTAACTAAATCTCTCTCAGGATATTCATTATATATAGATCATAGGGTCATAGGATTATCAGTTTAGTTATGGAAGGGACCTTGGTGGACATCTTGTCTAAGTCCACCATTTTACATATGAGGAAAGTTAGGACCAAAGGAATTAGATTAGGTGTGAATTGTCCAAAGTCACATAGGTAGTAAAGTGGTAGATATAGGAATTGTAACCCACCTGGTGACTCCCAATTACATGGATCTTTCCATTTGACCATGTATTTCTGATTAGCAGCAGGAAGGACAAACAGACAAATCAGAACATTAGAGAAAGCAGGTGGGACTCCAGAGTTTACTTAACTCAACCTTCTTAATATATATTCATGGGAACTGGGTCCCAGAGACATAGGGAAAGTTACCTAAGATCTTATACCTAGTTAATGAACAATTTTCCTTGTGTTACCAGAATAAAAACATGCCTCTAGTAGCAGGGAATTATGTTGTATTATTATTGTGTTGCTAATTATTTTAAATCTTACACTACATTTTGCAGATATATGACAATTCTTTTGTTTTTGTTTTTTTTAGGCAATTGGGGTTAAGTGACTCACCCAGGGTCACACAGCTAGTAAGTGTCAAGTGTTTGGTGTGAGGCCAGATTTGAACTCAGGTCCTCCTGACTTCAGGGCCGGTGCTCTATCCACTGTGCCACCTAGCTGCCCCGATATATGACAATTCTTTGAATTTGGGATTTCATCCAAGAAGGCTCTCTCTCACTTTAGAAAAAAAAAATTGTCTCAGTCTTCTCATTCTATGAAAATCTAATCTATGCCCTTCCCAAAGTCTTTCATGGAGCATATATACTCTTCCACTTTTTCTCTTGGTCTTTTATCTTTTTTGTGCACATAAATGCAACAGTATTACTATCACTTCATCTCCTTATATAATCAACCTACCTCCTTTTCTGAGTGTCTATTTCTGTGAGAGTATATCATATGTCAATTTTTTGTGAACATATCATCACTGTTTATTGCTAGTGCAGTAAAAAAAAATAGATCTCTTGTGTGGCATAGTGACTAGAAAACTGGCTTTGGAGACAGGAATAACTTCAAGTCTTCTCTCTGACACATACTAGCTGTGTGATCTTAGCCAAGTCATCCAGTCTCTCATTGCCACCCCCTAGATGCTTTATAGCTATAAAATAATCTTGTATGATCTTTATTAAAGGCAGATAATATGTTGAAGGAATATCTGTAAGCCTGTATCTTCCTCTAGAAAGGCAAATAATTTTTTTGTGTGTGTCATCAAACCAAAAACACAATGGGATATTGTTTTTGATAAAATGTTTGACTATTTGTATGGCTTTTCATATCTACTTTAGAAAATTACCTCTGATCTGATTTTGACCTTTGTTAGACCAGTTGGTAATCTGACAAAACAGAAATGGATGATTCCAAAATGACTATCATCTTAATAACCATTTGGTCCTCATCTTTCAGTTTTTTTGTGATATTATTCTGTACTTACCAAGTCTAAGAATAGCTGAATCTCATATTTAAGAATAATAATAACAACAACAACAAAACAAGTATGAAACCCCTAAGTAGATTTTGATTTTTTTTTCTTACTTTAATTTCTAGGTGGCCTTGTGGATAGGGAATGGCACTTGGAGTCAGGAAGACCTGAGCTCAAATTCTCATTCAGATACTTCCTAGCTATTTGATTCTAGGCAAGTCATTTGACCTCTGACTTCCTCAATTTCCTCAGTGTACAGTGGGAATAAAAATAATATCTACATCCCCGTTGTATAGTAAAGATAAAATGAGATAATATTTGTAACGTACTTTGCTACCTTAAAGGGCTATGTCAGTGTCCTGTATTATCATTATCATCATCATCATCATCGTCATCATTATCATTATCTATTTTGTTAGAGGTAGCCTAGTATAGTGGGTAGAGATCCACTCTCAAAATGACAAAGACCTGTGGTCAAGTCTCACAACTAACATATGCTGGATTAGGTCCTTTGACAAGTCACTCATCTTCTATGTGCTCTGACACACTTTTTTTTAATAGTATAAATTTGTAGCACTATAAAAATTTTAAATTATAAATTTAATACTATAAATTGAATCAACAGTGGTAGTTTCCTCATCTGGAAGTTCCCTTTGTCAATGAAATCATTTCCATTTCCTAGTTCTTATATCTTTGCTCTTTTGTTGTTGCTTTACTGATGATATATAAAGACAATTGAGTTTGGTATATGTAACATCATTAGAACTGTTCTGAATAACAATGCTAATTCCAGATCTTGTGGTAACTTATAGTAGTAGGACTTGGCAGGTCTACTTACAATGACTTGCCAATGTGATCTAATTATCATAGTACCACAGATTTAAAGGTATAAAGAAACTTAGAAGAAATCTAGACCAATCCCACATTTTACAGATAAGGACACTGAGGTAGAAAGAGATTTACTGAAATGCCTAGAGTCACACTAATAGTAAGGGTCTGAGACAGGATTTGAAGTCAGGTCTCACAGACTTTTAGTCTATTGTTCAGTCTACTACTCTACATATAATCATAAATTTAATAAAAATCCATTCTTTGGTCCTTATTCATCCAACAGGCCCTCTACAACTTGTCTGTATATTGTGTGGTATTGCTAACACTGAGATGAACTCTTCATCATGTTTTACAAATCTCTACTTTCACTCTATAACTTCCTACTCAAATCAAATGCCAAAAGGAATAAGATGCAGAAGTCTGGAAGAAAGAAATCTTGTGTGTCAAAGTGTTCAATACCTACCTATCTCTCCCACAATAATCATTTCACTTGCGGGTTCATTTCAAAGGGCCTGGTCAGAGGCATGGGCTTTGCTTCAGTTCTGGCCCAAAAGATCGATAGCGTGTTTTCTAACCACCTAAAGAAAATTAAAGCAAAATAGTAGAGTAAAATTAGACCACAAGAAAAGAAATGGGGCTTCCTCATGGAGTTGATTAAATGGAAGTTTTAATCCATCATACTTTTGAAATATGTAAATGTAATTTGTTGAAGGAAAGGAAGTTAAATGTGGTTGGTTTTCTAGAATAACAAAGCAAACACTGACTTAGTAGTACAATGATGGACACAAGGCAGTTTTATTTAGAAGCAATATTGTCTGGGACAAGGCCTTCCCACTTCCACCCATCACTCCTAACTTTTCCCCCAACAAAAATGTTCCCATCATCTTTTGCTGAGGGGAAAGGGGAGTGGGAATCCTATTTTCACAAGCTTCTCAATATGCCAAACATATTTCTTTTGTGGTGTGAAGCAGTTTTCACAAGTTAGAAATCTGCCATTTGGCCAGATAAAAGAGAGCATCTCTCTTAATGAATATAACTATAAAATTTTGTCCAGTGCAAATCAAAGGAAAATACTGTGGTTGGAGCATGATCTTATTCATTCCTAACAAGTAGAAGCATTACCCTAGGCAAAAGTTATGAGGACTAGCCCTAAATTAAATATACATTTAAAGAAGATTATTTCATTTTACCTATGAAAACACAGTCATAATTAACCAGAATGAAAATTTCACGAACATTTTGGTTTAGGACATTGAATGTTTCAGAGTAAGGAATGAGGTGATATTTAAACATTGCTTTCTCAAGCCCCCCTCTGAATAGATCTAGATTTAAAAACAAATTTTTCCTCAATTGCTTTCAGAGATAACTGACTTTTTAAGTTTGAATTGTTTAAAATGCATCTGAATCTTTTTTTTTTTACTGTAGCTCCTTCATTCCCTAGTTCCTGGGTCCAAATCACAGAACAAACCTCCCTCTTAAATGCCATTTGTGACTATATAACCCCCCCCCCCCCCCCCCAAAGCCTGGGACTTTTCAATATGCTATGTCTCTGTGTTCATTTTTCATAAACTCTTTCATTCCTTTCCTAACCCTTAGAGATTCAAAGGGGATACTTAATATTTTGAAAATATTTGCAATTTCCTTGGCTTTCAATTGCTATTACTATCTTCTCCACTTTTTTTCTAAGGGTCAGCACCTGCATTTCAAAGGTCAAGTTTTTGTAGATCTTTACAAAAAAAAAGACATTCTTTTGCTGAACATATTAAAGAAAGCATTATTTTGAGAGCATAACAATTGTTTTCCCAAGTAACAGTTATTTGGTTTTTCCCCCTCCCAACTTATTCAATCTCACAGGACACCAAAAACAGCATTGCTTTTCACTAGCAATATTAAGAAAGATACTGTGAAAGTTCATTCTTCCCTTTTTACCCCTCTTTTTTTTTTTACTCCAAACAACAAATTTCTATTTGTACACTCCAGTTTTGTTCCTGTTCTATATTTGTAGAAGCTCTATTTATGGTGAATCCCACCCTTCTCCTCAGCCACAATCACAGAGAACAGCAATAGTGATATTTTGTTGAGCTAGGAGGAGACTGAAAGAAATTAGGCTAGGTTCTTTCTAAGGTAATGCATCATCTTTTTGCTGAGTTTTTATCACTATTTTATAGTTATTCACCTTGCTATTTATCTGTATACAGTAGGCAGTTTTATAGAGGAAAGATGATTTAGGTCAACCAATGTTTGTGGGATGTAAATGTTGTGTACACTGGGTAAATAAAGAAGCCCCACTTTAAATTTTGGAAATTTGTTATTTTTCTGCTTTTCCATATTGAATAATAATGGAGATTTTTCAATTTCAATTTAAGCCCCAAAGGACAAAGAAACACATGTATACTCACACATTTCTCAAGTAAATAACTCCAAAAATAAAATGTACATTTGCAGGGAGGGGAATTGAGCATGATTACTCTGTCAGGGAAGAAAAAAAGAAGAATTGCAGACCTTGGCAAAAAGGAATTTTGTGGTCAAATCTGTGGTTACATCTGTTGGGAAAAAATAGAAAAAACAAAGAGAAAAAAATCACCTTTTCTTCCCAAAATGGATTTGTTACTTCCCAGTGTAAGGCTCTTTGATTCTTGTACCACAAAGATTAAATGATCCTCCTGAACATGGAGTCTCCTGGTCATATCCTGATATATCAGTGATGGCTCAGAGATAAGGGAGGTTGGGAGTAGGAAAGAAAAATAAATGAGGAAAGGAATAGGAGACATTGCTAATCAAACAATCATTTGTTCATAGCAGTGATTGTGTGTTCGTATATTAATGTTTGGGTTCCCTCTTTTATCCAAAGAATTTGTATGACTCCTAACAATGAGCAACAAAACCAGCACAGAAAATTGTTTACCTTGGAACAAAAACAAAAACAAAAACATTCATTTCAAAGCAAACTGTACTGCACAGCATTCTAGGGTAAAACTCAAATATCTGCCTAAGCATTAAAGCAGAAATTTGTTTTCACAATAGGAAGAAATAGCAACTAGAGATGACCACTTTTTACCTACTAAGGCTAAACATATATGAAAGGCAAGGGACTCTGAGACAGGAAAACAAAAATGGGGTGAAAAAAAGCAATAACTAGCAATATTTTCCAAGACTTTTAACTCTTTTACTCCCAGAAAGTACTTCAGTGACAGAAAGAACCCACAAAATTTTCTAGTTGACACCAAAACAGCTTAACAAATAGTTTTTATAAAATTAAACCAAAAATTCTATGCAGCTTATAAAATTTTCATTGACCAAATTGATGTTTATCAATATTGACTTCATCTCTTCTGAACAATTCTCACCTACTCTTAACATTCTCCATTACAGATAGTTATTTCAGTCATAAAATCAGCTCTACCGCAAGTATCATCTACCAAAAGTAAACAAGGTTCTATTGTATTAAATTTAATATAAAGTTTTAAACAGAACTATTCCTGGCAAAATATTGTAGTTTCATATATAGTCCTCTTTTATTGCTGTTTTCTTCATATGCTGAAATGTTTATTGATGTTAGCTGAGTTCATTTTTTTAAAATTAAATGAAAAAATAGAAAAAGAAAGAAAGAAAGGAAGGGATGAAGGAAAGAAGGAAGGAAGGAAGGAAGGAAGGAAGGAAGGAAGGAAGGAAGGAAGGGAGGGAGGGAGGGAGGAAGGGAGGGAAGGAGGGAGGAAGGAAGAGCCACACAGAAAAGAAATGCTTATTTGGCTTCCTTACATTAGATACCTTATTTTGCTTTGACCCTGGACTTGTGAACAAATGTTTATTTTTACAGATTTATTGGGATTTTAACTTCAAAGACTCAGAATGCTTTCACTGGAAAAAAACTTTATAATTCAACTACTTCAATCCAAGCAGTTTACAAATGAGGAAACTGAGATATAGAGTGGGGAAATTATTTCCCCCAAGATCACCCATTATAATTGGTGATTTGGGGACATGGATGTGGAGCAAAATTCTTTGCTACTTTCTGATTTTTATCACATTTAAAACATACGTCCAGCAGTACGAGCACTATTGTTGGAAGACCTTCTGTTCTCTATCTAAACAGGAAAATTTAAATAGATGAAGCAACCTAAAATAAGAACAGTGAAAAATATTAAAAAACAAAATTTGACCTTCCACAAAATTCTGGTTCTATATCTGGATGAAAGTCAGAGGCATTCCTGTTTCTTCTGCTGCTGCTTTTGTTGCTGTTTTTGAGGTTGTTGTTTCTTCTGTAAAATTATGGCATCATTTTATGCTCTCTGTTTTTAATTAATTGGAAAAATAACAAGTAAAACAAAACAAGCTTGTAAGCCATCTAGTGAAACAGTAAAATCATGTGGTGCCATGAGGAAAAGTCTAAATTAGTTCTATTTAACATTTTTCATAGCCAGTAGGGGTAAATAAAAATAGCTGATTGTATTATGAAGGTGACCTATAGGCAGAAAATGGACATGTAATATAGTTGAGCATTCAAGCACTGTATGTTGATCTAGTAATGCAAGGGGGAATCAAAACTTCTAAACAAATGAAAGAGGCACATCCAAGGAGAGAATTCCAGAACCTTGGGGTGGGGGGAAGGGAAACAAAGAAAAGGAAGTTAAATGTGAGAGGCAAAGAGATATATGATAAATAAATCTCACCCAAGAAGGTATGAATGAGTTAAAGAAGATTTCTAAATGTACCCAAAAAGGGCAGGGGGTGGAAATTATGTATTGTTAATAAAAAAAAAAGTGGTTAAAGAAATCAGGATTAGAAAAATATTGGTACAAATAAAGGGAAATATTTAGGTCTAAATGTTTTATTTCAGGTTCAAGTATCCCAAAAGATGACCTAAATTACCAGTATACACATGCACACACACACACACACACATTATATATACATATGTGTATATGTATATGTATATATGTGTGTACACACACACACACAAGTGCACGTGTATCCTTCTCATGGGCTATTGAATCAATGGGGCAAAATTTATGGATTTTACTGATAAATTGTTATTTCTTCTTAACCCAGATTCATAAATAGAGACATCATAACCTTTTTCATTGTCAGCATGAATGTAGGGCAAAAGTCACCAATTTCCCATAATGTTCTTCACTGACACTTGAGCTATGTTTTACTTGATAACTTATATGGATCTGGCACTAGGTAGCAGAGGCTAGGAAGAAGTTGAAAAACAAATCATTTATCTTAATCTATTAAGGTAGCCTAATTACAAAAATAGGTAGTGAATTCAAGGACGAAATGGTTATCTGATGACCCTGTGTGTGTGGGTGTATGGATGTGGGTGTTTGTGTGTGCACATGTGCCACCAGCAAAGAATGAAGGAGTAGCTCTGGGCCTGACTAACAAAAAAGTAAAAACAAATTTTAGGATCAGTCCCTAGGCATGCTGTCCAGGACAAGGTCCTCCTTTATGGAAAGCTCAGTAATAGTGGATAATTTCTCCAGGAGATGGCAGCAGCAGCTTAGTGAAGAAGAAACAAAGAACAACTTCAAAGACAGAAAATAGCAACTGAAGAGGTAGAAATAGAATAGAACAGTAAAAAGTTTGCACCGGCTTGCTGTGAGATAGCCATGAGATTTGTTCTAAATATGTGGTTTTATTGTTGTTCAGTCTTTGTGACCCCATTTGAGGTTTTGTAGTAAGGACCCAGAAGGGGTTTCCCCTCTTCCTTTTCCAGATCATTTCATAGAAACCTGAAACAAACAGGATTAAGTGACTTGCCCAGAACCCAGGAAGATTAGTCTTTCTGAATCCATGCCTGCCACTATATTCACTGTGCCACCTAGCACCCCTTCAAGCTATGACACAACCCTAATAGTATGAGTTTTCTGAGGGCTACTCTATGTGCCAACAATATGAAAATTTGTGAGATATTATAGCCCATTGTTTATTGATGGAAAAGATTATATTACTTGATTTTCCCTTGTTATTTATTTTGTCATTCTCTCTAAATGAAAGTATTGCTATGTAATTAATGACTCCTGCCTAATCAATTCCTAGATGATATATTAGAATAATGTCTATATTACATTGACTTTAGGGTGGCTAATATGTATGACCTGTATTTTACATAATATCATAGAATTTCAGAGGTAGGTGGAAGCTGTGAGGTTGTTTAGTCCAATACCTTTATTGAATTTTAGCAAAAAAGTACCCAAATAAGCACTAGACTGTACAATCTCCCTCCTAACTTCTATGTGGCATTAGCTTACCTAACATGCTTCTGTCAGAAGTTCCTTCCTGATACAAGGGCCCAGGTACACTTTGGAGACCTCTGGCTTTTTTGATCCTTTGCTTTATCTAAGTAGAACTTGAAAATTTTAATATTTGACAATCACTCAATAATGGTCCCTACTTCCATTTTATAAATGTTAAGGCTCATAAGGCTTTGACACAGAGAATAGTTTTGTTAACACAGTAAAGATACAGAAAAGACTCTTATCGGCTAATCTAGATGGTCAAGAAATAATGTCTCTTGGCCTTCTGGTGGAATATCCATGATAGAATTTATTAGATTTATAGTACTGCCTTGGGTGGAGCAAGTCACTCTAGTGATGTCTTTGATCCTCTTTGATACTCTTGGGTGGAGACTAGAGTTAGAAGAGACTTATCCAGAAACAACTCTGCTATTTATTGCTGACAACTCTCCCCCTGTCAGTGTTCTGCTATTGTATACATTCCACCAAAAACTGTGAGTTTAATTCTATTACTGCCATTGCCTTCATTTCTATTTTACTCTTTTTCTCTGTTCAACTTTCCTCACTCAGAATATGGCATCAAATAATAAGCAGCTTGGTCATGAAGCGATTATGCCTGTCTTGATCAACAGTGCTTCTTTCCCATCTTCAGTAACAGAATAACTTCCATCTATTTTAACCTTCTATGGTTTTAGCACCATAGAAATCCTGACGTCCTACTTTCTCTCAGGTGGCTATAATAAAGCCTCTCTCCACTCAGAGGAGTACAACTATAATTCTGAAATGACTTACAGGATCCCCAACCATATAATTATTTCCTATCTCAGCTTCTTTCCACTTTTCCATCCTCCTCTAGTCAATCTTGGCCAGGTTGTGCAAATAAACCCAGGCTGCTTCTAAAAGAAGATGGTGGGGATGGGAAGGTAAGGGGAAAGCAATAGTTGTTCTGAATCATAGGTGGAACTTCTAGGTAGTGTAGTGACTAGAGTACTAGGCCTGGGGTCAGGAAGACTCTTCATGAGTTCAAATCTGGCCTCAGGCACTTATTTGTTGCGTGACCCTGGGCAGGTCACTTGACCCTGTTTGCTTTCTTTCATCATCTGTAAAATATTCTAACGATTGAAGAGGCAAACCACTCCAGTATCTTTGCCAGAAAACTCTAAATGGGGTCATTAAGAGTTGGACATGGAGGAAATAGATTTCAAGGAGCCAAGATGTTGGAGTAAGCAGCCAATGGCCATAACTCTCCCATATTCACCTCCAAACAACCATAAAATAATGCCCCAAAACAAATCCTGGGATAACAGAGCCAGCAAAAAGATGGGGTGAAATGATCTTTTAGCCCAAGAAACTTGGAAGATCAGCAAGAAAGGTCAGTCTCATTTGGGTTAAAGGGGAACAAAGTCCAGGGTAGAAAGTGTCCCAGTAAGCCATCAGTGAGCCCCACCTCAGCAAACCAGCAAAAGATCCTGAGCCCCAGTGCAATGGAGTAGGCAGATGCCAACACCAGACAATGCCCCCCTACCCCAGACACACATACACATACACACATGTGCCTCAGCATAGGCAGGGGAAAAGGCAGACTCCAGCTCCAAGAATCACCACATGCTTTAGCATAGTCCTGGGCAAACAAGCAGCTGCCAGTGGCCAGACTACCCTGTACATCAGTGTAGCCCTGGGAAACACAGAAACACCTCACCAGCCTCAACACATGTCAGACACAAGCAGTAGCACCTCACCTCAGTAGCTTGTAAGTTGCCAGACTCCCACAGCCTCTAGCAACACCACCCCCACCCCAACCAAGCACCAGACAGGAGGGACCCTCACAGGCTTCAGGGGAACATCCCTGCAGCACCAGGTGAACAGCTTGGCCTGCAGACCCTGGCACAAGAAGCCTGAGACAGTGCTCCTCCCACCCCAGGAGCAGAGCTAAAATTTAAAAGAAAGGAAAAAGGCAAAAAAAGATGATCAAAAAGCAACTAAAAAAATCTGACCAGAGAAAGTTATTATGGTGAACAGGGAAGATCAAGACACAAACTCAAAAGAGGACAACGATGTCAAAACACCTATGAGCAAAACCCCAAAGAAAAATGAGAAGTGGTCTCAAACCAAGAAAGAACTCATGGAAAACCTCAAAAAAGAACTTAAAAATCATATAAGAGGTAGAAGAAAAAAATGGGAAAAGAAATGTGAGTGGGACAAGAGAATTATGGGGTAAAAAAGTCAACAGCTTAGAAAAAGAAAACAACTGCTTAAAAAGTAGAATTGGCCAAATGGAAAAGGAAGTACAAAAGCTAACTGAGGAAAATAACTCCTTAAAAGTTAAAATTGGATAAATGGAAGCTAATGACTCTATGAGACATCAAGAATCAATCAAACAAATTCAAAAGAATGAAAAAATAGAAGAAATGTAAAATACCTCATGGGAAAAACAACTGACCTGGAAAATAGATCCCAGAGAGATAGTGTCAGAAGCATTTGACTACCTGAAAGCCATAATCAAAAGAAGGACCTGGACAGCATCTTTCAAAGAATTATCAAGGAAAACTGCCCTGATATCCTGGAACCAAAGGGCAGAATAAGCATTGAAAGAATCCACTGATCATCTCAGGAAAGAGATCCCAAAATAAAAACCCCAAAGAACATTATATTCAAATAACAGAACTATCAGGTCAAGGAAAAAAAATACTTCAAGTGACCAGAAAGAAACAATTCAAATACCAGGGAGCCACAATCAGGATTATACACATCTCAGCAACTACAACATTAAAGGATCAGAGGTCATATTCTGGAAGGCAAAGGATTTAGGACTTCAATCAAAATCAGCTACCTGGTGAAATTAAACATAATACTTCAAAGGAAAAAAAGTGATCAATCAATGAAATAGAAGAATTTCAAGTTTTCATAAGGAGAACAACAGCAACAAAATTGATCTCCAATATCAAGACCCAAGAGAAACCAAAAAAGGAAAAAGAAAACATAAGAGATTCAATGGAGCCGAACTGTTTGCATCCCTATATGGGAACATGATACTTGTAATTCTTAAAAATTCTGCCTCTAAATACCACTGGAAAGAATATACATAGACAGAAGGTACAATTATAAAATGAATTTGAGGGAATGATATGAAAATAATTAAGAGATGAGAAAGAGGACTACACTGGTGCAAAAGAAAGCAAGAGGTAGACTAGGGTAAATTATTTCACATGAAGAGGCATGAAAAACCTATTACAGTGGAGGGGAAAATGGGAGGGTGGGCAATGAGCATCTCTTCAACCTTAATCTCTTCAGTACTGGCCCAAAGAGGGAATAATATACACAATCAGTTGAATATAGAAATCTGTCTTACCGGACAGGAAAGTAGGCGGAGAGAAGATTAAGTAAAAGGGAAAAGGAAAATGACAAAAGAGAGGGCAGAGAGGTGAGATGGTAGACAGTAAAACACTATTGAGGAGGGAAAGGGTGAAAGGAGAGAGAGGACAAACATGAGGAAAAATACGATGGAGGGGAATACACAGTTAGTAATCATAACAGTGAATGCGAATGGGATAAACTGTCCCATAAAAAGGAAGCAGATAACAAGAGTGGATCAAAAACCAAAGTACTACATTATGATATTTGTAAAGAATACACTTGAAGCAGAGAGACAAACACAGAGTAAAGGGAAGGGGCTGGAGCAGAATCTATTGTGCTTCAGCTGAAGTAAAAAGAAAAAAGCAGAGGTAGCAATCCTGATCCCAGACAAAGCAAAAACAAAATAGACCTAATTATAAGAGATAAGGAAGGAAACTACATCTTTTGAAAATTTACCATAGACAGTGAAGTAATATCAATACTAAACATATATGCACCAAGGGGTATAGCATCCAAATTCTTAAAGGAGTACTTAATTGAGTTACAGGTTCATGACTAAAGAAGAGACAGAGAGTATTATAAAATGTAAAATACATAATTTTGACTATATTAAATTAAAAAGCTTTTACAGAAACAAAACCAATGCAACCAAGATTAGAAAGAAAGTAGAAAGTTAAAAAACAATCTTTACATCAAGTGTCTCTGATAAAGGCTTCATTTCTCAAACATATAGAGAATTGAGTGAATTTATAAGAATAGAAGTTGGATAAATGGTCAAAGGATATGAATAAACATTTTTCAGGTGAAGAAATCAAAGCTCTCTATAGGCATATGAGGAAGTGCTCTGAATCACTTTTGATTAGGGAACACTTTTTTTTGAGATAGCATTTTGTTTACTATATTCCTGCAAGATCTGAACACTCCCATGCTCATCCTTTACACAAGCCAGGCCCTGTATTAAGCAGTTCACAACTATGTGTTTCTCCCAACAACTCTGGGAGATAGGTGTAAATAATTATTTTTCCTTTTGTACATACAAGGACTGATTAGAGTCTCTAATTTACTACCATTACAATATTTTCAATTCAATCAATTTTTATTTATAATGACTAGTGGCATTAACTAAACTACATTTTGCACAAGGTTCCATTATTTATAGTCAGCTCATATTCAAAAAAATTCATGGTGATATTCCCAACTTCCCATTGCTGCTTCTTTGTTTCTTTGAGTTACCCAAATAGCCAAACCAATTCCTTTAAATATTCTAAATTACTAATCCTTTTGCATGACTATTTAAAGCACAGCAAAGAAACAACACTTTCTCTATCAATCAGTTAATTAACATGCCTTTTATGAAATTTATTTTGTCATATTGATTGGAGAAGGAATACATATAGCAACTGTCAAAGGGTCCAGTGATTTTAAAAAATTCCTAAATCTTTTCTATTTCAGTGGGATTGAAGACACTCTCTGAAATCTCCTTTTCAAAATTCTAAAACCCTTTACTTTCATTATTTTTTTCTTCTTATATTTTTTATTATCTCAACTCTGCATTTTAAGAAAGCCAGAAATCAAGAACAAATTAAAATGTAGCCATTCAATTAAAAACAAAAACAAAAACAACAAAGCACTGAGACAGAAGATTCTGATCCAGAAGATTTTCTTGCTTCTGAGATTTTCCCTTCATACCTGGCTAAACTTCAAATTGCGTGTGTAAATTACCTTTCCAGGTAACATCCATTTTCCATCAATAGCTCTGCTTGGACTTCTGGGAACATCATTCCCCAGCCCCGACCCTAGGATAAACTGATCACCTGAAATCTCAACATCATGCTGATTGACTCAGTTTTGATACTCAAAACTGCAGCTCCCTTAGTTATCTCTCCCCTCTGATTGGTGGATTGCAGGGAGGAGAAGTAAACTCTTCCCAAAGGCTTCCTTTTTGTTTTGTTTTTTTTAATTTTTTTAATTTTTTTAATTTTTTTAAATTTTTTTTAATTAATAAATTTATTTATTTTTAGTTTTCAACATTTACTTCCACAAGATTTTGAGTTCCAAATTTTCACCCCATCTCACCCCTCCCCCCACCCCAAGATGGCATGCATTCTGAATACCCCTTCCCCTAGTTTGCTTTCCCTGCTATCTCTCCCCCCTTCCCCTCCTATTTTCCTGTAGGGCAAGATAGATTTCTGTACCCCATTTCCTATATTTCTTATTTCCCAGTTGCATGTGAAAACATTTTTTTAAACATGCATTTTTAAAACTTTATGTTCCAAATTTTCTCCCTTCATCCCTCTCCACTCACCCTCATTGAAAAGGCAAGCAACTCAATATGGGTTATACATGTGCAGTTATGCAAAACACTTCCATAGTAGACATGCTGTGAAAAACTAACTCTATTTCCCTTAATCCTATCCTGCCCCCCCATTTATTCTATTCTTTCTTTTGACCCTATCCCTGCTCAGAAGTATTTGCTTCTGATTACCCCCTTTCCTAATCTGCCCTCCTCTCTATCATCCCCCTACTGTCTTGTCCCCTTCCCCTCCTATTTTCCTATAGGTTAAGACAGATTTCCACACCGAATTGAGTGTGTATGTTATTCCCTGCTTAAGTCAAATCCTATGAGAATAAGATTCACTCATTCCCTCTCACCTTCCCCCATTTCCCCTCCAGTGCAAGAGCCTTTTCTTTTCTGTTTTTTTGTGAGGTAAGTTACCCTGTTCTATCTTTCCATTTCTCCTTCTCCTAGTAAAATCCTCTCGCATCCCTTAATTTTATTCTCCAGACATGACTCCTTCATCTTCAACTCATCCTGTGCCTTCTATCTATCTATCTATCTATCTATCTATCTATCTATCTATCTATCT
>NW_020955033.1:17055271-17134709 GCF_900497805.2 Vombatus ursinus
TCTATCTATCTATCTATCTATCTATCTATCTATCTATCTATCTATCTATCTATATGTATGTATACATAGATATAATTTTTTCCCTCCAACTACCCTAATACTGACAAAGGTTTCATGAGTTACAAATATCATCTTTCCATGCAGGAATGTAAACAGTTCAACCTTAATAAGTCTCTTATGATTTCTCTTTCCTGTTTACCTCTTCATGTTCCACTTGAGTCTTGCATTGGAAAGTCAAATTTTCTGTTCAGCTCTTGCCTTTTTATCAAGAATGCTTGAAAGTCCTCTATTTTACTGAATGACCATTTTTCCCCTGAAGGATTACACTCAGTTTTGCTGGGTAGGTGATTCTTGGTTGTAATCCTATCTCCTTTGCCCTCTAGAATATTATATTCCATGCCCTAAGGCCCCTTAATGTAGAAGCAGCTAAATCTTGTATTATCCTGATTGTGTTTCCACAATACTTGACTTGTTTCTTTCTGGCTGCTTGTAATATTTTTTTTCCTTGACCTGGGAACTCTGGAATTTGGCTACAATATTCCTAGGAGTTTTCCTTTGGGGATCTCTTTTAGGAGGAGATCGGTGGATTCTTTCAATTTCTATTTTGCCCTCTGATTCTAAAATATCAGGGCAGTTGTCCTTGATAATTTCTTGAAAGATGATGTCTAAGCTCTTTTTTTGATCATGGCTTTCAGATAGTCCAATGATTTTTAAATTATCTCTCCTGGATCTATTTTCCAGGTCAGTTGTTTTTCCAATGAGATATTTCACATTGTTTTCTAATTTTTCATTCTTTTGGATTTGTTTTACAGTGTCTTGATTTCTTATAAAGTCACTAGCTTCTAATTGCTCTATTCTAATTTTTAAGGAAGTATTTTCTTCAGTAATCTTTTGGACTTCCTTTTCCATTTGTCCAGTTTTGCTCTTTAGGGCATTCTTCTTCTTATTGGCTTTTTGGACCTCTTTTGCCATTGGGTTAGGCTATTTTTTAAGGTGTTATTTTCTTCAGCATTTTTTGGGTCTCCTTTAGCAAGCTGTTGACTTGTTTTTCATGATTTTCTTGCATTGCTCTCATTTCTCTTCCCAGTTTTTCCTCTGCTTCTCTTACTTGCTTGCCAAAATCCCTTTTGAGCTCTTCTGTGGCCTGGGACTGATTCTTATTTTTCCTGGATGTTTTGGATGTAGGAGCTTTGACTTTGTTTTCTTCTTCTGGGTGTATGTTTTGATCTTTTTTGTCACCAAAGTAAGATAATATAGTCTGAATCTTTTTATGATGCTTGCTCATGATCCCAACCAATTACTTGAGTTTTAAACTCTATGTTAAGGTAAAAGTCTGTTTCCAATGTGGAGAATGTACTGCCCCAGCTTCGGGAGTTCATACAGCTGTTTTCAGAGATACTTCTAGGGACCTGAAAATTTTCAGTACTTACAAGGTGCTATGATAAGAGGTGAGGTGTTTTCTCTCCACGGCCACAACAACCACCCAGATCCAAGCACCAGCAAAGCAAGAGATTCCTGCCTCAGCACTGGCAAAGAGATTCCTGCAATCCCCCTCTGATCAGCCACTTGATTCCCCCTCAGTCTGTGGGCCGGAAGCTCAGGAGGCAGCCCTGCCCTCGGGGTAGCTGAGACCTAGTTTTTTCTCTCACCACAGTCACAGACTTTTCCCACTGACCTTCTAAATTGTCTTTGGCATTCCTGGGTGGAGAAGTCTAGAGACTGCCACAGCTGCCCGAGATTCAGTCCTCTGAGGCCTGCTCCAGGGTCGCTGTGGCCTGCATGCCCACACCAAACTGAGCTCCTCTCCCAGCCCAGTGCGATATACTTTTCCGATCAGCCATCCAGGTTGTCTTGGGCTGGAAATTTGTTTTACTCTGTTTTTTTTGTGGGTTCTCATGCTTTAGAATTTGTTTAGAGCCATTTTTTATAGGTATTTGGAGGGGTTTGAGGGAGAGCTCAAGCAAGTCACTGCTTTCCCTCCGCCATCTTGGCTCTGCTGGGAAACACAAATTCAAATAACTATGAAGTACCTCCAATGATTGTCTAATATGACAAAAAAGGAAAATGATAAATGTTGGAGAGAATATGGGAAAATTGGGACACTGATAACACTGTTGGTGGAGTTGTGAACTGATCCAACCATTCTGGAGAACAATTTGGCTCTATTCCCAAAAAGCAACCAAATTACACATACTCTTTGATCCAGCAATACCACTACTAGGTCCGTATCCTAAAAAGATCATGAAAACGGGAAAATGACCTACATGTGCAAAAATATTTATAGCAGCCCTGTTCATGGTGGTAAAATATTGGAACTGAGGGAATATCCATCAATTGGATAATGGCTGAACAAGTTGTAGTATATGAATGTAAAGGAGTACTATTATTCTGTAAGAAAAAAAAATGAGCAGGTGGATCTCAAAAGAAAAAAAAAAACCAGAAAGATTTGTACAAACTAATGCAAAGTGAAGTGAACAGAACCAAGACAACATTGTACACAGTATCAGTAACATTGTGTAAAGATCAACTGTGAGCAATTCAGCTCTTCTCAGCAACACAAAGATTTAAGAAAAATACAAAGGACTCACAAAAGAAAATGCTATCCACATCCAGATAAAGAACTGAATGCAGATTGAAGCATATTTTTTCCACCCACTTTATACTTTTTTATGTTTTTTTTATTTTAATCTGTTTCTTCTTTCAGAACTGTGGCTAATATGGAAATATGTTTTACATGATAGCACATACATAACCTATATCAAATTGCCTACCATTTTAGGAAGAGGGGAGGGGAGATAAGGGAAGAGAAAGAGAAAAGGAAAAGAATTTGAAACATAAAGTCTTGTAAAAATTACTGCTAAAAATTGTCTTGACATGTAAGTGTAGAAAAAATAAATTACTCTTAAAAAATAGTTTGACACAACAAAAACAGCATAGGTATCTGAAATTCAGAGCATAGGGAAATCTGTAAGAGAGATGTTTAATACCGCATTTCTTCAGAATTCTACAGTTGTTGAGCACTGTACATATCCTTTTTCATTTGTCCTTTCATAAATCCTTTGAGTTTGGTATCATAAGCATCATTATTCCATTTTACAAATAAGGAAATGAAAGTTGGTTGAATTTAGGTGATTGCCATATGCTTAGAGAGCTAGCAAATGGCAAAACTAGGACTCAAGCCTTCTAACCACACATTCAGTGCCCTTGCTATGACACCATGCTACACCTCTTTAATGTTATTATGAATTCATTCTCCCTCTCCAGAATTTGACCCTCATCACCTTTGCCCCACCCCATTAATTATCTTAACATCCTTGTCTCTAAACACTTAAATCAATGACTAATTTCAGCAATATATGCCTTTGGAAAAGGAAAACAAGTTTGAAAAAAAGTCTGTTAATATAAACCACACATAGGAAAAGGAAAATAAGAGAGACTTAAAAATAAATTCTGATTTATAGCCAATGGAAGAGCCTCTTCTGTAAGACTGATGATACTTCAGAGAGTATCTCTGATCAACTGGCAAACATCTCTGTAATTTTTCTGCATTCTCTATAATCAGTGAATTGGTATTTAAGGAGCACAATCTTATTCCAAGGAGAAAGCATATTTGCTCACTCTAGATGATGAGCCTAACTATTTACAGTTACATATGGGCAAAATGTTGTAAGGAATAGCATAGGTTTTTATTATATACTTTGAGTTCATCTAAGCAGCAGAAGGGCCCTAGAAAGCAAAATCACTTCTTCATGAAAATTATATGATAATGCAGCAGAAGTGAACATATCAGAAAGGAAGTCATTGAATTCTATGTTGGAAGATGTGAGAAAGTTACCATTATTTCAGGAAGCAGATTTGTTACTACCTATACACAAATTATATATATATATATATGTATGTATGTATGTATGTATGTATGTATGTATATATGTATATGTATATGTACACATACACATATATATGGATATGTGTATGCATGCATGTATGTATGCATGTATGAATATGCATGCATAAATGTGTGTATGTAAATGTATATATGTGTGTTAGACATACACACATCTATCTATCTATATCTATATATCTATGGCTAGATAAATATATCTATGTCTAGATGGATATAGATAGAGAAATAGATACAAACTGATGGGCCTCAAACCAATCAGTGAGTTACAGAAGTGTCTACTCAAAACATGTAAAGACTTCCCATGACAAAATGGTCATATGGAAAAAATTTGTTACACTGACCTTGAAGGTAGCTGAAACAGGTGCTATGGAGTGCTTAAGGCTTAGTAAGACATCAAAGATACCAAATTCATCCAGAGTATCCTGGGCCATCAACAGTTGTCTTGATTTATATCTTTCCCCTTCAAAAATGAAGAACAAACAATATTTTATATAACGTGTGTGAAATTAATCAGTATAGATGATCAATTGAGGTAATTTAAACCCAAACAATAGATTTTTTTCTCAAAAAATTTCCTCTTAAGAAAAGAATGAGAGGTGGAGCCAAGATGGTGGAATAAGTCAGAGACTTGACTGAGTTTTCTCCCAAACCCCTCCAAATACTTTTTAAAATGACTTTAAACTAATTCTGGAGCAGCAGAACACCCAAAAAGGCATAGAGAAACAAATTTTCAGCCCAAGACAACCTGGATGGGTGATTACATAGGTCTAGCACACCTGGCTGGAAGAGGAATGCAGTTTGGTGTGGGCACAGGCAAAACAGACCTCAGCAAAGCTGGAGCAGGTCTCAGAGGACAGAATCACATGCAGCTTGTGGCAGTTTCCAGACTTCTCAACCCACAAACACCAAAGACAACTTAGAAGGTTAGTAGGAAAAGTCAGTGACTGTGATGAGAGAGAAACGCAGTCCCCACCCCAAACCTGGCTGCAGTGCTGGGGCGGGGCTGCTTCTGGAGATTCTGGTCCCAAAAATGAGGGGGAACTGAGTGGATGATAAGAGGGGGATTGCAGGGATATTTTGCTGGTGCTGAGGCAGGATTCCCTTTCTTTGCCTATGCTTGGATCTGGGTCAGAATTCTGGGTGGCAATTCTGCGGTGAAGAGAAGTACTGGCATGGTGGAGCTTGTAGTGTTGGTGGAGAAGGAATTCTCCTCACAGTTCCAAGGCAGAAAAGAGTGTTTGTGGTCACTCATAGACCAGAGCACAGGCCAAGAAAGGACTAAACACCTCACCCTTGATCATACCACCTTGGGAGAACTGAAAATTTACAGATCCCTAGGAGTATCTCTGAAAAGAGCTGCACAAAACCCCTTAAGCTTGGGACAGTACATTCTCCACATTGGAAGCAGAGCCCTACCTTAACAAAGAGTTTATAACTTAAGTAATTGGCTCGAATCATGAGCAAACAAAGACTAAAAAAAGTCAGACCTAAGATTCTCTCTTTGGTAACAAAGAAGATCAAATCATACAACCAGAAGAAGGCAACAAAGTCAAAGCTCCTACATCCAAAGCCTCAAAGAAAAATATGAATCAGTCCCAGGCCACGGAAGAACTCAAAAAGGATTTTGAAAAGCAAGTAAGAGAAGTAAAGGAAAAACTGGGAAGACAAATGAGAGTGATGCAAGAAAATCATGAAAAACAAATCAACAACTTGTTAAAGGAGACCCCCCCAAAAAAATACTGAAGAAAATAACACCTTAAAAAATGGCCTAACCGAAAGGGCAAAAGAGGTCCAAAAAGCAAATGAGGAGAAGAATGCCTTCAAAAGCAGAATTGGCCAAATGGAAAGGAAGTCCAAGAGCTCACTGAAAAAAATATTTCCTTAAAAATTAGAATGGAAAAATTGGAAACTAGTGACTTTATGAGAAATCTAGACATTGTAAAACAAAATCAAAAGAATGAAAAAATAGAATACAATGTGAAATATCTCACTGGAAAAACAACTGACCTGGAAAATATATCCAGAAGAGATGATTTAAAAATTATTGGCCTATCTGAAAGCCATGAGCAAAAAAAGAGCCTAGACATCATCTTCCAAGAAATTATCAAGGAAAACTGCCCTGATATTCTAGAACCAGAGGGTAAAATAGAAATGGAAAGAATCCACCGATCTCCTCCTAAAAGAGATCCCCAAAGGAAAACTCCTAGCAATATTGTAGCCAAATTCCAAAGTTCCCAGGTCATGGAGAAAATATCACAAGCAGCCAGAAAGAAACAATTCAAGTATTGTGGAAATACAATCAGGATAACACAGGATTTAGCAGCTTCTACAGTAAGGGACCACAGGCTTGGAATGTGATATTCCAGAAAGCAAAGGAGATAGGATTACAACCAAGAATCACCTACCCAGCAAAACTGAGTATAATCCTTCAGGAGAAAAAAAAAAGATGTTCAGTGAAATAGAGGACTTTCAAGCATTCTTGATGAAAAGACCAGAGCTGAACAGAAAATTTGATTTTCAAATACAAGATTCAATAGAAACATGAAGAGGTAAACAGGAAAGAAAAATCATAAGGGACTAATTAAGGTTGAGCTCTTTACATTCCTGCATGGAAAGATGATATTTGTAACTCATGAGACCTTTGTCAGTATTAGGGTAATTGGAGGGAAAAATTATCTGTGTGTATATATAGATAGATAGATAAATAAAGGGCATGGGGTACATTGAATATGAATGGGTAACATCTGGAGAATTAAATTAATAGGTGAGAGAAGATTCTACTGGGAAAAGGAGAAAGGGAGGGGTAGAATGGGGTAAATTATATCATATAAAACAGAAAAGAAAAGGCTCTTACAGTGGAGGGGAAATGGGGGAAGATGAGAGTGAATGAGTGAATCTTATTCTCATAGGATTTGGCTTAAGGAGGGATTAATAAACACATTCAATTGGGTATGGAAATCTATCTTACCCTACAGGAAAATAGGGGTGGAAGGGGACAAGATAGCAGGGAGATGATAGAGGGTAGGGCAAATTGGGGGATGGGGTAATCAAAAGTAAAACTTCTGAGGAGGGACAGGGTCAAAAGAGAGAATAGAATAAATGAGGGACGGGATAGGATGAAGGGAAATGTACTTAGTTTTTCACAACATGACTACTATGGAGGCGTTTTGCCTGACTACAGATGTATAACCCGTATTGAGTTCCTTGCCTTTTCAATGAGGGTAGATTGGGAGGGGGGAAGGGAAAAAATTTGAAATCCAAAGGATTAAAAACATGTTAAAAATGTTTTCACATGCAACTGGGAAATAAGAAATACAGGAAATGGGGTATAGAAACCTATCCTGCCCTATAGGAAAATAGAAGGGGAAGGGGATAAGAGAAGGGGGGCAAGAGAGAGAAGGGTGGGCAGATTAGGGGAAGGGGTATTCAGAATGCATGCCATCTTGGGATGGGGGAGGGGTGAGATGGGGAGAAAATTTGGAACTCAAAATCTTGTGAAGGTGAATGTTGAAAACTAAAAGTAATTAATTTTCAAAATAAATAAAAGAAAAAAAACAGACAAGAAAAGGCCTTTACAATGGAGGTGAAGGATGGGAATGTGAGAGGGAATGAGTGAATCTTATTCTCATTGCATTTGGCTTAAGGAGGGAATAACATACACACTCAATTAGGTATGGAAATCTATCCTACCCCATAGGAAAATAGGGGGGGATGGATCAAGAGAGTAGGGAATGATAGAGGGGAGGGGGTAATCAGAAGCAAATACTTCTAAGGAGGGACAGGGTCAAAAGAGAGAATAGAATAAATAGGGGGCCAGATAGGATGAAGGGAAATATAGTTTTCCACAGCATGACTACTATGGAAGTGTTTTGCATGACTACACATGTATAACCTGTATCAAATTGCTTGCCCTCTCAATGAGGGTAGGTGGGGAGGGAAAAAGGGAGAAAATTTGGAACCCAAAGTTTTAAAAAGAAATGTTGAAAAAAATTGTTTTCACATGCATCTGGGAAATAAGATATATAGGAAATGGAGTATAGAAATCTATCCTGCCCTACAGGAAAATTGAAAAGGAAGGAGTTAAGACAAAGAAGGGCAGAGATAGAAGAGAGGGCAGATTAGAGGAAGGGGTATTCATAATGCATGCCATTTTGGGGGATGGGGGAGGAATGAGATGGGGAAAAAATTTGGAACTCAAAATATTGTGGAAGTGAGTGTTGAAAACTAAAAATTTAAAAAAAAGAAGAATTTTAAGAGTAAATAAGAAACATAAAAGAAAAAAATGGGAAAGGAAATGAGAGGTATGCAAGAGAGAGTCAATAGCTTGGAAAAGGAAGGACACAGATTGAGTGTAGAAAACAAGTCCTTAAAAAATACAATTGGAAAAAAAGTACACTGAAGAAAACAAGTCCTTAAAAAGTACAATTGGCCAAATGGGGAAAAAGTATACTAAAGAAATCAACTCCTTAAAAAGTAAAATGGGCCAAATGTAAAAGGAAGTACAAAACCAAATAGAAGGAAACTATTCATTAAAATTTAGAATTGAGTAAGTGGAAGCAAATTACTCTATGAGATATCAAGAATAAGTGGAAAAATAGAAGAAAACATAAAATACCTTATTGGTAAAACAACTGACCTGGAAAATAGATCCAGGAGAGACAATTTAAAAATTATTGATCTACCTGACAACCATAATGAAAAAACAAAAAAGAGCCTGGACAGCATCTTTCAGGAAATCATCAAGGAAAACTGCCCTGAGGTCCTAGGACCAGAAGGTAAAATTGTAATTGAAAGAATCCACCAATCATTTCCTGAAAGAGATCCCAAACTGAAAATGCCAAATTCCAAAACTACCAGGTCAAAGAGAAAATAACACAAGTAGCCAGAAAGAAACAATTTATGTATTAAAGGATTACAGTCAGGATTATGCAGGACCTTGCAGCTTTACACTGAAAGATCAGAGAGTGTGGAATATGATATTCCATAAAGCAAAGGAGTTTGAATTACGACCAAGGATCAACTACCCAGTGAAATTGGCATAATCTTTCAGGGGAGGAGATGGACATTCAACAAAACAGGGGACTTCCAAATCTTCCTAATGAAAAGACCAGAGCTCAACAGAAAATTTGATCTTCAAATATAAGACTGAAGAGAGGCATAAAAAAGGTAAACAGGAAAGAAAAAAACATGTTATTAATATGGACAAATTGTTTACATCCCTACAAGGGAAAATGACACTTGTATCTCTTGAGAATTAAATTGTTATTATGACATTTAAAAGGGGTATACATGGACACAGGGCATAGATATAAGTTGACATGATGTGATGATAAAAAATCTAATTAAGTGGTGAAAAGGGATTGTTCTGGGAGAAGGGAAAAGGAGGAGGCAGTCAAGGGTAAATTGCGTTACATAAAAAGGCACAAAAACCTATTACAGTAGAGGGAAAGAAGGGAAGGAGATGAGCATTGATTGAATCTTACTGTCATCAGACTTGGCTCAAAGAGGGAATGACATAATCAGTTAGGTATAGAAATCTAACACCTTATAGTAAGTAGGAGGAGAAAGGGGAAAGAAAAGGGAGGGGGGATAGAAGAGAGGGCAAACTGAGGGAGGCAGTGGTTGAAAGCAAAACCCTAGAAGGGAAAGGGAGAAAGGAGAGAGAAAAACATAAAAGGTGGGGAGGGAGGGAGAGGATGGAGAGAAAGACACAGTAATCATAACTGTGAATGTGAATGGGATGAAACCTCCTATAAAACAGAAGTGGATAGCAGAGTGTATAAAGAACCATAATCCTACAATATGTTGTTTAAAAACCTGGAAGGGCTTATATGAACTGATGCTGAGTGAAGTGAGCAGAACCAGGAGACCATACACAGTAACAGCCACATTGTGAGATGACTGACTGAAGATTTAGCTCTTCTTAACAATGCAAGGATCTTAGACAACTCCAAAACATTAATGATGGAAAATACTATCCACATCCAGAAAAAGAACTTTGGAGCCTGAATGCAGGCAGAAGTATACTATTTGCTCTCCTTTTCTTTTGTTGTTTTGTTTTGTTTCTTCTTTTTCATGGTTCCTCCCATTAGTTCTAATTCTTCTTTACAATATGACTAATGTGAAAATATGTTTAATATAAATTTATAAGTAGAGTCTATATCAGATTGCATGCCTTCTTGGGGAAGGGAAAGGAAAAAGAGGGGGAGAAAATTGAAAACTCAAAATCTTATGGAAGTTAATGTTGAAAACTAAAAATAAATTAATTATTAAAAAAAAGAAATTGCAAAGAGACAAATTTAGTTTCAATATATGTGGAAGGGTGTGATAAGGGGTGGAAGTTCCTAAAAATTAGAGGTACCCAGAAATGGAATAGCCTGCTCATAAGGTAGTGAATTTCCCATTACTATAGTCATTCCAATAAAACTACATAATCACTTAGAAAAAATTTAAAAAAAAAATACTTTCATGGGCTGATGCAAAGCGAAATGTGCTATTTACAAAATAACAGCAATATTATGAGATGATCAGCTGTGAATGACTTAGCTATTCTCAGCAATACAATGATCCAAAACAAGTCTGAAGGACTTATGATGAAAAATGCTATCCATCTCCAGAGAAAGAACTGATGGTTTCTGAATACATATTGAAGCATACATTTTTTTTATTTTATTTTTCTTGAGGTTTTTTTTGTCTGCTTTCTTTCACAAGATGACTTTTATGGATATGTTTTCCATGACTACACATGTATAGCCTATATCTAATTGCTTACCTTCTCAATGAGGGGGGTGAGGAGGGAGAAAGGAAGAGAATTTGGAAATAAAAGTTTTAAAAACAAATATTAAAATGTGTTTTTACATGTAACTGATGAAAAATAAAATATTTTTAAAAAGCTAAAAACAAAACAAAACAAAAAAGAAATGAATGAATTAATACTTTTCCAAAATTCTCCATTTTGCTTCATCAGCACATTTGAGCTAAGTGTATTGTATCAAAAAGAATACTGAATAAGACTCAGAAGACTTGGGTTCAAGTACCTCAGTTTTATCATTTATTGGCTGTATGACAGTAGGCAACTCATTTAACCTTAGTTACTCCAAGTCTGATCTCTAAAATGAAGAGAATACTGTCTGTACTACCTACTATAAAGCACCGGGCCTCCAATCAGGAAGACTTGAGTTCAAATCCAGCCTCAGACACTCACTAGCTACATGACTCTGAGCAAGTCACTTAAATCAGTTTGCCTCAGTTTCTTCGTTTGTAAAATAGCCAAAGAAGAAATTGTCAAACCATTCCAGTATCTTTGCCAAGAAAACCCCATATTGGGTCACAAAAGGTCAGACACAACTAAATGATTGAAAAACTACCTATTTCACAGCATAATCAAGAACATAATAGACTTATTTCTGGAATATCACATTCCAATATTAAGAACATTAGAGGTAATCTAGTTCAACCTGAAAATTTTAAAGATGACACAAATTAGACTCAGAAAGTGAACAATTTGATAGTGAGTATAGAGGTAGCAAGAAATGGGACAGGAATCTAACATACAGGTGTGAAAGGACAATGTTTGTTCATTGGTCAAGGATTTCACATTATGAATGCAAACAATTAAATCGATGCTTTTGAATATTCCAAAATCTTTGTGATTCTTGGTGCCGTCTTCTCCCTTTTCTGTCACTCTGTTACCTTCCCTTCATTCAATCAACCTGTCAATCAATCAGCATGAGTCAATCATTATTTCACCATCCTAGGGATACAAATACAAAGAATGAAAAAAAAAAACCTTTATTAGAAATGAGATTTCATTTTCATAAGGAAGATAGCTAGTATATACAAAATTCTCTCTAGAGCATATAGAAAGCAAATAAATACAAATATATAAAAATAATTAAATGCAAGGTGGTTTCAGAAGTAAGAAAGATGCTATCAGGGGAATCAGGACAAGCTCAAATGCTATGGTGACTGAACTGCATCCAAAAGTACTAGTGGAACTCAATGAGATCATGGTAAGTAGGGAATGCATTCTACACATGAGGAATGGCCTCTTGTGAATGCATGCCAATAAGAGATGGAACACTGAGTAAGTGAAGAAGAGTATGAAAGTCATTTTTTTCTGGAATTAGCAGAATGGGAGAGGGAGCAATTCCCAGTGAAGCTGGAAAGATTAGCTAGCTCTATGTTGTGCAGAGCTTTAAATATTATTCAGCTTCCAGAGAAAGAACTGATAAATAGAAGGATGTACAGAATGGCTTATATATGTGCGCACATGGACATGTATGTGTATGTATATACATACATAATACATATATGTATATATACATGGATTGTATGTGTATGTGTGTGTACATATTTGTGTCTGATGGTAGCCATTGGGGGGAGGGGGAAAAGTTACACAATAACTTGATATTTAAAGGGAATAGTAAGTTATACATAATAGATTTGCAGTTTCATATGCAATCTTTTGTTCTATACAACTATATTATGGAATTGTTTGTTTTATTGCTTAAGTTCAGAATAAAATAAACAAATAATAATAATTACTCAGAGAAATATATATTTTATCCTAAAAGGAAAAGCAGAAGGGGGCCATAAAAGATTCTATTTGCTCTTTTTCTTAATTCATTGGTTGTCATGTGGCCAATCTACTGGTGATGAGCCATTTGTATATATCTACCCTGGTTCTCAGAAAGCTGACAAAGTTCACTGCCAGAATAATCCTCATAGTCTTTCCAGTGCAGTACAATTTGGCTGAACATACACTCTTTTAGCATTGTTTTTCAGAAGCCAGTATCATCTTCATACCTTTATGTCACATAGTGGCATTAATGCAAGACTTTGTGGAAGACAATGTTTTCTATCTCTCTTTCTCTCTCTGTCTCTCCTCTCTCTCTCTCATATATATATATATAGAGAGAGAGATATCTATATATATAGATATCTATATATATACACACACACATATATATGCATGAAACACAGAAATAGTTATAGATATAAATACATGCCTATCTATATCTATCTATTCATACACATAAATGTTTTCCCAAAATACTATGTGAATGCAAGCAAGTTATTTAATGTTCTTGATGCATGTAAACTCTCTATCTTCTCTTATCATTTTGATTTCTCACATCTCCAATTCCCAATGAAGTCTGCTACCCTAGAGTGACCTTACTCATTCACATACACAGAGAGAAATGAAGAGAGAGAGAGAGACAGGGAGAGAGAGACAAAGAGCTCATTCAAAATCCCCCATTCCTTCAAAGACCAATTTGAATGCCACCTGCTTCATGAAGCTTTACTTTATTCCCCAGGTCCCAAGTGAAAATGTTCTTTTCTTCCCCCATATTCTCCTCTCATTTTACCTTCACCTTTCCTTTTTTACTTATTTCACTCTCATAGCTTTGTCACCTCTGCTCCTGCACTGCTTCTCTAAACTCCATTAAGCTTTAGGACCCTTGAGAGCATGGCCTATACATCCAATTGGTACATGAGTTGCACTTAGCACAGTGAATTTCACATTTTTGTTGTTCAGTTATTTCAGTTGTGCCTGACTCTTCATGACCCATTTAGGGTTTTCTTGGCAAAGATAGTGGAGTGGCTTATAATTTCTTTCTCCAGCTCATTTTACAGATGGCGAAACTGAGGCAAATAGGATTAAGTGACTTGCCCAGGGTCACTGATTTTTGAGGCCAGATTTGTATTGGTATCCTTGACTCCAGGCCCAGCACTTTACCCACTGCACCACACAGTACATACTTAATGTTCATTGAATTAAATTCAATATGAATTTATGATGGAGTATCTTTTTATGCTTTCCCAAGGTAAATCTTAACATTACAAGAGATTGCAAATAATCATATGGAAGTATATTTGCATAAAGTTATTTGATTAGTAAAGAACCAAGATGTTTAATCTAACCAATTCATTTATTCAACAAATTTTTTGAGTACTCAGAAGCTCACTGGTTTGCATAGACTAAGAGGTGAGAAATCTGCATTCTAGAAATATACACCTCAAAATATTCTGAAAAACTTGACAACTAACTGTACTGGAAACACAATAGCCACAGATCAGACTGCTGTTCACAATCACCTATATATAACATTGATCCATAAAACTTAGGAACATTACTTTAAATAGTTGTCTCTATGAAAAATATTCATAATTTCCAAGCTACATGTAATTGTAATAAAAAGTTTTCAAATAAAGGAACATAGAAAGAGTTGATCAAAATCCATCTTCTAATCCTCCAACACACCCAGGCTCACAACCTTGGTGCCATTCTCTGTTCTTTACTGTCAATTATTTCACAAATTTAATCTGTTGCCAAATCTTATCATTTCTAAATTCACAATGTCTTTCTTATAGTGTCCCCTTCTCGTCATTCATAGCATTGAGTCAGGTCCTCTTCACCACTCTCTTGATTATTATAGTAGCCTGCTGATTGGTCTCCTTGCCTCAAATCACTCCCCGTCCCAATCTATCCTATACTCACACGTGAACATTTATTTTTTCCTTAAGCATTGTTCTGATCATATCATCCCCTCTTCAATGAACTCTAGTAGCTCCTTACTCCTTCCAGGAGAAAATATAAAGTAATCTGCTTGGCATTAAAGTTCTTCATAAACTTGCTTCTTTCTAAATTTCCAGGCTTCTTACATAGCCCATGATTTTGCTGTAATGGCCTGCTTGCAATTCCTCAACACAACACTCTATCTCCATTCTCTTTGACTGCCCCACATTCCTGGCATGCTCTGCATCTTCACCTTCACCTTTAAGTTTCTGTGGCTTCTTTTAAGATTTGGCTCAAAGCCCACCTTCAGCAAAAGATCCTTTCCTCACCTACTAATGTCCTCTCCTTTCAGAATACCTTCAATAAATTCTGTGTACCCAGTTATTTACAGGTTGATTTACTCATTAGTTTGAGCTAGAAGATAGGGATTTTTTTTGCCTTTCTTTGTATCCCCAGTACTTATCATAGAGCTTGACACATAATAAAGGCTCAATAAATCATTATCCACTATCTGACTAAATCACTGCCTAATAAACCAAGTACATATTTGCTTATACTTTAGCGACCAGATGATTTTCTTCATTTGAGAAGTGTCTTTTAATGGTACAAGCAGACTGTGGGATCTGTAATTGAATGTGTGTATATGTGTACTTGTGTATGGACAAGGAGTAGAAAGATAGGTTGCTTTTCCCAAAGCCTCCACTAAATTTCCTTTGTGTGTCTATAAACATACATACATACATACATTTTATATATATGGGGAGAAAGAGAAAGAGAGAGAGAGAGAGAGAGAGAGAGAGAGAGAGATTGAGAGAGAGAGAGCAAGAGAGTCCAGAATTTTTATCTGGATTTACATAAAAATTATTACCTCACTTGCCAGTTAAAAAGCAATAGGAATTGATTTATTGGCTGGTAATTTTATATAGCTGAGAATTTATAATCTGCTCATTACTATGGGAGGTCAAAGTCTAAAGACCTCTTTTCAGCTTCATAAATGTCCAAGTTTTTTATCTTAAATTTGTACAAAATATCCTTTTGTTGGGCCATAAATGATTTCTTTGAACTCAGATGGTCTCCCTCTTAAATTCATCCCTAAACATTAAGAAAAAAACAAATGAGTCAACTGGCTGATTTTGTCATATTGAGGATTCCACCAGCACTGCACTATTCATGTAGACTCCGCTTATTTTCATCTTCCCTCAGTGCTTCTTTTTACTGAGTAAACATGTTTTCTTCTTTTATGATTTCATACCCTCTGGCACAGCTCAGTGAATCAATTCTTGCAGTCAGAACTAATGCTACATGAGTCAAACAGAGGCAAAACAATAGAAAAAGGAAAAATGGAAGGAGTTCCTTGCATTCCACTTATGGCTGGATCAGCTGGTCAATTCACGATTGAATTATTCTTCAATCTGATTCACTTTAAGAACAGATCTTCGACCTATAGTATTGCCACATGAAAGAAGGAGATATGGTTCCAAATGATTTTTTTCCCTAACAGCCAACAGCACTGAGATGACCTTGGCCTTAAAGATGAAGGTAAATAATTTCTATGAAAAGGAACAATAAGAATTTTTGCTTTATGGAAAATAATTTTAACATTATTACTAATGCTGCATGATAGGGAGATATAAGGACCTTAAAACATATGTTTCACCAAGACAAATTCTTTTATCTTTTGATCTCTAAATCTTGTGTCATTTGAGGAACATGTGGGCACAGACATCTTTCCCTAAATATTAGACAGAATATACAAGAAGTGTTCTATTTGCTTAAATACTAGGGTAAGGGCAGAGAGAAAATCATCCAGTACCATATTAGCCTGGAAACTTCAAATAACTGTGAACATGTCTTAATTAATCAGTCACTCATAGATTAAAGGCTAAAAGATCTTCAGACAAGAATGAATGTTATGCAAGAATCCTGTTGAGATAGGCTAGAGAAAGGATGGAATTCTCAAAATTGGTACAAGAGTGGCTTTCTTTCACACCTCTGAGCATTTACCATCTGGGTGAGACCTTATTCCCCATTCACCCATTTGGCTGAAGGAGAATCTCAAGGTCTAAAGGGTTCAGAGGGTTGTTTTTTTTTTACTTCCCATATCCCCATCAGTGTCCAAGTAGCATCCCCAATTCTTATTAAAACAGTTTATGTACTGAGAGCCAAAGACAAAATGGACTTCAGTCTTCTTAAGGAGGCTGGAAAATAAACTACACCAAGCACAAGGAGAATTTCTTGAACATCTCACAAGTGAGAAAATAAGACTTAGAACAATCCAAAGCTATGTATTTTCCATTTGCCACCTGTGCTTTCTAATCTTATGCCCACTTTCTCCAGATCATGATGTGTATTTGTGAGATATTCTGAGGAGATATTTTGCATCAAATATTCTTTTCTAAAAACTACTTAAAGCTGGTTGACTAAGTTGATTCTCAGCTGATTATCTGGGATTTTGGAGAACACAATGGTGGGGCCTTGAGTAGATGGCATTAGAGAATCACCCTGATCCCTCAAGGGTACCTCCTAGAACCCTGAGGAGATATCGCCAGCCTCCCTGTAGGAAATTGACTTCCCTATGAGAGTGGGAATTAGTGTGAGGAAGATCAGATCTTAAATGGGTTATACTAAAAACTTCTAATTTAGAATATTTGGATTAAAGAATTTGTTAAAGTAGCATGCTTTTTTCCTGGAAAAATAATAAAGTTCCTAATGGTACTTGAAAAGAAATACTTTGTTGTATAAATGTATAATGTCTTTAATTCTCTGAGGGTTTTTTTAACTAAACTTCCTATATTTTTACCATCATATAATGATTTTAGAAGTTCTACATATTTCTGAAGCATTTGCATGCTTTCTCTTGGTTGATACAGGATGGACAAATTTCAAACTTATTTGAAAGGGAGATTCACTATAGAATGTTATATTCTTCTTTATTATTAAGAATATTATTTTAACTATTATATATATAAAACAATCTTTGGTCAGTGCATAGGACAATGAATGCTCCAAGATGGCAAATATTCCATGAGGGCAAGGACCAAATCTTAATTCAAAGTTGAGTCTCCTCCAGCACCTTTCATAGATCTTGGAGAAATTTCTTCACTGTTACAGTGAATTGTTGGTTAGATTGAACCCTCAGAATCTGGGGATAATGTTATAACAATTTATGGTGAAATAGCTTAAATTCAACATTAATGAAGTTATGATCATAATAGTTGTAATGATGATTGATGTAATCCATGTAATACTTTCACTTTTGTAAAACTCCTTACCTATATAATAGTTAATAATAGACAGCATTTGCATAATTCTTTAAAGTTTTTAAAGATTTTTACAAATATTAACCTATCAAATCCTCACAACAACCATAAAAGTTAGGTAGAGTTATTATTACTATCTTACAGATGAGCACATGAGCCAGACAGAAGTTGACTTACCTGGAGTCAAAAAGCTAGTAAGTTTCTCAGGTCACAATTGAACTCAGGTATTCCTGACACCTTGTCCCAATACTGTATGCACTGCACCACCTAGCTACTCTATTATCACTTTGATTTGCACAATGATTCTTGCAGGAAGATATTATATACGTATATATATATCAGCAATCTTCCCAAGGAAAAAAATTAAGAAATTATATGTGAATGTATTATTGATGATGGTAAGATGTCTCTAAAAGCTTATTTAGGTGCTTCTCTGAATCTTCGTAGGAAAATGACAACATAAAATATAACTAACATTAAAAAAAGAATACATATGAAAGCTTTTATTAATTTCTTATTATGTGGCAAATACTATTCAAAGTACTTGAGATACAAATAAAATGCCAAGATAGCCCATATTCTCAAAGACCTAACTTTTAGTTGGGAGAGTCAATACACATAGGAAGGAAATGTGTCTAATATGAACTAATGAGAAGACAATAAAGAAAAGGTTCTATACACATAATTTTTTAAAAATCATAGTAATAAATTCCATAAAACATGTTAATAGACTCATCATAAGAGAAAATAGAATTGAACACAATTCAGAGTAAATTAAAATATAGGCTCAAAATAATTTTAAATGCAATAAGTATTGGATTATCTAAATACAAGGAAAATGCAAAGACCCAAAATAAATTATGACACACCAATTTCAAGATTACTGTCAGCCAAAAATCTTAGAAAGAGATAATAGGTTTGAATTCTTTTATTCCAATTAAATAACAACAACAAAATTTCCAGAATGGCTTAATCATTATCACAATACAAAAAGGCTGCCCACAATGAAGGAATCAATTTTTGAGTCAATCAGTCAATGAACAAGCATTTATTAAGGGTTTACCATGGAATAAGCATGGTGTTAAATACTGGTGATACAAAGAAAATAAAAATAATTCCTGACTTCAAGGAAGTTACATATTAATGGGGAGATGGCATACAAATAACTAGGGACATGAAAAGTACATTCAATGTAAATGGAATAGCCTTCCAGTAGGAAAGGTACTAGTGATAAATTTGAGAGGGAGGGAGGCTTGGAATGAGGAAAGTCCTCCTAGCAGAATGGAAATTGAGCTATTTTGAAGATGGCCAGGGAAGCCAGGAGGCAGAGTCCATCATTTAGCATTATTAAGCTCCCATTATAGGTTAGGCACTGTGCTGAGGACTGTAGACACAGAGAAAAGGGGAAAAAAAGTCCCTGTTCTCAAGGAGCTCATAATATAATTGGGGAAGCAATATACAAAGGACTATGTATTAACATAATATAAAAAGGATAAATAAGGGAAGAGGTGTGTGAATGATGTCAAAGGGAAGGCAGGAAGATTAAGGAGGACTGGAAAACAAAAGTGAAACTTTAGCTAAGACCTGAAGGAAAACAATAATCAAGGAAGCTGAGATGAGGAGGGAGAGATTTCCAGGCATAGGCTACAGTCAGTGAAACACTCAGAATTGGGAGATGGAGCATCCCATACCAAATGTAGCAAAGGAAGCCAGTGTCACAAGATGGCAGAGTATGTGGAGGAGGTTTGGGTATAAGTAGACTAGAAACATGATAGAGGACAGGTTATGAGAGCTTTGAAACGCAGAGTTTATGTTTGATCCTAGAGGCAATGAGAAGCCACTGGAATTTACTGAATAAGCAGATGTTAAAAAGTCAAACCTGCATTTTAAGAAGATCAACTTTACACCTAAGTGGAAGATAGATTGGAGTAGAGAGATGAAAATAGAGAGTATTTAACACACCTGGACACATCAGAGTTAAATTTCAAATCTATAAATGGAAAAAATGGTACAATCTGACAGAAGAGTCAAACTGGAGAATGGGGAGTATCATGACTAGATCTAAGATCATAGAATTGTAGCTTAAGATACTTCAGATGACATCCAGTCCAATCCCTTCATTTTTCAGTTGAGAAGCTGAGCAAAGAGAGGACAGGAAAGATTCAATGACTTGCCTAATGTGACACTGTTAATAACTTTCAGGACTGGTGATTTAAATATCAATAATTTTATATGCATATGTATGACCTTACTGGGAAAATATATCAAAGAAACAGAATAGTCTAAAATTAGAACCCAATGAATATGAAATATTAGTTTGATATGACAATACAAAAAACATAGAGGAATGGAATAAAACTAGCATAAAAACAAGATAACAGTAATGCAAAAAAAGAAAAAAAAATGTTTCAATCCAATCCTCTTACCATGCAACATAATAAATTATAACTAGATCAGTGATCTCAATACAAAAACCAAACTCTTTCTCTTCCCCTAACAACCACTCTTTCCTTTCTATTGCTGTAGAGGGCAATACCATCCTCCCAGTCTCTCAAGCTCACAACCTAAGAGTCATCCTCAACTCCTCACTCTTTTTCACCCCACATCTCCAATCTATCGCCAAGTTGTATAAATTTCTTTTTTGTACCATCTCTTGAATAGTTCCCCTCTCTCCTATGATACTTCCATCCCTCTGATGAAGTTCCTCACCATCTCATTCATAGACTATTGCAATAGCCTGCTTTTGGGTTTGCCTGCCACAAGTCTCTTTCCACTTCAATCCATTCTCCATTCAGTCACAAAGACTTTCCTGATTCACAGGTCTGATCATATCACTCCTTTTCTCAATAAACTCCAGTGGTTCTCTGTCTCCTACAGTACTGGATACAAAATCCTCTGGTGTTCAAAGCTTTTCATAGGCTAGTTCCTTCCTACATTTCCAATGTTCTTAAGATTATTTTATGGAGCACTCACACAAGGCAAGCGTTCACATGGTGGTCAGAAGAAGCAATACAAGGACACTCTCAAGGTCTTTCTTAAGAACTTTGGAATTGACTGTGTAATATGAGAGACACTGGCAGAGGACCAGTCAGCATGGCATACCCACATCAGAAAAGGTACTGTGCTCTATTAGCTAAGCAGAATTGAGGTAGCTCAAGAGAAACACAGGATACACAAATTTAGAGAATCCACCCCAAAGGTTCACAAGGACAATTTGTGCCCGACCTGTGATAGAACATTCCAAGCTCGTATTGGTCTGATCAGCCACAGTCGTACACTAAAATTTGACTCTGGCATAGTGATGTGATTTTGGTCCTCTTCAATTACCAAGGACAACAACAACAATCAATCCTATACCTCACTCCCTTCCATGAATTCTTCAGTCCAATGACACAGGCTTCATGTCAGTTCCATGAAAAAAAATACTCCACCTTTTAGCTCTAGGCATTTTCTCTGTCTGTCCCTTATGCCTGGAATTTTCTCCCTACTCTTTTTTGCCCACTGGCTTCCTTGCTTCCTTTAACTCCCAACTAAAGTCCCATGAAGAGGAAACCTTTCCCATGCCCTCTTAATTCTAGTGATTTGCCTTTTTTAATGATTCCCTATTTATCAAGAATATAGCTTGTTTGTACATATCTGTTTGCTTGTTGCCTCTCCCTACCAAAGATTTTGAGATCCTTCTTTGAGGGTAGAGACTATCTTTTACCTCTTTTTTTGTAACCTCAGCACTTAGCAAAATGCTTGGCACATAGTAGGTGCTTAATAAATGTTTATTGACTGATTGAACTCATAGGGTTGTTGTGAGGATAAAATGAGATAATATTTGTAAAACACTTACCCTAGTACCTAGTACATAGTAGGTACTACATAAATACATATTCTTTCCCTCTTTACTTAGTAATAGCAATAACCACAAAACAAAACAAACAAAAAATCTCAAATAATATTTCCAGATGCTGAAGCATTTATTGCTGTTGTTCAGTCATTCAGTCACAGTCAGCTTTTCTTGACCCCATATGTTTGTTTGATTGTTTGTTTGTTTTTGGCAAAGATACTGTAATGAAGGGCCAGCTAGGATGCGCAGTGGATAGAGCACTGGCCCTGGATTCAGGAGGGCCTGAGTTCAAATCCAGCCTTAGACACATAACACTTAACTGTGTGACCCTGGGCAAGTCACTTAACCCCATTACCTAGCCCCCCCCAAAAAAAAGAAAGGAAAAAAGAAGATACTGTAATGGTTTGCCATTTCCTTCTCCAATAGATTAAGGAAAGCAGAGGTTAAGTGACTTGCCCAGGGTCAAAGAGCTAGTGAATGTCTGAAACAGGATTCAAACTCAGGTCTTCCCAACTGTAGACCTAGTTCTCTATCCATTGAGCCACCTAACTGCCTCCTACAGCTCTTCTAGCCTGAAGAATAGCTGAATCATCTGTGATATATTAATGCAAAAGAGTATATTGTAGTAAAACTATGAATATGAACCATACTACCATGCATATATATGAGATAAAATAATTAAATTAATAGAAGCTAAACAACTCACACTCTAAGTAAAATTATTTGAAAAACTGAAATAAGGAAGGAAGGTAGGAAAGAAGGAAGGGAAGATAGGATAGAAGGAGGGAGGGAAGAAAGGAAGAATAAAGGGAAGGAGGGGGGGAAGAAAGGAAGAATAAAGGGAAGGAGGGGGGAAGAAAGGAAGGAAAGAAAAAAGGAAGGAAGGATGAAGGGAGAAGAGACAAAGGAAGGAGAAGGGAAGAGATGAAAAAGAAGGCAGGAAGGGAGGAAAATTAGGCGAAGGTGGTAGAATTTCTAACATTCATGGAAAGATAAAAAAAAATAATATTTGTTGTTTGCTCATTTTTTTTGTTTGTTTCTGGCTTGTTAAAGCCAAAAAGTGTTGGTTAAAACTCTGCCTGTTGTTTTATATATTGATTTGATTGTTTCTGTTGATATTTATTAAGTTCATAATAATTTCTCACCTTTACCCATTCAGTGATATATGAGAAAAGGTTTTTTCTGACAAAATCTCTTTTCCCTTAGGATGATACTGAGGTAAAATATGACACATGCTTCATCTGGAGTACCTCTAAGTATAAAAGGAAACAAAATGCAGTGGTTTGGAAAAGGTTAGTCAGTGGTCATGATCTATGTAATATTCTAATGTTCCACAAAAGCACAAACTGATTTTCTTCTATTTGAAAGTCAGTAGATGTCATATAGGAAATGTTAACTAGACATCCCCCACAGTGAAAGGGGGGAGCAATAAAGGAACTTTTTACAGTGGTGGAGTTTATGATGTTGTTGTTATTGTTGTTTTCAAATGATGCATTTAACAAAAAATTAAAATTACAAGGTTCTACTCAATACAAAAATTTTATGGAAATAATTCAACAAACCATAGGAAAAAAAGTAGATGTTGCTGAAACATAAAACCAAAGTTTTGACAGTTCAGTAAAAAAAGAAATCAATGAACTTGAGTCATAAGCTGTGAGAGGAAGTCAGGAAGATCAAGCGAGGTCACACTTTGTGGAGACCAACCAAGGATTAAATCATGTGAGTTGTCATCAGTGATGGTGTCATATATTTCCTTTTTTAAATAAAAACCTCTGGTCATGGCCTGGGTTTCTGTAATAACAAGGAACAACGGTATCAGAATTATGACGTAAATGAACTCACATCACTTCTGAGTTAGCCATTGAAGGATCATCAAAATCATTAAAATACAAAGACAAGAGTGTGAGCAGAGAGAAACCTTTGCCTTTTTAACAGCTTAGAAATACATTTTCACCATTTCTCTCTATAAACCCTAGAGACATACACAGATATCTTATTAATATTATTATTTCTTCACTTCTTGTATCATTGTACTTTTTGAGACTATAGTAACACATCTGAAAAATTAATGAGACTATACAAACCACAGACTGAAATAAGAATTGCCTCACATAGACAAAAGTGGACTAAGTACAAGATTTTGAGCAAGGTTACTTCTTTTTGTTTGTTTGTTTTTCCTCTACTTCTCATAGAAATTTGAGTGACTAAACCCAGGCACATTTGCTTTCATGCAAATAAGCATGGGTCCTTAGAAGTTCAACAGGATAGAGACCTAATTTAGGACTAGCAAAAAGTCAACACACTGCATTTTATTCATAAAAACCTTTTCCCTCCAATGTTCAAATGAGATCACATTCAGTTCCAATTCTGCTTTCAAGATTAAATGTGATTCTGTACTAAAAAATGACCATGAAAAATGACATTGCAATGTTTACTCATTTTTTGTGAATGATTTTCATATTATTTTTGTATAGCAGACAACTCCAGAGACAATTTTTTAAATTTTTATTCTGCACAGTCCTCCCTGTTGTGTGGCTACATTCTTGCTTTTTTTATGGTACTGTAATAATGTATTTTTTTTTAATTTCCAATATTCTAAAAATCTTAATATACTGGTAAGAGAACTGAGTATCTATTAGGGCATTCATTAACCTTTTAGGGACCACAAGGATTACGTTTGCCATTCATTAATTTTAAGCAAAAAGAGAGAGAGAGAAAATAGAAAAGAGGGAGACAGAGAGAGAGAGACACACAGAGAGACAGAGAAAGAAAGAAAGAGAAAGAGAAAGAGAGAGAGAAGTCAATAGCTTATTATAAAGTATAAAGGAGAACTGGAAATAAGTGAAATAACAAGTCACAATTGACAAGGTTTTATAATATACTTCATTGTGAGGTACCTGTAAATATATTCAGGAGTCATATAGCTTTAATCTCAAGCATAGCTGAAATACAATTTTAATATCATTTTCATTAGGATGACAAAATCATATTCTTTTGAATTTTAGTGAATTGGCAGAACATAAAATGATCAAATCTTATGAAGCAGACATGAAGACATTGCTATAGTGTCAAATAAGATATGTAACATCAAAGATAATATATCCCACTCCCACACCCCAAAAAACTTTCATATTTTCTAAATTTCTATAAATAAATGTCATGTTACTGTCATTGTTACTTTCATGTCCCATTTTAAAATGGGCTGCATATATAAAGTCTGATCATAGACTACTAAGGAAAAGGCAAAAAGTAATGCCATTACAGAAGAAAAGATCAAGATAAGGACATTACATACAATTAAATTGCTCTAATACATTCATATGAATTACTCATTTTGAAAAATGGGGAAAATGGGAAAATATTGACTTAGATTATTAACCAATGTAAAACAGTCACCACAATGAAGAGACCAAAATAACCCACAAATCACAGTGAGCAAACATTTGATTTCCAACCCATACAAAGAAACATGGCATCAAAGGACACCACAGATTGAGAATACAAAGTAAAATGTTTAAGCAGGAAGAGAATGGAAGATTATGAACAGGGTTTTCTCACCAAATATCAATGAGCAATAGAAGAAGAGAAGTTTGGCATTGGACCTGTTGTTTGTTGTTGTTGCTGTTCCTAAGAGTATCGATGAAATTAAAAGGACCACAAAGAAATGAAAAGTGATTTAGATTTACTAGCATTCTATACTAATATAATCACAATATTCACGACAATGGAACAACTATAGGTGAATTCTAAAGTCTGTTGCGCTACATGAAAGAGTAGAAATAGAACCTAGCAAAATTAGGTAAGAACAACTGCATCTGACCAAATACATGCAGGAAAATATATGCATACAGAGAGAAAGAGAGAGAGAGAGAGAGAGAGAGAGAGAGAGAGGTGCCTGTAAATATATTCAGGAGTCATAGACACAGAGACATAAATATATGCACATACATATATGCATATATACATAAATGTGTATATATACCTACATAAAAGGGGGGGGATCCTTGCTGAGAAAATAATATCAAGGCACATAGGGAGGAAAAGATGTTGGGAATAAGTATTTATATAGTGCCTACTATGCATCAGGCATTGTTTAGTGCTTTTTTTTTTTTTACAAATATCTCATTTAATTCTAATAACATAAAACTAAAAATTAAAATAAAACATCATGGCTGAGAAACCATCAACAACTTATCTATATGTCTACTTAATGAAAATATGAAAAGAGAAAATGTATCTTTTCACAGACAAATGTTTATAATAGATCCCTTTTTCACAATCAAATAATTGAATGAGCAATGTAGAGAATATAACACCTCATTTTGTTTCTTGTTTGTTGATTACAAAACAAAGAAATCAATCATTTGACCTGATAGAGACAAATTTACCCTTAAGGGTTCTTCTTCAAAGAGATATCTCTCATATAGATGTTCAACATCATATGATATTCTTTAATTCAGCTAATACCAAAATAATTTTGATAGAAAATAGAAAAAATACCTTTTGAACATTAATATCAAGGGAATTAAAAGATAGGAAGACATATAATGCACTTATGAAAGATTTTTGTCAGTATGTTGGAAGATGTTTCAATATTTTTATAAAAAAAAATCCAGTGGGAAGAGATAGAAAGGGAAATACCATTAAAAATTGTAATGTATAAAATAGTTGGGAATCTACCTGTGAAACATACTGAGGAACTGTATGAATAGAACAACAAAGCACTCCTTACACAAATAAAGACATATCAAATAATGGGAGAAATGTTGATCATCTGTAGACTAAGTCAATATAATAAGATAATATTACATTAAAATAATTACATGAATTAATTTGCTTTTTTCAGTTTCATACCAAACTACCAGAGGATTACTCATAAGACTGGGAAAAATAATACCCAAATTCATCTGGAGGAATAAAATATAAAAATATCAAGAGAAATAATGGAAGGAGTAGAAAGAAAGGGGCCTTAATGTATTGGATATTAAACTATACTTAACAAAATAGTCATCAAAATGATTTTGCACATAGGGAAGTCAATCAGTGGAACAAATTAAGTACACTATATATCAGAAGTAAATGAACACGGCCTGGGGCCTGATAAGTCCCCCAAGATCTCTGGTATTAGGGTAAGAATTTTCTTTTTTAGCAAATAAAATTTTAGGGGAAGATATAGCATAATAATATGATACAGTCTAACATAAAATAAATCTTAAATCAATACCACCCACCATATATCAAGATAAACTACAAATGTATACATGACTTAGACTTAAATATTAACATAAACAAATTAGAGTAGGATGAAATAAATTACCTTTAAGATCTTTTGATTCAGGAAGAGTTTGAGACCAAACAAGGGACATAACATGACAGAAGGAAAAAGAATGGATGATTATGATTACTTTTTTTTGTTAGTTTGTACATAAAACCAATTCAGCTGAAATTAGAATAGAAGTATATACTTCAGGAAAAAAACCTACAATAAATTCCTCTGATAAATGTCTCTTTTCTAAGATATATAAAGAAGTGATTCAAATTTATAAGAATAAATGTCATCGATTGAGGAATGGCTGAATAAATTATGATACATGAATTTTATGGAATTCTATTGTACTGCAAACCCGTGATAAAAGAAGATAGTTTCAGATAAACATGAGATTTTTATGAACTGATACAGAGCATAGTGAGCAGAACTGGAACAAGTTACACAATAAAAAGATTATAGAGACAAACAGCTTTGAAAGATTTAACTTTAATCAACATAATCAACACACTACACACCTTCTGACACAATCATAAGAAACTGGGTACAGACAGGTATATTTTTTTATACATGGTCCATGTGGGAATTTGTGTTGCTTCATATGTGTATTTGTTACAAGGTTTTTGTCTTTTTGTTTTCAGTGGTGGAAAAGGGTGGATGGGAGGGAGGAAAGATGAATTTTTGAGAATTAAAAAAATAAAAATACTTCAATACATCTGTTGTTTCATTTATATGGACATTCCTTCCATTGGTGGAGGTCATAACTCATAATGCATTCTTACATTGTGTGATTCTTCTCCATTTTCTGCTACAGTTCCTTCACAAACATCCACTCAATATTCTGGAAGCCTTCCTCTATTCCTCTTTACTTTTTGAGAGTACCAATGAACAATTAGACTTATGCCTTGCTTATCACTCCTTTATTCCTTGCTTATTACTCCTTGCATGTGCCATTCAATAGTCCACCTTCTTTTCTGAGCATGCATTTCCTCAGTCATGTTCTTCACTCTGTATCTTGAGCAACTATCATCAAGGGAAATATACTCCAGGGTACACACACACACACAAAAACACACACAATGACAAATCTTTATCCTTTGAATCACTGATAATTATTGTTTTTTCAAGATTTCATACCATATAACATCACTGGAAAAACATTCATGTTGAAAATATTGGATTTAACACTAGGGTTCCCACCTGTATCATAAAAGTGCCATACAATTACCAAAATGTTACTTAACCTGATATCCTCTTACTCAATTCTTGGGCCAACTTGCTTGATCTTAACCTGGGTGTGTTATGCATTCCTTATTGGAATAGTCTTCCAGCCTGCATTTTCTCTACATATCATTGGTTTGTTTGTTTTATCAACAATCAATGAGCACTTTAGGATATCACATTCTTTGCATGTTTTCTGCCAATTGTTTGACAACAAAAATGGGTGTATATAATCATCTGCAAAAACTCGACTATCAGTGGGGCATAGGGAATACACCATAGGTCCTAGGTAAATCCTTCTATTGATATTGATTAGCTGTAAGACCCTGGGCAAAACATTTATACTTGCTAAGCCTGTAAGTCCCAGTTACTTGACCTATAACATAAGGATATCAATACTACACAACTATTTCATGGACTATACTATAATACTATATATATACATATATATATATATAATACTATACAACTATTTCATGGTGGGACTCTGATGAGATTTTTTTAAATACTTTGAAAAATTTAATTCACTACCTACAGTTTTTTTTATTACTCTATATGTTCTCTTCTCACACTTTTATTTAGGATACCTTTTATATGCAAGCAAACCATTCTCATAAAAATTTTATAAAGGTGAGAATGTAGGAATGTAAATCAAGAGGATATTCTCTTGATTGCCTTTTGGGGACTCAAAATCATCCTTGGGTTTTTTCCCATTCTCTTTATGTCCTTCCCTCCCTAGGACATCTTGTAAAATGATTCCTCAATGGTTTTAAGATTGTGTCACCTCCTGCATGACATTATCATAGAGAATATCTCTTGGACTGGTAATACAAATGGAAAATAAGTCCAGAGTTGAATAAGAGGGTAAGATCAGGCTGGATTGTAATTGCAAAATTACTCAGTTATAGCAATGAGTCAAAGCTACCCCTTACACAGAAATCCTCTTTGTCATGCTGACATTCTCTATATAGCTGCAAATGGTGGAAAAACATGGTTGAAAAAGAATCAAAATTCTGTGTGAGACAAAGTGCAAAGGAGACTTGCACATTGGAGTAAGATGTCAATGACATATTAATGATCACTTATGTGTAAGTCTTATAACTGACATAATCAAGTACCTGTATAATTGGAATATATCAAGAGCAAAGAATAACTGGTGGATAGACTGAATGTGGCACTGGCATACCTCAAATATTTAAAGACCTAGAGGAAAGCCTCTGGTTCATTGTATCTATTTATATGTTCAACAAGCCTTTATTAATTGCCCACTGTGCATCAGGAACTATGCTAGACCCTGGAGATATAGAGAAGGAAATGGTCAATGCTTTCAAATATCTTCATTTTTCAAGTGAAATAATATGCACATGTATGCAGAAAATTAAAGGTAAAATATATTAAAAAATCATTATGAAGTAACTTTTAGTAAAGATAGAGGTAATTAGCAACTGAGGGGATTAGGATAAGGTCCCTTAATGGTGTGACTTTTGAAATGAGTTTGAAGGAAGGCAGAGTTTTTGCAAAGCATAGATTAGTAGGGAATGATTTCCATGAAAGGATAGGATCCAGTACAAAGCTATGGAAATAACAAATGGGACATCCTGGATGCAGAATAATAAGGAGAAGAGTTTGGCTGGCATATAGAGAAGGAGAATGATGTGAAATAAACCAGGAAATGTCACAGGATTATACATTTCAAGCTGGAAGACTCTGGAGGTCATTGAGTTTGGGTCCTTCATTTTACAGATGACAAAACTGTGGCTCAGAGGGATTAAGTGACTTACCCAAAATCATACAGCTAATAAGAGTATGAGGACATGTTCAATTCCAGGTTTTCCTGATTCAAGGTCTAGTGTTTTATCATTCATACCATATTGCTGCTAAGCACTAATCCTGCGATTTCCAAATCCATTTTTGTTTTGATCAGATTCTTCATCTCTCTCTAACCAGAATTCAGACTCAGCCCTTATGACCTCTGAGAGGTGAGCTTTTATATTACCTAGCCCAGAGCCAGAAACTGTCCACACACCACTTCTCAGCCATTTTTAAATTATATCCCTCTAACCCACATCTCCTCCTTGCTCTCCTGTATGGTTTATTTTACCCACAGTAGATATAAGCTCCTTAAGAGATCATTTTTGCTTGATCACATTTGTATTCCCACTACTTAGGACTGTCTTATACATAAGTGCTTGAGAAATGCTTATTGAATGATTTCATCTATTTACCTACTATGTGAAAGGCTCTGAGAATACAATGATAGCAATGACACAGATCTTGCTTTCAAGGACTTTAAGCTTTAATGAGGAAGAAACAACATGTATTCAAGTAATTGATATATACAGATTTAGAGCTTCAAAGGATTTTAAAGACCATTGAGTCCAATGTTCTTATCTGAGAGATGAAGAAACTGAGGCTGAAAAAGGTTATATGACTTTCCCAAGGATCATATAGTTAATAAGTGACTAAAGCAGAATTTGAACTTATCTTCAAGTCTATAAGCCCAGAACTCAATCCCCTGTGCCACATAGCTTCAAGATAATATTTAGGTAGTTTGTTAAAGACTTACAAGCCAAAAATAGAACTTTGCAACTTATTTTAAGAGCAAGTCATATAGGAATTATAATTTAAGATCAGTCATATAGGAATATAAATTTGGTAGTTAGGTGAAGTATAAATTTTGTGGGAGAAACTATTAATTACTGAATTGTGGAGAAATTATTATTGCATTGTTTGAATCTCTCCCTGCATGGCAAGAAATTAGACTTGTATTGTGTAGGCATCAGCCTAATTTAAGGCTTAACTTAAGAATTCAGGTCATGCCAATGCCAGAAAATTTCAGAGGACCTAAAGATTGATGAAGGCATGTCCAATTTGTTGTGAAATATATTTTAATTAATCAATGTGAAACTTAATCTATCTGTCTTATTTGAAAGAGAGGGCATGAAATCATAGAGACCCAATGAGGACACTATTATGTTAGTTCAAGGAGATGGAGGGTAAGGAGTTGAACTGGAGGGGAGAAGATGTGCAAGTGAAGGGAATGCAACAGAGGTAACATATATTTTTGAGGTAGACTTATCAAGGTTTTCGGTCCTGGAACAGATATTGTCAATCACCCTTTTCCCTTTCATGCTCTCTCTTCTCTAGCTTTTCATGAGAACCAGGAGGAAGGCCAAAAAGGATAATAAATGAGAAAAGATCATTCTATTAGGGAATTAAGCAATCATTGATAACTGTGTTGACAACAGTTTCAGTAGAATAATAACGTCTGAAGCCAGACTGCAGAGAGTTAAGAAGAGAGAAAAGGAAGTGTAGACACTTATTCAAGATGGCATTCTCAAGGAATTTAAGCATAAAAGTAAGGAGACATGGACAATGGCTAACATAAATAATAAATGAAATGAAGGTTGTGGTTTCTTCTTGTTTGTATTATAAATTATGTTCTGGAAATCTTGAGTTTGATATGCCTATTTAACAACTAGAGGAGGATGTCTAATGAGAAGGTGGTCATGACAGATGACTTTGGGAAAGGGATTGGGGTTGGAACTGGGAAATGTTTGTATAGATATTTTAGTTGGATAGTTATGAGTTCATTAGATCACAAAGAAGATGTGTTAAATCTAATAGAAGAGGGAATAAGTATTTATTAAGCACCTATGATATGCCAAGCACAGTGCTAAATATTTTATAAATTTTATTTCATTTGATAATCACTACAACCCTGTGGAGGTGCTATTCTTATTTCCATTATACAGTTGAGAAAACTGGGGGAGACATGGGATTAAGTGACTTGCCTAGGGTCACACAACTGGTGTCTAAAGCCTTATTTCAACTCAGGTCTTCCTGACTCCCAGCTCAAGGCTCTAGCCGTCATGCCACCCAACTACCTCAAGTCAAAGTCCTGGAGGTATATGCATACATATAGGTGAGGAATGGATGATGATTTATTAAGAAATATTGAGGATTTATAGCAGATGGCTACATGAACACACAACTTACAAATAGAGAAGAATACATAGATGTGACACCTTAGCTAATGTTTAATAAAGTACAATAACTTGTTTACATCAGAGTTGTCAATGAGGAGTAAGAAGATAGGAAAATGAGAAAATAACATCTTTTCTGGGATGCAGGTAAGAGTTTTTAAAACACATTTCTAGAAAAAAAGAAGTGTGAAGGGGAAGTGAATACATTTATATAGAATACACTTTGTTTTGGGCACAAGGCTAAGTACTTGATAAATATTATCTCATAAGATACTCACAACAACCTTGCAAAGTAAGTGCTATAATTATCACAATTTTACAGTCGAGGAAACTGAGACAAGTAGTAGTTAAGAGACTTCCCCAGGGTCACACATCTAGTGAGTGTCTGAGGTCTGATTTGAACTCAGGTCTTCCTAACTCAAGGACCAGAGTCCTATCTACTATACTAACCAGCTTGTTGCCAGAAGCACAGGAGAAGCAGAAGAACAATGTCACAAAAACATAAGGAAGAGATTGTGTCTGGCAAAGAGTTGGGTGATCAAAAGCACTGAATTTTGCAAGGGGTCAAGAAGTATGAGGACTAAGAAAAGTCCATCAGACTCAGTATTCAAGTTTATTGGTAACATTAGGGACTGGTCCTTTATGAAGGATTTAAGAAAGGATATGATCAAAATGTGAACAAGATGAGATGGAATTCATTCTTCTTCAATGGAGGGATCTAGGAGCTAGATCCTCAGAACTTTGGGAAATCATATCATATAGACAATTGTTGAAATCTCTTTTATTTTATTATATAATATTAGAAATATACTACCTATGATGTCACAAAAAGCTAGCTGCCGGTAGAGATTCAGGAATGCACTCCCGGAAAACTGAAACAAACTTGCATTGGCAGCAGCTTCATGGTTACACACTTTAGACTGTCTTCTTCCTTCCCTAAGTGGAAAATGGATGAACCTTTGTACATGTCAGCTCTGAACTTTATTCTGCTCATACAAAGTTTAGTCCCATCCAGCATAATGTCATGAAAAGAAGCCTAGATTTGGAGGCAGGGTTTATGTTTGTATCTCAGTTCTCTTTATAATTTATGTGACTTGGTTGAGAATTTAACACCACCAAGCTTCAGCTCCCTCATCTGCAATATGAAGGAGTGGGAAGAGATGAGCTTCAAAGTCACTTGCATCTCTAAATATATACTCATATGTATTACCTCACATTATAGCTCTATCTCTCCTTGTGCTCCTCTCTCACACACAAGGACCTGTCACCATAACATATATACCAGTTTCCTTCCTCACACTGTATTTCCCTCATTATTCTCACCTCTAACAGATGTTATCCTGTTTCTTAAGTGCTTATCAAACAACCCCACTGTCTCCTCTCATATCCTTTCTGAAACACACACATACATACATTTTCATACACACATATAATAGATAATTCTCACATTTTGTCTGACACATATTTCTATATAAAGACATCACTGTCTCCCACTCATACTGGTTTCATTTTGCGCTTCAGTCATTTTCAGTCATGTCTGACACTTTGTGACCCCATGTGGAGTTTTCTTGGCAAAGATACTTGCATGGTTTGCCATTTCCTTCTCCAGCTCATTTTACAGATCAAGAAACTGAGGCAAACAGGGCTAAGTGACTTGAACAGGGTACCAAAGCCAGTAAGTGTCTGAGGCCAAATTTGAACTCAGGAAGATAAGCCTGGCACTCTATCCACTGTGCCACCTAGCTGCCACATAATTTTCACAATTGTTTTCACAACTGCATTCAAATTCATTCAACAAATATTCCCTTCACCCCATGGAACTGACATAAAGATATATACAATACCATCTTTCCTGTACATCATGAAGCTGCTACACACATATACAAACCATAACTTCCCCTACTATATGTTTTTCTCACTCAAATATCATAGTGTCTCCTTTTGTACCTGGCATATTTACCCTACCATCACCTTTTGCATCTTTTCTTACATACTTGTGCTTCTCTCTCCCTTCATTCTATTCTGACTTTCTGTTTGTTTGTTCAGTCATTTCAGTCATGTCTCATTCTTTGTAACCCAGTTGGGGTTTTCTTGGCAAAGATAATAGGGTAGTTTGCCATTTCCTTCTCCAATTCATTTTATAGATGAAGAAACTGAGGCAAACAGGGTTAAGAGATTTTTCCAGGATCACATAGCAAGTGTCTGAGGCCAGACTTGAACTCAGGAAGACTCATCTTTGTGACTTCAGGCCTGGTGCTCTATCCACTGCACCATTTAGCTGTCCCATACTGACTTTACAATTTCTCTTTAAAGTGTCCTTTATTTTTCTTCATCTTGGAAGTGTTTCATACCGTGAGTAACTAGAGTAGTATTGATATATAACAAGCCCCAAAGTGTTTCATAACTCAATCAGTGGAAAACCTAAGGACACATCACAAATGATATAGCTGACCATTGAAGAAAGTCCAGCTCTAAGGCATATAGTTCTGACTTTGTCAGATCAATTGCCTTAGATGTGGTGACTCAATAACCCTATAGGTAGGATTTCTTGTAATGTTACTCTGGGTCTTGATGCAATGTGTTAGAACAGTTTGTTACTTCTATAAACTCAGGTTTTATGGCTCTTCACATTTTGATCCTAATAGTAGGCAGTGAGGAGATATTCTTATCTGTTTTTTCAGATGAGGAAATACAGTTAGAAGGAGCGTCAGTGACTTGGACAAGATCAGTCAGGAAGTCACAGTGCACAAAACAGAGACCAGATCTCTCCTAAAATCAAAGTTTGTGTTCCAGTTAGCCATATTATTAACTGGTGCAGAAATGTGAGAAATGAGAGAAAATGCCTAGGAATTTATCCTTCTAAATTTTGACAAGTCTAAAAGTTGGGCTAAATGAAACAGTAGATACTATAGAAACTTTCTGTGACATGAAAAATATTTACCTAGTGATATTAAATAACATGTGCAGCACTCTGAACATATTCCCTTAGTTATATGCAAATAGCAGTTGGCACTCATATTGAAAGCAAGAAACTTGAATTCTATTTCTGGATACAACATTAATGCACATAACATTACTTGAATCACTTAAGATATTTAAATTCTGTTTCCTCATCAATAAAATGAGGATAACATAAGATAACATATTGAAAATGATCTCTATTTAAATATAATTCCAAAGCTTTGCTCTAGCAAGAAGAAAATCCCATTAGGCCACCAGTTCTGGAAAGTCCTCTCAACCTAATTATTGATCTTTGCCTTCAGAGGGTTTTTTATTCATTCATTCATTCATTTTTTCCACAGAAATTCATGAAGACTATATATAATAGGGTACAGAGAGCTGGGCCTCTCTTTTACCAGAGGGAGACTTCACACCAATGAACTCACATATCTTTGAAGTATATGTCAGAACCTGTCTATAAATTGTAATCTTAGAGAGTTCCTTAAGGCTCAGAGAGATATTGGTCAATGGCCACACAGTCTTTATATCAGGGGCAGGCTTTGAACTAAGGACATGTTGATTCCAGGTATTGGAGTTATCCCTGTCCCTGTGAAGCATATAATTTTCTGATGTAGAAAACAGGCTCCCCCAGAGCAGAACTTAAACAATTTTCTTTCGTTAAGTAAAGGACAGGTAATGTTGCAGGCCACCAACCCTGTGGCCTTAACCTAGTGGTACGCAGGTATCTAACATTCTCTATGTTAAGAAAAAAAAACCCTAAAACTCTCTCTGTCCTGGACATTCTGACCTTTTCTATTCACCCAAAGAAAATGAAACAGTCACCATAGACAGCCAATTTAGACCTCAGAAGTTGATTTAAATAACATAAACAAAACACAAAGTACTCTGAGTATATGAAAGAAACAGAAGGAAGTTTAAAACTGTGTTCTCCACCCCAACTGAATCCTTGGACCATTTGAGCTTTGTTTAAAATAGTCATATTTAACTTTCACAGATAAATTTATTTATGAGCTAGAAAATAAGATTTTAATCATTTTGAACACCATCTATATACATTATGCTAAACAATGGCAAAATCCCCATCAGAAAGAGTAATAACCTAAATAAAAAATGATCATTGCCAAGAGGAATTATCAATTTTCATACAAGAGGAGAATTAGGAAATTAGAAATTCTACACTAGACATGGTAAGGGACTATTACTATATAATAATAGCAATGATAACAACAACAACAATAATAATAGCTAGACTTTATATACTGCTTTAAATTTTGAAAATCACTTTACATACTTCATCTTATTTGATCTTCATAGCAAATTTGTGAAATGTACTATTATTATGTCCATTTTGAAGATTAGGAACCTAAGACTTAAAGAGACTAATTGACTTGCCCATGATCCCAAAACTAGTAAGCATTGGAAGCAGCATTTGAAACTAAGTCTTCTTGACTCCAAATGAGTCAAGTGCTCTAACTACTGTACTACCCTGTTGTCTTTAAATGCCCAAAACAAGATTTACTCTACTTTCAAACAGCATGAGTATTTCTACAGTAATATGATGCAATTGCCTCAATGTGCTACAAGGAACAAACTATAAAGACAGGTCATTCTTCAGTTTTATTAAACAGGAAGAAAGTTGTCTGTGGAGAAAATAAATGTTAGATTTTTCTTACTCTCTATTCAGTCGATAGAAAAAAGAATACTGGGCAGAATTCCTTTTTTTCTCTTTTCGTACAAATCCTGATGGGTGATTTTATTTCAATTGTGTTAAATGATAATAATAACTATTACTACTATTACTATTATTATCATTGATCAATTATTGCACTGAAAGCAGGGACATATTTTTAAACTAAGCTGAGAAAATTCTCTTGGGTAGTTGATTTAGAGCAAGGTGACAACTTTCTAAAGATGATGAATGGTGAAATAGACAATGACAGGAATTTTTTTCAGTAGAAAGAAAATCATCAATGATCCCCTGAAGAATAGAGACAGAGATAATGCACATTTTCCTGAGATTCCCTCAGCACATGCCCTATACAAATTTGTAATCTTTTACTATTGCTACAATTGGGAAAGCATGAAAATTGCAAAAGCTGCAAGTGTAAATGACACTGATAATGGAGCATCACAGTTTAGCGGATTTTCACTACTGAAACTAATAACTGACACAAGAAGCTTTGATCAAGCATGTTCTAGTGATAGAAACTTTTCCACAGCAGACAGAAGCTCTTATCTTCAAGTTTAGAAGCACCAAACAAAAAAAAACTTACACAATGATCTCTTTTTCTGCCATTTTCCCCTTAATGCATAGGTTTAGGTATTACTGAGCACAAAAAAAAAGTTCTGAGATAAAAGATGCAAGACAAAGAATACCTAAGTGCTCAGCAATTATTTGCCATTATTTCTTTTAAATGATATATTCTGGTAGTAAACATTGTTCCTGATTCAGTAGTTCTGACAGCATCTCTAGCAATTTTAACTAGTAAAGATTCTTCTCTACAAAATAAATTAGTTTTAAAACAGAACATGTGAAAGTGTAAGTTGGAACAGTGTTGTTATTTCAGCCACAATTGTGCTTGAAATACATATGCATTTACTTCAAGCTCAACAGAATGCCTGAAGAAAAAAGGAGAAAAATCTTTTTCATATATCTACATGTCCAAAATGACACTGTCAGAGGCATATTCAATGTCCTGCTCTCTTCAAGATAAATTAATTATAGAGACATATGGGAAAGATGATGACATGAAAGTTTCAGCTAAATCTAAACCCCTTCAATATCACCTACAGACTACTGAGAAACTACCAGAGAGATCAACAATAATAAAAAAGATGACTAAAAAAGAAATGTCAGTAAGATAATACCAAAAAAGGAGGGAGAGAGAATAAAGAAAGGAAGGAAGAGAGAGGAAAGAAGGAAGGAAAGAAGGAAGGAAAACAAAAAAGAAAATAGTATATTAATGGGCCCAGATAACCACATAACATTCTGTGACCTAGCACCTAGGATGAAAGGAATGGAAGTTAAATCACTTAGCTCAATATCTGTCCTATCCAGGATTGCCTTAAGGTGGAAGAGCCCAGAAGCCACTTTGAGTTAGACTTGCTGACTGTCCTACAGAAAGAGAACACTGTGCAGCTCCTAACAACTCTCCCATCTAATTTTAGGTTCTACACTTAGGAATCAATATGATAGTAGCTACAACAGTTAAAGAGTCACTAAGAATTAAAGTTTGAAAGAAATGTCCAGAGAAATAGCAGTAGAAGACTTTTATCTGCTTTCCACTAATGGAATGATTGAAAAATTGAAAAAGAAAAGAAAAGAAAACATCACCAATTAAGAGATCTTCTTGGTTAAAAGCAACTTAGGATAAAACTCTACAGGAAGAGAATAATTCTATAATAGTTATATGTAGAAACCCAGAAAGGATAAATTGGTCACAAAGACTATGAGGGTGGAAGGAAGTACTACCAATGGAAGTGAAAGAAGAGATGAAGTAAGATATAAATCATTTTTAGAGCTCTTGAGGGAAAAAACAAATTGGAAGGAATGTTTGAATGGCTTATAAAAGAAATTTAAAACTTTAAGTAATGGACTATCTGAAAAATAGAATGGAGTAAATAGATATCAAAAATTCAATAACAAAACAAGAATTATGAGATTAACATTAAATGACTTAAAAATGAAGCCTATAGTAAATACAATATGTGCTATTAAAAATAACTGATCTAGATTTAAAAAAAAGAATTGTTTTCATAGAAAACAAGGAAACTTAAAAACAAAAATAACTATATGACATTTTTAAGAAATTATAGAAGAAAATCTCTAAGAACTCTAGGAAATGGAGGAAAAAGTAAAAATAGATAGAATCCATAGAATCACCAGTTCAAAGAAACCTGAAATTGAACACCTCCAGGTAAGTGACTGCCAAATGCTAGACATGACATATCAAAAGAAAAAAAGTCACAAAAAATCAAAAAGAGAAAAATCATGTACCAAGGAACTGTATTTTGAATAATTTAGGAATAGTCGATCAGCAATTTACACAGAAAATAATGGAAAAGTAAATGAAATATTTTAATATAATACACAAAAAAAGTAAAAGAAAAAAAGGGGACCTACAGGGAAACATATCTTCCAGAACAAGACAGAATAAGCAATGCATATCTTTAATGGAATCAATGAATTCTAAGCATTCCTAGTGAGAAAAGTAGAGTGGAGTAGAATCTTTGAATCACAAAGAAAGGAAATAAATAACCAAAAAAAAAAACAAGAAGGATAAGTAAGTTTGGGTAATTGTAAAGGGCTCAATGGTGACCTGAATAGGCCAGAAGAGGTTATTTTTCTTTTCAGAATTCCACTATTCAATACCTTCCATATTTAGTTCTCATTTTCCTCAGCATGTTGAGTTCCTAAGGGTGATTACTTAGGGACAATCATAAGAAGATGTTAGGATTCCCTTGTAAGTTTATCTAAATTTCATGTAAAAATACATATCTTTTGGGGCATGTAAGTTTGGATTCATATGTAGTATTGTTGGCTATACTCAATACAGAGGAGGGGTTTTCCTGTATAATGTATACCCACAAGGTAAAGGGAAACACTGCTGCCTCTTTTCTGGTAATAAGGCAGGAGTTTTCAATCTTCCTCTGTTCAATGAGAGTGGGAAGGGGAAAGTACACACACACACAAACCACAAAACCCTTTTCTCCGTCATTACCTCAACCACCATTCCACTGCCCTTATACTAGAATCTCCCATTGGAATCCTCAATTCTGAACTGGGTGTAATATACACAGACCAGATGTGCATCTTATTCTCTCAACAAATCCCAATATTCTTTGTATGATGAAATATGATTTCATACAATGATTAAAGAATGGCATTGCTCCCAAATAAATTAAAGTCTTGTTCTCATCTAGTTGACATATATGCCTGATTTCTCCAAACAAGAAGTCTGGGCCATTCTTGTTTTTTTTTAATAATGAGGGATGGGACTGTGGAGCACCCCCTTTGTATGCACATATATGTATAACATGTACATATGTAAACATGTATATTTATAAAAGCACACATACACAAGTCTGGTTTATTATGTAATGCATTCTGTATATATTCACATGCATATGCATAATATACGTGTAAGTATAAATGCATGTGTACATCATACATGAAAATATGAAAAGGTAAGTTCTGACCTCCTATCCTCCCATTAATATAAACACAGATGGCCCAGATTACTGAATCAAATTAATTAAAAAATCAAAGGTATAAACTAGGAGTTATGTATTTTGAATATTGCTCTCCACATCTGTGTCTGTACATACATACAAATTTACACATATTCCCCTGTGCTAATATGGAGACACAGGCAAGAAAAGAATGTTTAAAAGAAAGTAAAGGGGGGAGGGGAAGGAGCACCTTAGAGATGTAAAGGGAAGGAGGAGGAGCTTATTTCTCCTAATATCACTATGAGAGTGGCACAGAAATTTTCACAAACATATTGGTAAGTGCGAGAAGTAGGGATTACATGTACCTCATTCTTATTAAGCTAAATGAGGGAAGACTTGAGGAGAGGGGAGAGCAAAGTATGGAATATAACAAAGCAATCATTGATTACAGAACAACAGATTCAGAATTTGAAAGGACTTCAGAGGTTATTGAGCCTGACCCACCTGTTTTGCAGATAAACAGCTAAGATCCAGAGAACTTAGAAGACTTATGCAAGATCACATAGCTAGTAAGTTCCTAAAGTAACATTCTTAGCCAAGTCTTTGTGATTCTAGGTTCAGCAGTGTATCAAAACACTAAGTTGAGGCAGAGAAAATGATAGATAAGAGATTGTGAGACAGATTAGGTTTCCTAGTGGTCACAAGCCAAATAAATGTCAATAGTGGAAGTTTAATTAAACAGGGTAAAAAAAAATAAAATATGCAGAAAGAAACACAGACAGACTGAAACAGAGGAGTTGAGGATTTGATTTAAACTATTACTGTTATAGCAATCTGGTGATAATTTGATTCATTTTCTCCTTTTAAAGATGGTATGAGAGAAGCAAAGAGTAGAAACATTAAAAGATAGGACATAAAAAAGAATCTTAACAATCATAAGCATGAATGTGAATGAAATGAATTTGCCCATAAAATTTATGTATATGATGGAATAAATCACATATAAATCAATCAATAAATCAAAGCATATTATAATGTATATACACACACACATATTATACATAGGGAGAGAGCAGTATAATAAAGATTCAGTACAGTGCCTGACACATTACTATAGTTAATTAATAAATACTTGTTGATTCATTCATTCATATGGATTTTAAATTAAAGATTTCAATAGATGTCATTTCCTTAGTGGCACCCCAAAAAAGCCCTAAAGGTAATAATCATAATCTCAGACAATTCAACAAGAAAAACAGACATTATTAAGATAGACAAGCAAGAAAGCTGCATTGTGCTTAAGAGGAATGGGGATACTAAAACAATATCAATACTAAATACACACTGAAAGACTAAACATGAAACATATAAAGAAAATGTTAACTAAATATCAAAGTGAACTAAAAGCAAATCAATAATATAGAGTAAAATAAATGGTGAGAACTTAAAAACTATATGTTGCTTACAAACATAGACAGATCTAAAAGAAAAATGTGATAGAACAAAAGAGATTTTTTTTTTAAAAAATTAGATATTAGAGACCTTGGGCAAATGCTGAATTTAAATTACAAATAGTATTCATGCTTTCACCTTTGAATGAAACAATTATGAAAATTATTCATGTGCTAGGCAAAAGTCTCACATACAAATGAAGAAAAAGTAAAAATTTTTATACTTGAAAATCTAATGCATATGTTAAACAATGTAATGAAGAACCAATTCAGATATAAATGGAGAAAAAATATCATCTTAAGGAATAAATTGGTCAAAGAATAAATAATAGGAAAAATAATTACGTCAAACTAATACAAAAAGATACCAAAATTTATAGGTTATACTCAAATCAAGTAATTCTTGGAGGAAATTTTATTTTTACAAATTTTTCCACCAGAAAAAGTTAAAAGGAGATTAATGAATTGACCACAAAAGTAAAAAAAAAGACAAAATTAATAATAACCTCTAAATAATAGAAATATGGAGATTCTTAAAATAGAGAGAAATGAAATTGAGAATATTGGGAAGATAAATAAAAGTAAGAGCTAGTTTTTAATCAACCCAATAAAAGAGACAAAGTTCTAGTTCATATAAAAAATAAAAGAAGAAAAAAATGATCAAAATAAAAAAGGAATTGATGATGAATGAAAAAAAAGGAAAGAGAAATTATAGAGAATTACATACCAGCCAAAATAAAAACCTTTTTTAAAAAATGGAACAATATTTTCAAATATATAAAATTCTCAGATTAAAAAAAAGTTATAGTTAATGAGAACAACTAAACCTTAGAAACTGAAACTGAACAAATTATCAATGGACTTTGTAAACTATTATGGTGACAGGATGTTCAAGACAAAAACCCAGAAGAAGAGAATGACTCCAAAATATTTAAAAGCAAATCCTTAAAAGAAAAAAAAACAGGTTAGACAGAAATTCACCTGGAATTTCTGGAAGAGATGAAGCAAGAGTTTTAGAAAGTAGTTTAGAAAAAATAGTAATAAATGAAATGAAAATGCTATAGGTTGGTGGGGGGAAGGAAAAGAAATGAGAGTCTTAGAAGAAAGAATTAGAAAGAGACTTAATAGCTTGGAACAAGAAGTACAAAATTTCACCCAAACAACAAACTCCTTGAAAATGGACCAAATAAAATCATATCACTCATGAGAAAAAAAAAAGAAATACTAAAATAAAGTCAAAAGGCTGAAAAAAACTGATTTACAAAATAGATTGAGAACAACAATAAAAAAATCAAGAATTTTTTGACAACCTGAAAGTGATGATCAAAAAAGGAGCTCAGATATCCTGTGTCATGAAAACTTAAAAGAAAACTATCTAGGAGCAGTTAAGTGGTGCAGTGGATAGAGCACCACCCCTGGAGTCAGGAGGACCTTAGTTCAAATTTGGCCACAGACATGTAAGACTTATGAGCTGTTTGACTCTGGGCAAGTCACTTAACCACAATTGCTTTGCAAAAAAAAAAAAAATCTTATCTAGATCTCTATGAACTGAAGGATAAATTAAAATAGAAATAATCTAGCAGTCTCTTCCTGAAAGAAATTTTAAAATGAAAACTCCCAGAAACACTACAGAAAAAAAAATCCATAGTTTCCAGGTCAGAGAAAAAATACTGCAAGGAAGCAGAAAAAAAGAATTCAGCAGCCAAAAAGCCACAGTCAGAGTCACATACACTTTAGCAATCACCATTATAAAGGAGGAGAGAGCTTGCAATATAATATTCTAGAAAATGAAGGATATAGGATAACTGAGTATAATGCTATAGGGAGAGATATAGACCTTTAATGAAATAAAGGATTTCTGATGAAAAGACCAGGATTGCATAGAAATTCTGAAGTTCAAACAATGTGGTTAAGAACAAAAAGGAAGACAGGAAAGAACCATGATAAGAGACTAAACAAGGATATATTGCTCATATTGTATTATTGGAAGATAAATAAAATTAATAGTATATATTTATAAGCAGTATGTTTTAGTACCAAACAACTGATAATAAAGTTGATGTCCATTCATTGAAAATGGATAAACAAGTTGTGGTATATGAATTTAATGGAATTTTGGTATAAATGCTAAATATTAAGAAAACTGAGAAGAATGGGAAGATATCTAAACTGATTTAAATCGAAGCAAGCAGAATTAGAAGAACAATACACAGAATATAAATGTAAATTACAAAAACCAACAAACAAACTAACCAAAAAAAAATACTGTGTGATTATACTGATCAAAGTTAGCCCTAAATAAGTAAGATGAGAATGGACTTTCCTCATTTATTTGACTAGACGGAGGGAACATGGGATGTGGAACACTAAACATAATGTTGGCCTTCATCTGTTGGTTAATTTTGCTGAACTGGTTCCTTCTCTGTTTCTTTTATATTGTCTGTGAAAATGTATGACTCTCTGAGTGGAAGTACAAGGAGGAGTATATTAGGAAATAATATAAAAACTAAACATGACAGTACTTATTTTTGATAAGAATAAAGAAGAGAGAAAAGAGAGAAAGATGATCAGCACAGAGACATATGTGCCATTTAGCTGTTTCTCTTTGGGGATTAAGTCAACTCCAAGCATGGGAGAAACAAGAAATAATTCTTATTAAACATTTATGACTCCATTTAATTGACTATTTTACTAAAATTATATCTATCCATATCTATAGGTATGAGTGATTAGGAAAAACACTTAATCAGAACAAATGAGATAGTTTTCCCTGATTTTATCTATATTTCACAGCAAATCCTTGACTAAAGGAAGAAAAGCAATACTTCCCAAAAGAGCTGAGATGTGTGTCAGTTTCATCTCAGACAGCCTAAGAGAAGTACAATAAACTGAGCTGTGCTAATATTCCAAAACAACCTCTGGAATTGCAAAGTGAGAGGTGAGGTCAGTAATTATCAATGTTGCCCAGCCATAGCCCTTATGACTGTGTAGGATCAGACATGCTGATAAAGTCCAAACACTGGAAATATTTCTTCCATTTCCTTAGCCCCCTGTTGAGTTTCTCTAAGTCTAAATCTAAAAAGGAGTAACATTTCAGTGGTCAGACTTTATTATATAATATATATATATATGTACATATATGTAATAGGAAAAACATAAGGGAATAAATAAATATGGTAAGAACATACCATTACATTAATAACTAATTGAGTCTATATGGAAACCAAAAGAATTCTTTTTGTGTCCTTAGGCAAATCACTTACACTCCCTTGTCTTTCATTACCTCATCTATCAAATGAAGAGGACGGCTAGATGGTTCAGTAGATAAAGCACTGGACCTGGAGTCAAAAAGATCTGAATTCAAATTCAACCTCAGACACTTAATAGCTATGTTACCCTGAGCAAATCACTTAACCTCTGTTTGCTTTAATCTGCTGGAAAAGAAAATGACAAACCACTCCAGTATCTTTGCCAAGAAAATCCCATGGACAATATGGTCCACAAGGTCACAAAGTATTGGATATGACTAAACAACTGAATAATAATTAATCAAATGAGGAATTGGGATAAGATGACTTTTTGGAGTTTTCAGTCTTATGGTAAGAGAGTACTGGGTTTACCCAGTTATCTAAAGTACCAGGTCTTAGTGATATCTTCATGTTAGCTATCCTTAGAAAGGAAAAATTCTAAAAGTCTCCCCACACCTCACTTTTGTGTTCCTATGAGTTATACATATGAATCATATTGAAAATACTTGAAGGTCCTAGAAGTTTTTATGCTGGATTTAGATGACCTAAAGTATGTTATCAAAAATGACCTACCTACTTGTGAAGACTGGTTTAAGATTTTTTTGAGGTAATAAAATTGAGATGATGGAAAGCTTGAATGCTACATGGTTACCTCTGAAATAATAAAAGAATATGAAGACTTTGAGTTCATTGACCTCATGGGAAAATAAGAATGAGTCCCACAGAATGAGATGATGTAGAACAATTTTGATCATCCTTGTTGAAAGTAGTGCTTACTCAGAATGATAAATTTTGGACCCAAGAAGATGTTAATTGAAAAAGTACTGAAAAAAGAATCTCTGTTACTATTTGCTCTAACCTAATCACTTTATTAACAAATAAATTGAGGACAAGAAAAGGTAGCAAGGTGGCTCAGTGGATAGAATCTGGAGTCAGAAAGACCTGAGTTCAAACGTGAACTCAGGTATTTACTTTTTGACCCTGAGGAACTCAATTAAAATCTATTTGTTCTAGTTTCCTGGACTATAAAATGGGGATTATAAATTACCTCCCAGATTTGTTATAAGAATCAAGTGAGATAATATTTGTAAAATGCTTGGTACAATACCTGGTAAATAGTAGACACTATAAATGTTATTTGTTGTTGACGCTGTTATCATTATTTCATGAGTTAATTTAAATCACTTAATTATTTAAATGATTTTAAATATCCAAGGTACACAACTAGATAGCATCTGAATTAGCATTAGAAATCAAATTACCTAATTCCCAATTTTATGTTTTTAAAGTATGTATTTAACATTTTATTTTTCCCAGTTACATGCAAAAACAATTTTTAACATTCATTGTTAAGACTTTGAGTTCCAAATTCTCTCCTTTCCTCCCTCGCCCACTGAGAAGTCAAGCAATTCGATGTAGCCATGTGCAGCCATAACAGTCATGTTGTAAAAGAAAATATAGACAAAAAAACCCTCAAGAAAATTAAAGTAAAAAAATATGCTTCAATCTGTACTCAGACACCATTAGTTCCTTCTTTGGGGATGGACAATATCTCTCATCATAAATCCTTCAGAACTGTCTTTGATCATTACATTGCTGAGAATAGCCAAGTCAGATTAGAGAATTTATTATCCTCTATTTATAAAGGTAAGGATAAAGGTAAATGTAATCTTAGTTGCATGGCTTTGGTTGTGCAAAAACTTTTCAATTTAAGTAATCAAAATTATCCATTTTGCTTTTCATAATGTTCTCTATCTCCTGTTTGGTCATGAATTCTTCTGTTCTCCATAGATCTGATAGGTAAACTATTCCTTGCTTTCTGAGTTTGCTTATAGTATCAGCTTTTATATCTAAATCATGAACCTATTTTGACTTTATTTAGGTATATGGTGTGAGATTTTGGTCTATGCCTAGTTTCTGCCATACTCTTTTCCAGTTTTCCCAGCAGTTTTTTTCAAAGAGTGGGTTCTTATCCCAGAGTCTGGGGTCTTTGAGTTTGTCAAATAGTAGATTACTATAGTCATTGACTACTGTGTCTTACATATTTAACCTATTCCACTGATCCACCACTCTGTTTCTTAGCCAGTACCAAGCAGTTTTAAGGACTGCTGCTTTATGGTACAATTTAAGATCAGGAATGGCTAAGCCACCTTTCCCTGCATTTCTTTTCATTAGTTCCCTTGATATTCTGGACCTTTTGTTCTTCCAAATGAATCTTGTTATTATTTTTTCTAACTCTGTAAAATAATTTTTGGTAGTTTGATTGATATGGCACTGAATAAGTAAATTAGCTTAGGTAGAATTGTCATTTTTATTATATTAAATTGGCCTCCCCATGAGCAACTGATATTTTTCCAATTATTTAGATCTGACTTTATTTGTGTGAAGAGTGTTTTGTAATTGTGTTCATAGAGTTCCTGGGTTTGTTTTGGGAGATAGACTCCTAAATATTTTATATTATCTACCATATGTTTAAGTGGAATTTCTCTTTCTATCTCTTGCTATTGGGCTTTGTTGGTAATATATAGAAATGTCAATGATTTATGTGGGTTTATTTCATAACCTGCAACTTTGCTAAATTTGTTTATTGTTTCAAGTAGATTTTTACTTGATTCTCTAGGATTCCCTAAGTATATCATCATGTCATCTGCAAAGAGTGATAGTTTTGTTTCTTCTTTGCCTATTCTAATATCTTCAATGTCTTTTTCTTCTTTTATTTCCCAAGTTAACATTTCCAGCACAATATTGAATAACATTGGTAATAATGGACATCCTTGTTTCACCTCTGATGTTATTGGAAATGCTTCTAGCTTGTCCCCATTACACATTATGCTTGCTGAAGGTTTTAGATAGATGATATTTATTATTTTAAGGAAGACTCCATTTATACCTATGTTCTCTAGTGTTTTTAATAGGAATAGGTGCTGTATTTTGTCAGAAGCTTTTTCTGCATCTGTTGAGATGATCATATGGTTTCTGCTGATTTTGGTGTTGATATGCTCAATTATCCTGATAGTTTTCTTAATATTGAACCAGCCCTGCATTCCTGGAATAAATCCTACCTAGTCATAGTGTATCATTTTCATGATAAATTGCTGTTAATCTATTTGCTAATATTTTGTTTAAAATTTTTGCATCTATATTCATTAGAGAAATTGGTCTATAATTTTCTTTCTCTGTTTTGACTCTTTCTGGTTTAGGTTTCAGCACCATTTTTGTATCATAAAAAGAATTTCATAAGACTCCTTCTTCACCTATTTTCCCAAATAGTTTAATTGTTGTTTAAATGTTTGATAGAATTCACATGTAAATCCATCTGGCCCTGGAGATTTTTTCCTAGACAGTTCACCAATGGCTTGTTCAATTCCTTTTTCTGAGATGGGGTTATTTAAGTATTTTACTTCCTTTTCTGTTAATCTGGGCAATTTATATTTTTGTAAATATGTATCCATTTTACTAAGATTGTCAAATTTGTTGACGTACAGCTGCACAAAATAATTCCTAATTGTCGTATTACTTTCCTCTTCCTTGGTGGTAGCTTCACCCTTTTCATTCTTGATACTAGTAATTTGGTTTTCTTCTTTCTTTTTTTCCAATTAAATTAACCAAATGTTTATTTTATTGTTTTTTTATAAAACCAACTCTTAGTTTTATTTATTAGTTCAATAGTTTTCTTAATTTCAATTTTATTGATTTTTTCCTTTGGTTTTCAATATTTCTAATGTGGTGATTAACTGAGGATTTTTAATTTGTTCTTTTTCTAGTTTTTTTAGTTGTATTCCCAATTCATCAATCTCCTCTCTGTTTTATTTATGTAAACATTTAGAAATATAAAACATCACCTAAGAACTGCTTTCCCTGCATCCCATAAGTTTTGGTATGTTGTCTCATTATTGTCATTCTCTTGAATGAAATTACTGATTGTTTCTATGATTTGTTGTTTGACTCAATCATTTTTTACGATTAGATTATTTAGTTTCAAATTATTTTTCAGTCTATCTTTCCATCACCCTTTATTACATATAATTTTAATTGCTTCTTGATCTAAAAAGGGTGCATTTAATATTTCTGCCTTTCTTCATTGGATTGTGAGGTTTTTATGCCCTAGTACATGGTCAAGTTTTGTATATGTGCCATGTGCCACCAAGAAAAAAGTATATTCCTTTCTATCCCCATTCAGTTTTCTCCAGAGGTCTATCATACCTGTCTTTTCTAATGTTCTGTTCACCTCCTTAACTTCTTCCTTGTTTATTTTGCGGTTAGATTTATCTAGTTCAGAGAGGGGGAGGTTGAGGTTCCCCACTAAGATAGTTTTGCTGTCTATTTCTTCCTGTAACTTCTTGAACTTTTCCTCTAAGAATCTGGATGCTAAACCATTTGGTGCATATATGTTTAGTAATGATATTACTTCATTGTCTATGGTGACTTTTAGCAGGATGTAGTTTCCTTCCTTATCTCTTTTGATAAGATCTATCCTTCTGATTCTAGGACTTCAGGGCAGTTTTCCTTTAAGATTTCCTGAAAGATACTGTCCAGGCACTTTTTTTCATCATGATTTTCAGGTAGGCCAATAATTTTTAAATTGTCTCCCCTGGATCAATTTTCCAGGTCAGTTGTTTTACCCATGAGGTATTTTACATTGCCATCTATTTCTGTCATTTTTTTTTTTGTTTCTGTTTGACTGATTCTTGTTCTCTCATAGAGTCATTAGTTTCCATTTGTCCAATTCTAATTCTTAACATATTGTTTTTTTTCTGTTAGATTTTGTACTTTCTTCTCCAGTTGGCCAATTGTATTTTTAAGGGATTTGTTTTCTTCAGTGTACTTTTTTTCCAATTGGCCAATTACATTTTTTAAGGACTCCTCTAACTCTTTCGTTTGACTTTTAAAATCCTTCTTGAGCTCTTCTAAGAAAGCTTTTTGGGCTTCAGACCAGTTCATATTCCCTTTTGATGTTGCAGATGTGGGTTTGTTGACAATATTGTCCTCTTCAGAATTTTGTCTTGATCTTCACTCTTCTCATAACATGAATCTATAGTACGTTTCTTTTTACTCATGGTGTTTCTTTATTCCCTGGCCTTTAAAGAGATTGAGCTCTCCTGCTGGAGAGCAAGGGACATTGACCCAAGCTTCCTGTGATGGGAGCCTAGGCCTTGATCACTGGTTTTGTGTGCTGGGGCCTCTTATGTTGGCAATTGGAGACTGTAGGGTTCCGGCAGTTTACCTGGTTTGGGGCTGGAATCAGCAAGGCTGGAACTGTTGGGCAATTCTAGGTTGCCTACTTTTCCTTTCCTTTAGATTTCTTCAGGCCCTTTTAGATGGGTGCTGCTGGGTGTTTATCTGCCTGGGGCCCCTTGCAATGCTGCCTCCCTTAGTTCTGTTGAGGCACTGGGAGACTGCTGTAGAATGCTAAGACACCTGATGGTTTTCTGAGCTGGTTTCCACTAGTTCCCCCACCCTCACTGAGGCACTCAGAGTTCCAGGTGTTGGTGCTTGCCTGCTCTACCACCTGGGCTTCAGGATCTCCTCCTGGTTGACAGTTGGAGGCTGTAGGGTTCTGGCAGCTTACCTGGTGTTGGGCAGGAAACAGCAGGGCTGGAAACAGCAAGGCTGGAACTTTTGGGCAACTCTAGGTTGTTTTCCTCAGCTCCTTTCAGATCAATGCTGCAGGGTGTTTATCCAACTGGAGCCCTTTGTAGTGCTGCTCCCCTTATTTTTGCTGAGGCACTGGGGGACCTGTTTGCTGTAGAATGCCGAGGCACCTGGATCACCTCCTGGTATGTTAAAGTGGGGCTTTCCGCTGGCTGGCTGGGATCCCTCCCATTCTGTACTGCTCCCCTTCCCCCAGGGCAAGACAGGCCATTCCCGTTAATCCCTCAAACTACCTGGGCTACTGCACTGCTGCTCCCCATCTTTCTTCTGGTTCAGTTGTTCCAGGGTTTTTCTGGGGTGATATTTTCTGGGCTTTCAGAGGTTGATAGGGGAGGGTGAGAGTGACTCCCTTTTTACTCTGTCATCTTGGCTGGTAGACAACTTCTGTTGGCATATTATTTAACTGTGAATATGCATAAAGGTCTTCAGAGGTGGAAGATAAGGCTGAGGTGGACTACTCTTCTGCACACTTGACTATTCTCCCACAGCTAGATCAGCTTTTGCTAAAATGAAACTAACTCACTGGCCTGATACATAGCTGGAAGAAGCCCTTGACAAGTCTTGGGAAAATGAGATCTAGGCTGCACACTTTTTATGGATCAATTCTGTAAATCCATTTCAAAGACACCACTTCATTTTCTTTCAAAGTTTTATCTTTAAAACTTCCTTTTCTTTTTAATTTATTATTAAATCTCTTCTTGAAAGTCATTTATTATACTCTGGATAATAGATGCTTTATGGAAAGAAAGGTGACTATATTAATATATCCACTGTTACATAAATGTGGAAAATCTTATAATCTAGAACAATGTCATCAATATCACAAAATTCTAATGTTGGTTGTGAAAACCAACTTTTATACTCAAAGTTTACTATAACAAAGCTGAGCCACAGACCTTAAAATACCAGTTCTTCATATTGGTGACAAGCTTACTAAAAAAAAAATTCATGAGATTTTAAATTAACAGTGCCAACAAACCTTATATGCAGTAATACATATATATAGAATAAAAATGTCTCTGCTTCTCTGAGTAAAGCCTTTGATTTGTCTACAACAGAACTTGACTGGAAAGAATCTGCATTCCGTTCAATGTCTAACATACAAGCAACTATAGTAGAACTATATACTCTCCAGAGTTGGGACAGGGAAACGGAGATAGAGACAGAGACAAAGCCAGAGATAGGAGAAAGGATGGGTTCATCTTGAAAAATACATACTACCATCTACTTGCATGACTGGAAAAAAATTTCCTTTTTTTCCCAAAAGAGAAACACCTGAGAAAGTTATTATATCATTTTAGATCCCCTGTTCTTCATCCTTCCTCTTATGTTATATTTTTCATATATAAAACTTTTATTAAAATATAATGAGAAACTTCTTTTTCAGGGATTTATTTCTGGTAAATATGATTCAATAAAATAAGTGAATGGGGAATCAGGTTTACAGCAAATGACATTGTATTGAATAAAATCTAGTATAAAGCTTCCTACAACTTCCTTTAGTCAGGTTGCCTGAGGAGCCTTGATATAATGATCTGTCACTATCCATTCAAAAGATGACACATACTGTTAATTCAAATTTGATAAATATTTATTTAGTTCCCACTAGGTGAATGCACTGTCACCTATTTAAGCAATTAATAATGAACCCAGAAATACAAAAAAAGATGAAAAATGGAAAAATATCTACAAAGTTCTTTTAATTAAAAAATTTTCCACCATCAAGGATCATAGACCCCACATATTTTAATTCTAACACCATAGATGTTATATGGCTACAAAACATATTTTTGATTACATTAAATTGAAAAGTTTTTGCACAAACAAAGACAATGAAACTAAGATTAGAAGGAAAGTAGAAAATTGGGAAAGAATTTTTACAACCAGTCTCTCTGGTAAGGGCTTCATTTCTAAAATATATAGAGAATTAAGTCAAATTTATAAGAATACAAGCCATTCCCCAATTGATAGGTGGTGAAAGGATATGAACAGACAGTTCTCAGATGAAGAAATTAAAGCCATCTATAGTCATATGAAAAAATGCTCCAAATCACTATTAATTAGAGAAATGTAAATCAAAACAACTCTGAGGTACCACATCACACCTATCATATTGGCCAACATGACAAAACAGGAAAATGATAAATGTTGGAGAAGATGTGGGAAAATTGGAACACCAATGCATTGTTGGTGGAGTTGTGAACTGATCCAACCATTTTGGAGAGCAATTTGGAACTATGCCCAAAGGGCTATAAAAATATGCACCCAGCAATAGCACTTCTAGGGTTATATCCCAAAGAGATCACACAAATGGTAAAAGGACCTACATGTACAAAAATATTCATAGCAGCTTTTTTGTGGTGGCAAAGAATTGGAAATTGAGAGGATGTCCATCAATTGGGGAATGGCTGAGCAAGTTGTGGTATATGAATGTGATGGAATATTATTGTGCTATAAGAAATGATGAACAGGCTGACTTCAGAAAAACCTGGAAAGACTTGTATGGTCTGATGCTGAGTGAAGTGAGCAGAACCAAGAGAATGTTGTACACAATAACAGCCATGTTACATGATGACTAATATTGATAAACTTCACCCTTCCTGGCAATACAAGGATCTAAGACATCTCCAGAGGCCTTGTGATGGAAAATGCTATCCACACCCAAAGAAAGAACTATGGAAGCTGAATTGTTATTTTTTTTCTCTTCTGTTGAGTTTTGTTTCCTCTTTCTGATAGTTTCTCCTATTTTTTTTTAATTTTTACTTACAACATCACTAATGTGAAAACATGTTTAATAGGAATTGTAAATGTATAACCTACATCAGATTGTGTGCTGTCTTGGGGAGGGTGGTGGGGAGGAAGGGGGAGAAAAATTTTAAACTCAAAAGCATAGGGAAGTGATTGTTGATAAATCAAAACAAATTAATAAAATAAATAATAAAATTTAAAAAAAAAAGAAATATATGGTCGACATGAAACTTTCAAATGAGGAACTATGCAGAAGTGGTATAAGGATCTAGTCATATATATAACTAGAATCAAAAATGGGCCAGGGTATAGCCAGAATGAGGAAGGAATAACCAATACATAACCTACATTCTCTATTGCTATCCAGTCAATATAAAGAAAACAAGAGAAAGTCCCATAGTGAACTGAGTTGATTTTCTGTGTCAGAATTATAGCAGGGCACTATCTTCTTAACTCTTTGCTATCTGTTTTCCAATGTCAGATTCAACTGAAATTGCTCTCTCAGAAGACACTAATGCCCTTTGACCCAGCAATAGCACTTCTAGGGCTGTTCACAAAGAGATCATAAAAATGGGAAAAGGACCCACATACACAAAAATATTTACAGCAGCTCTTTCTGTGGTGGCAAAGAATTGGAAATTGAGGGGATGTCCATCAATTGGGGAATGGCTGAACAAGTTGTGGTATATGAATGTAATGGAATACTATTGTGCTATAAGAAATGATGAGCAGGCAGACTTCAGAAAAACCTGGAAAGACTTGTATGATCTGATGCTGAGTGAAGTGAGCAAAACCAGGAGAACATTGTACACAGTAACAGCCATGTTGTGTGATGACTAACTTTGATAGACTTGACTCTTCTCAGCAATGCAAGGATATAAGACATCTCCAAAAGGCTCATGATAGAAATTGCTATCCACATCCAGAGAAATAACTATGGAGTTTGAATGCAGATTGAAGTACACTATTTGCTTTTTTTTCTTGTTTTGTTTTGTTTCTTCTTTCTTGTGGTTCCTCCTGTTGGTTCCAATTTTTCTTTGCAACATGATTAATGTGAAAATACTTTTAATAGGAACGTATATGTAGAGCCTATACCAGATTGCATGCTGTCTTGGGGAGGGAGGTGGGGAGGAACGGGGAGAAAATGTAAAACTCAAAGGCTTATGGAAGTGATTGTTGAAAACTAAAAATAAATTAATTAATTATTTTTTTAAGTTACTAATGATCTCTTAATGGCTAAATCCAATGACCTTTTCTTAATCCTTAATCCTGATTTTTATGAAGGCTTTAGTACTGTTTATCACCCTCTTGTCCTTGAGATTCCCATCTCTCTAGGTTTTGGGGACACTACTTTGTCCTATTTCTCCTCCGACCTGTCTGATTGTTTCTTCTCTGTGCCCTTTACTGCATCTTTATCAAAATCATGACCTCTAACCATGGATCTCCCCCAAGGCTGTCCTGTGTCCTCTTTTCTTTTCCATCTTCAGTATGTGGTGATCTCATCAGCACCCGTGGTTTAAATTATCATCTCTAAGCAAATGACTCTTAGAGCTACTTGTCTAGCCATAACCTAATTCCTGAACTTTATTCATTTCCAAACTGTGTAATGAATATCTTGAACTAGATATTCCTAAGACATCTTAAACTCAACTTATCAAAAACTCAATTTATTGTTATTCTCCCCAAATTCTCTTCTTAACTTCCCTATTATTATTATATCTTCCAAGTCACTTACATTTTATCCAAATATTTCTATAATCCTCACTCTCACACCCCACTAATGAATGTCAGGTTCTGCCATTTCTAATTTTATAAAATTTCTAATATGCACCCCTTTCTCTCCTGTGACTACTATCACCTTGGTACAGGCCCTCATCACCTCATCTGGATTATTGCTATAGCCAGTTGGCTGATCTCCCTCCCTCAAGACTCTTCCTAGTCAATTCATCCAACACTCAGCCATCAGATTTATCTTACTAAAGTGCCAGTCTAATCATATGACCCTCTATTAGGAAAAAAACTCTAATGGCTATTATCTGTAAGATCAAGTATAATTTCTTTTGATAGGTTTTTTAAGCCCTTCAAAACCTCATTCCTTCCTACCTTCCTAATCTTCTTACACCTTACTCCCTTCCATTTACCCTGTGATCCAGTGGCCCTGGCCTTCTTGTTGTTCCCCATATATAACACTACATTTCTCAACTCGTATCATTTTCACTAGTTGCTCTGCCATCATACCTAAAAATATCTCCCTCCTCATTTTCATTGTCTAGCTTCCCTGACTTCCCTCTAGGCTCAGCTACTCTCATACATTGCCAGAACTAGCTCAGTGTTTGGGAGGCTCTGAAGGAAAGTGTGGGAAAAAAAGAGGTTTTAGATTGTCCACCAAACTGAAGGTCAACAGAGCTGTTGTGTAGACCTCATTGTTGTATGCTTGTGAAACCTAGACAGTATACCAGTACCAAGCCAGAAAACTGAATAGCTTTCATTTGAATTGTCTTAGGAAGATTATAAAGATCACCTAGTAAAATAAGGGATACTGAGGTCCTTTCTCAAGCTAAACTGCCAACCATTTAAAGACTACCGTAAAAAAAAATGCAACTCTGATGGGCTGGTCACATTGTTCAAATGTCAAATGTATATTTGCGTAAAAGATTATTTTAAAGAGAACTCACAAAAGGCAAGGGTTCACATAGAGGTAAGATAATGATGCAAGGACACTCTCAAGATCTCTCTGAAGAACTTTGGAATCATTTGACTGACATGGGACACTGGCAAAGGACAGCCCATTATGGTATGCCTGCATCAAAAACAAACAAACAAAAAAACACTATGCTTTATGAGCAAAGAAGCATTACAGTAGCTCAAAAGGAACTTAAGATTGCAAATTTAGAGATATTTCCACTCCAAATGTTCATGTGGACTATTTGTGCCTCACCTGTGGTAGAACCTTTGGAGGTCATATTGCTCTGATCAGACACAGTCAGACGTAATATACCTTTACTCCAACATAATGATGTCATTCTGGTTCTCTTCCAGAATGAGAGACAACAACCAATCCTACCTTCAGTAAGAAGTCTTTTGTAGTTCTCTTTAATCTTAGTACCTTTCTTCTGAGACTCACTTCCAATTTATTTTACTTATACAAATATAGATATACTTATATATGAATGCATTCTTATATCATATATAATCATATTTATTCATGTATATACACATATATACATATATAATCTTACATAATATTAGCATATGTATGTATGTGTATATATGTGTGTGTATAAAATGTTTGTACTCAGTTGCTTACATATTCTCCCCCTCCCCATTAGACCTTGATATATTTGAGAGAAGGGACAATTTTTGTTTTTACTTTTGTTTATGCCTTTCTTTCTAGCCCTAGTGCTTAGCACAGTACCTAGGACATAGAAGCTGTTATGCCAGTTGACTGACTGACTTAATGACAGGTGTTGCACAGTGTGCCAAGTAGACTTACTTTGAAGTCTGCATCATTAGAGGTATCTACTACATCAATGTGACTAAAAATTGATTGAAGTCTTTGTAGCATACGTGCAGGTACATGCAAATAGATGTAGATGATGATATAAACATAAACGTATATTATATATAATAAATATATAGCAATATAAATTATGACATTAACATGGAGACAGATGAGGATATTAAAATATAGATGATGATAAAGATAAAAAACAGAGACACAGATTAGATAAGAAATGCAGATAGAAAGATATAGATAGATGTAGATATTGATTAGATATAGGCATATAGACATATAGACATGGATAGAAGGATATAGATATAGAATCACATAAAGACATACATACAAATTCCCAGTTAATACTAAGCATATGACCTGAGACAGATCCTATAATTAATCATGAAGAAATACTTCTAGGCAGACAGTAAATAATTATAAAACAGTAAAGAATACTTTAAAAAATTGACAGTGTAAATAACAGAAATTTAATAAATGTTGTTTCATTTATTCATGCATTCTTTAAAAAAAATTTCTGTTCAACCTGTACTTAGCACAAGTGCTCAACATATATTGGAAGCTTAATAAATATTTTATAAATTAATGAATGAGTGAAATGAAATTAAAAGGATAAATAAGTTTCAATAACTGAGAAATACGATAACAGTTCCAGAGTAGCAGGGGGCATTCTATCCCCAAAGCAAAGTCTTCGGATGATTAAGCATTGACCATATGTTGGCAGAGAAAGCAGGGACAATAATTTCACCAACTTCACAATTTTTCATGAGACCAACACTGGACTTAAGACTTGAAATATCTGGAGAAGAAATATTAGCTAATGTATTTGACCTCTATTAAACTCACTACTTATGTAATACTAATGAAGACAACTCTGTTTTCTTCCGCCACTAGCCTTGCTCTTTGTTATTAGTGTGCTGTAGAAGAAAGAAGGCTCATTGATTCTAGACAACTCATCTGTATTTGAATCCTAGTTCTGATGCTTGTTTCTTACTTGACTATGGGATGGTCTCTTAATAACAAGTGGCCTGTTTCCTCAAATATAAAGGTATTAGGTAGTCTATGAAGGTCTGGTCAATCTATGTGCTAAACTAACAACTTCATGACTGTTTCTAAATTTTAATACTAAACAATGAGCTTTTTTTCCTAAAGTGCAAAAAGCTGCAGTCAAAAATTAATAATGTGAAAAGCACAATGTTAAGATTTAGGGATATAAAATCTCAAAATGAAACACTTAAAAGATTGACAATATTAAGCCACCAAGAAATCCATTACGTGAAGACAAAAATGATGATGTGCCAAAGTAGCTCGAATTTATTCATTCAGTCATTCATTTAACAAACATTAACATCCAACCACTGTGCTAAGGGTGAGATAGATTGGAAGGGGGGGGGGGGGGGTAAAAGGGAACAAACAAATGAGGATATCAGGAAAGGCCTTGTGTAGATGACATTTAAGTTGAGCCTTGAAGCTTGAAACGTAAAACAACAGAAATGTTGTCTCCCTCCAACTGACAGAATTCTTTTCAATCAAGAGTATCAAAGCTAGTTCTTGAATTCCAAGTTCCACAGGTATTCTTTAATTTGCAGTCTCTTACAATAAAAAAGTCATCGGTTACAAGTCACTTAAAATGATGACAAGCAGGGAAAAAGCAACTTAGAAACCCAAAATTTTGTTTGAACCTAGAAAATTTCCTTTTTGGGTTGTAAGTATAACATATGTTAGCCAGGACTTACTCATTGAGAAATGGATAGTGCCATTTCAGGTGTACTGAGTCAAAATATTAGCATGACCAAATTAGATAATCCCTAGCTTCAAATGACTTACATTCCAATAAAGGAAAACAAGTCATAGTGGGGAATGGCATCCATGGAGGAATAGTTAGGAGAGAGTTGTCAGAAAAAAATTATTGGAGCAATAAGGCAATTGATTGACATATACTTAATAAAAATTTTAGTATTGATTGGATTATTGTTCTCAAAGCTAGAGTCATATTTGGGTGGGCATGGGGAAAGTAGATGGGAGAGACATGGTTGGTTGTTTCATCATGTCATGGCATAGAGAGTCTAAGAAGTGATGTGGTGGGTCTGAAACCCAGAAAAATATAATGACATGCTCGCCAGTCAGAACTAAGTCACAGGGGTATAATCAACACTTCCTAAGACAGGTGGAAGCTGGAGAGCAATTGATATGGTATATAGATGATCAGAAAGTGCTGATTAAAGAACAATATAAATTACAACTCAGCTCAAATTTATTTAGTGACCTACAGTTTACAATATACTTTATATACAATAGCTTATTTGGGAGATAATACAAGTATTATTATTTCTATTTCATTGGAGTAGAAACCAAGACTTAAATATGTTAAGTACTTTGTCTAATGCCAAATAACTATTCAAGAAGAAAGACTGCTTCAAAACAAATCTAGAACTGCATCCACTAGAACTCAGAGTGTAAAAGACTTTGAAAAAGTTGTTACCAGGCCCTAATCTGACCTTGTCTCTGTCATCATATAGGAAATGATATTATTTGAGCATATCTTACGTAGTTCTCTATGCTTTTAGATGTGTTTGTTTTAGTCATTTTTCATACTCCAGTTTGTATTATAGTAACATGTGTACTGTCTTATTTTTTTCTGCTAGAATCATAATATCCTTCATAGTGAATACTATTTTGTGTTATATCTTCCTGAAGTCTAGTATAATATTCTGGACACAGAAGACACTTAATAAATAACAGGTTATGTGGTATAACGGAAAATTTGCTGGCCTGAGAGTCAGGAAAGGAATGTGCTCAAACTATGTTTCTGAGACCAGCTGTATGACTGGGAGTAATTAACAACTGTGGATTAAGTGGATCACAGTTGCATTTAGGATGAAGCAACTCAAAAATATTCTTGCTAGGCCAACAATGATACATAATTAGCATCCAACTTCATATTGGTTGCACATTTATCAAGCAGATACAATTGAAACCTTTGGACTATTACCAAAAACAAAAAATCAAGTCTTTTTTAAATTGAAGACCACATTACTTGTAATAGCTATTTCAAAAGGTTGTATTGAGGCCCAAATCAGATAATATAGACAAAGTGGTTTGAAAACTCTAAAACAGATGAGCAAGATGACTTCAGAAAAAAACTAGGAAAACTAATATGAACTGATGTAAAGTGAAGTGAGCAGAATCAGGGGAACACTGGGTACAGTAACAGGAATATTGTAATGATGATCAACTATGAAACTCCTAGCTACTGTGATTAATAAAATGATTCAAGACAATTGCAAATGACTCAAAATAAAAAATTCTATACATTTGCAGAGAAAAAACTGATGAAATCTGAGTGCAGATTGAAGTATAATTTGTTTTTACTTTATTTTTCTTCCTTTTGGCAATATGGAAATATGTTTTACATGATTTCATACGTACAACCGATATCATATTGCTTGCCTTCTCAATGGGAATGGGAGCAGGAAAGAGGATGAAAATTCATAACTCAAAATATTTTAAAAGAATCTTTAAAATAAGTAAATATATAATTTATTTTTAAAGAAAATCCTTAAATCACAATATAAATTTTACATATTAGTAATATTTATTGTTGAATGGGAACTTTCTTAACTAAGTTTTGATGTTTGAAAAGCATATTCAGGTAGTACTTCCACTGTTGAATATTTATGTGTGTATATGTATGCATGTATACAAATATACACATATATACATGTGTGTATGTGTGTGTATAGTTAGGACTTGAGACAAAAAGGTATCATAAAGAAAAATGGTAGCAGTATATGAGAAAGATTAGTAAGAAATTTTCAAATTGAATGTTGAATTGACTTGCTAGAATTTTGCACTATAAAAATTTCTATACAGCAAGAAAATATCATCTAAAAGTCTGCAATAGTAGATAGATCATATTGATTGCCTTATCAAATCCTCAACTTTAATTATTGACTCACAAATTCCCTCATCCAGAAAAAAAATAAGCAATTTAATATGAGTTATTTATTAGTACTTCAAGGTCAAGGATATTACTAACAATCAGAGCTCACTGTTGAATGACAACTTTATTCCTACCTATTCTACGCAGTGCTTTCTGAATGAATTTTATAAAGCTAAATTAAGAAGCACTGTGCATTAATATGTTTCACATGCTATTTATCTACTAAAATGACAGATTGTGTATCATTTGCTTTTAAAATTAACACCATTAAGCTTCAAGTTCTTTAAAGGAAACATTTCAGACTTTCTCAGTAGGAGACTTGTGAGAGAAAAAAAATATTGCTTATGGGGATCATTTCCTTTTTGGCTCATATGAAACTAGACAATAAAATGATACTGATGAAAAAGATGATATTGAGGGCCTTTTTTTTATTTTTCTGTCTTTTTCCATTTTTCTTTCTTTACCATTTCAATTTTGTTAATACTGTCTTTCAATGACCAGTATGAAATTTTTTTGCTGTTTCAAAGCTTTATTTGATTTAGAGATAATGCAATGCCAATAATGTAACTGACAATCGCTTTGAGTATTCATTTCTCCACCAATTCACAGACAATCAGATTCATTCCCACTTTGTGAGACCCAGTCATCATTAGTCACCTCAACCTATCAAAACAGTCAATCTACATAATGGGAAAATGTAAAAACCCTTGGGTCAGAAGAGAATTCTTTCTACTTGAAAGCTACAGCAATATTCTATTAATAAACATACCACACAGACTTTCACTGTGCATTCAGCACTAGTCACAGAAATGGTGGTTGTCCAGCACCTTTATTTCTAAATGGTCTAGAAAATTAAGGTTTATATGATAAAGTTGTAGTTTTGCACAAAGCAGATTTTTAAAAATTAATATACATATTTTTTACATAAACTTATAGTCTGTCCCCTCCAATGATCCCAATCCCCAATTCAATAACTAAAACAACAATAAAACGGGGGGAAAAAATAAAAACCCTCACCCCTCACAGACACAGTCCCACAAAACAAATCCACACATTGGCCACGCATGAAAATACATGGCTTTCTTTATATGTCAAGTGCATTACCTCTCTGATAGTGTATTACCTTTTCTGATCTCATAATATGTCATTGCATTGATCAGAGATTTAAAGTCTTTCAAAGCTATATTTTTCTACAATGTTCTTGTCATTTTGTAAATTGTTCTCTTAATTCTGCTTGGTTCACTCGGTATCAGTTCACTGTTCTCTTCCTGGTTACTTGTGAAACCATCCATTTCATCATTTCTTATGGCTCAGTAATTTTCCATTATATTAATATACCATAAATGGTTTAGTCTTTACCCACTAGGTGAATTATCACCACCACCACCACCACCCTTAGATTCCAATTTTTAGCTACTGTGAAAAAATACCTTATAAACACACACACACACACACATACATACACACATATGTTATGAAAAGAGATGTTAAACACACACACTATAGATAGATAAATAGTTAAATTGCTATGGTATATAGATACATATATAGCATGCTTATAGATGTATCTATATAAATATAGATATATGTATATAAACATGGATATATCAATACATGTGGATATGTCTATATAGACTCAGCATGCATATATACATATATATACACATATATATTGTGTGTACACATGTGTATGTATATTTGTATGTCCCTTTCCTTTCTCTTTGATCTTTTTAGGGTATTGGCCTACTTGTAGTGGTATAGCTGTACCAAAGAACTTGTCCAGCTTGGTCACTTTTTGGGCATAGTTAAAAATTACTTTCCAGAATGCCTGACAAAATTCACAGTTCCACCAGTATTGTACTAATGTGCCTATTTTTCACAGCCTCTCCAACATTTGTTATTTTCTATTTTTAATATTTCCAATATAATGAGCTTGAGATAAAATCTCAAAGTATCTTTCATTTGCATTTCTCTAATTTTTAGTAATTGCAAATATTTTGGTATGATTGTTCATAACTTGGAATTCTTCCTTTGAAAATCACCTCTTCATATCTTTTGACCATTTATCTATTGGGGAAATAGATGTTATTCTTATAAATTTGAATTAGTTCAATTTGTTATGAGATCTTTGTCAGAAAAAATTTGTATAAAAAATTTTTCCATTTACTTGTTGCACTTCTTTTAGTGATATGAGATGTTAATAAAAATAAATTTCATATAATCAATCTTGTCCAATTTATCTTTTGTGACCTCCTTATGAATTATATAGTGAAGAACTCTTCCTCTAGCCATAGATTTGAGAAGTAATTCCTTTCTTGCTCCTCTAATTTGTTTATGAGGTGACTGACCTTTTATATCTAGGTCATATATCTATTTGGATCTTATCTTGGCACATTCTATGAGATATTGGTATAAACATGAATTCTGCCAATTTTCTTAGTGGTTTTCTTGTCAAAAGTAAATTATTAATTTTATTTATAAAGTTTTATGCATATGTAAAAAGTTTTGTAATATAAAAAACTTTTAAATTGAAAATTAGCAATGTGACTTAGATGCAGTTACAACCTAACTCCTCAAAAACCCCATATATAAAATGTATAGGTAAACATTATCAATTTCAAAATTTTTCATAGATATCTCAGTATTCTAATAGATAATTTTCCTATTCAGAGATATGAAAAATACCTCATAAATTCCCAGTTCCAAAGGACTGCCTTTCATTTAATGACCTTAAAGTAAGTAATTTTGTAAAAATGGCTATAACCAGAGGCAGAGCAACTTAGAAACCTTAAATTTGGTTGTTACATGGAAAAATCCCCATTCTCAGACTTAATTATAATGTAAATTGTAAATCTCAGCTGAAATAGAATCAGCACCAGTTGCTTTGCCACACAAGAGAAGCCTAATGGTATTCAAAATCTCTTCTTAAGTTGGAAGTTTGGATAGAAAGGGATTGACTTCACCCTGAGTTATAGTCAATGGCTTCAGTATTGGTTAATGATGGTCTGTTAAGAATGCCATGGAAGTGTTTGGCTCATCTCACCAGGATCATGCCTTCATCACTAATCAATGTGGCTTTATCAGTGCTGAGTAGTTAAGATGCATCATAGGTCTTTGGTCCATAAATAGCCTTCAGGCTATCATAAACACTTTCTGGATTGTTACTATCAGTGTAAAGCTGAATTTTGTCTCTCTTCTTACTGAACCACTAATCTTACATCTCTCTAAACTTTACTTGCACTTTATTTTTCATGGAGTTGAACCCTGATTTCTTGGAGACAGATGAACTATCCCACAGGTAAAAACTATGTAGTTCTTGTTTTTCATTTAACAGCTTCTGAATTTCCCTATCATTTTTGTCAAATCAGTCTTGATGTTTGTGTGTTTTCTGGCCCAGATAATTAAACGCAATGCTGCATACCAGATCTCTGAAAACTGCCCACTCCTTTTCTAATCCACTGTCATCAATCATGTGTTGGCTCTGCTTTCCCTTGAAGTTATCAACAAACTTTTCACTCACAGAGAAGCACTCTGATCTGTGAACATTGTCTTCTGGAAGTCATATTGCACTGGCGACATTACTTTTGTTGAATGTGAATGTTTAGCTTGGATAAGTCTGTAATTGGTCCAGTACTCTGTGACACACATCATCCTCATCATTCTCACACCCTGTCTCTTCTCCTTATAATGCCATAATAAATTAAATGCCAATGTTTCCCATTAGGGTGCATGCATAGTTTTATTGTGTTTAGATAAACAGAAGACAGTGTTAGTGTTGAGAAGGTCATGAGAACACAAATTTTCAGTAGTAAGTAACCACTGCAGTTGCTGTTTCTGATTCTATTCTGCCCAAGAACTCCTTGCCATGTCTGATAGTATGTGTCTACTCTGACATTAAAGTCATCCAGAATTATAAGTTTATCTTCTTTTGGCACATTGATGATGAGGGTCTGCAGTTCCTAATAAAGTTTTATTTTTGCCTCATTCGGGTTCTTCAGGGTAGGAGCATATGCACTAATGATGGTGGTTGGCACTTTCCTGCAACTGGCAATAGCATTGTCATGAACCTATCATTCGCTCCTTTTGGGAGGCATATAAGCTTGTTGAATAGAATAGTTTTGATTGAAACCTACACCAGCTTCATGGCATTCTTCATCACTGTGACCACTTGAGAAAAATATGTATCCAGGTATAACTCCAGGTCTTCATTTGCCAGTTTTGTTTCACTCAGGGCTGCTATTTGAATGTGATACCCTGCTGAGTTCTCTTACAATAAGAATTGTTCATCTTTCAGGTGATCTCAATTTCTTGTTGTACATAAGCTCAATTCAGGTTGCTTATCAGGCACTACTATGAATAAATGAATAAATAAATAAATAATACACTAATATTTGCTTTTAGATTTTCAACTAACTCAACCTTTGTAACAGTCTTCAGACACATATCAACTAAGAGAACTATCATCTTTAATTATTAAACATTAGCTTCCTTTTGTGTTTCACATATTGATTTAGATGAAGTAAAATAGTTTCAGAACCAAAAAAAGTAACAGTAAGTAAAGACCATGTAATTCTCTCTCTCTCTCTCTCCCTCTCTCTCTCTGTCCCTCTCTTTCTGTCTCCGTCTCTCTCTCTTCCTCCCTCCATCCATCCCTCCCTCCCTCCCTCCCCCTGATTATAAGTTAAATAGGAAAACCTAGGTTTAATATTAAAAATGAAATTTAATGGAATTAATAGAAAGTTTTATATTTAGCTTCAAAAATCCTTTTTTACAAGTGCAAGTTAGGAGAATATGCTAGACAGAAGCTCATTTTAAAAAGATTTCATTCATTCAACAAATACTTGTTGAACTTCTATTATTATATGTGAAGCATTCTACTAGGCACTTGTAAATTGCACCCAAAAATAGGGCGATCCCTGCTTGAGAAGCTTAAATATTACTGAAGGGTGATGGAGGGGATGAGGATACCATGGACCCAGGTAAGAATACACAAAATATATGCATAGTAATTATAAAATAATATAGGTTGGGAAGAGGAGCATTAGAACGTAAAACTATCAGGAAAGGCCTCATATATGGAATGGAACTTAAGCTGTGTTTCAAAGTAAGTTACTAATGATTTCTTAGTTTTCATATCCATCTTTTTCATCAATCCTCATTCTTCTCAACTTTGTGCAACCTTTGATACTATTGATCACTCTTTCCTCCTGAATATTTCTTCTTTCTTGGTTTCCACATGACTCTCTCCTAGTTTTCTTCCTATTTATGTGACCACTCTATCTCTTTTGTAAGATACTCTTCTATATCATGCCCTCTAACCATAGGTATCCTTCAGGGTTGGCTCCTTGGTTCTCTTCTCTCCTCCCTCTATTCTATTTCAATTAGTGACCTCTTCAGCTCCCATGGACTTAATTACCATTTTATGTTGATCATTCTCAAATCTACCTATCCTATAGCAACCATTCTGAAGACCTTGATTCACACATCTTTTACTGCTTTTCAGACATCTTGGTCTGGATATACAGTAGACATCTTAAATTCAACATGTCCAAAACCATACTCATTCTCTTTTTCCCCAAATTTCCCTCCTCTACCACCTTCTCTGGGGGTGTTTGAGGAAGACTACTATGTCTGATGTGAGGTCTGCTGATCCTTTTTCAGGGCTGCTTTCCACCTTTGATATCTACCTGATTCACCCACTCTAATGTATGGTTCACAGAAGCTGTAGCATGCATAGGGGCCACACCCCAAAAAAAATTATCTCAGCAGGTGGGCTAAACCAGGTTGAGGGTAACCAACAGGCCTCAGACCTGTTGAGGGATAGTGGAATGTCTACCCCAAACATAGAAAGACTTTCCCTTGAGGAATGGGTAGATGAGAAAAGTTTAAGGGCATATCCCTTAAAAAGATATGTATAGATCCATATCTATCTATCTAACTACTTACCTATATTTCTACATCTACATCTGTCTATCTATCTATCTATCTATCTATCATCTATCTATCTAGATTCATAGTCTTTCTTCCCTTTCACTTTTAGGGCAGATTGTTTCAGTTTTGCTTTTCTAGCACCAACACACATAACATAGTAGGTCCTACATAAATGTTTGGTTGCTTGGTTCATTGATCCATGCCTTTTGTTTTCACAGCATATTCATTTCCAAATATTCTCTCTCTCTCTCTCTCTCTCTCTCTCTCTCTCTCTCTCTCTCTCTTTCTCTTTCTCTCTCTCTCTTTCTCTCAGCAACCTTCTGTTGTAACAAAGTTTTAAAATGGAAAACAAAAGCAGTTTGGCAAAACTAACAAAATGTTAATCATATCTTAAAGGATACAAAATATTCCACAAACACATTTCTCATATCTGTAAAGGATACAGAAAGGTACACTTTAGTGAGTATAATCTTAGTAATTATAATTACACAGCATTCTGTTTCCTTTTTTGTTTGTCTATATTATCTATCTGCATGAATCATTGTAATCATTGAGTATATCATTTCTTGATTTTGCTTCATTTTGTATCAATTCAAATAAGTCTCTCCTGCTTTTCTGATATTCCCATATTTTCTGTCTTACAGCACAGTAATGTTCCATTACATTCATGTATCACAATTTAGTTCTCCATATTAGAGTTGATTACTACTTACTTTGCTTCCCGTTTTTTGCTACCTCAAAAACTGTGAGTATGAATACTTTGATGTATCTGAAACCTCTTTTTCTATCTTTGACTCTTTCAGGTATATTTCTAGCAGTGGGATCTCTGAGTTAAAGGGCTGGTATATTTTAGGCATCCCTTTTTCACATTATCCCCAAAACTTTCTTTTTCTTTTATTACACTACCTTAATTGTAGTATAATGACTTCATTTGAAAATTGTTCTTTTATTTTTAATTATTGTTTTTGTGATATTGGTTATAAACTCAATGCCAGAGAGTAATACTATGTTGATGATCTTACCATCACTAGCAATAACAATTCACATTATGTAGTAGTAAAACAGAGAATGGCAAAATCTAAAGATATTTCTTCCAGGGAAGACTTAGACTGATTTTTCTCTTTATGCAATGGTACCCAATGTGGTGTTATAAAATAGCCTGGATTTTTAACCAAAAGACTTGGATTTGCATCCAGTCTTTGAAACATACTACTTGTGCAATTTTAGGCAAGTAAAACTCAAGGCCATAGTTTCCTCTTCTGTAACATCACTGGATTAGCTTACCTGTAAGGAAGGTCTGATTTAGCTCTTTAATCTATGATCCTCTGATCCTATTCTTCATCTCTATAAGATGGTATGTAGGTACCAGATTTGCTGTCTGTTTCTTACATTGGATTTAACAAAATCCAGTTACTTCAATAAAATTCTAAGAGAGATTTTTCCAGTCTTAAGATTCTATCCAAATTGATTTCTATATTGCTGTTTTCTTTAGATAATCTTTTGATTAGAATCTTTTGAGTGAATCCATTTAACACACAAGTGGGTATTCAGCACAAAAATACACAAAACATTACCTGATACTCCTTTCTTTCTTTGATATATAATCCAAGCCTTCTATTCCTAATGATGTCTTACCCTGAGTTATGTGCTCATTTGCTAATGTGCCATATATCAGGTATGTGGCTTCCTGTCATGGTGTACCATATGAGCCTAGAACAACAAGACCTAAAGATGTGTCTAATAGCAATATATTTGGTGAAACACACAGGGAAAAGAAAAACTAAATTAAATGTTGAATAGTTTCTTTGTTGTAGCTGGCAAAGTTTTCTCTTGTATAAATCTAACAGCTACAGGTGAAACATATGGCAAAAGATGGACAGAGAACTCATAAAAATCATTTTCAACAATCTCCAAAGATCTGATTTAGATTTAATTGGCCAATAAACATTATATATTTCTGAAGAGTATTCTCTGCTCTTTGTGAAAAGTAAAATTAATTTTCTGTCCTACTCTGAATCATTCCAGAGAGATTGACAGTCTATTCAGGAAAGAAGGAACGAATGAAAAAGCATTTATTAAGTGCTTACTATGTATAAAGTAATTTATATGTCACTTTTATTAGTTAGCAAAAGTTAAGTTGGGTTGCAGTCATGCAGATTTCATCAGTCAATCTTTTCAACATATTTGTAGCACTTATTTAGATGTTGGGCTTATTGGTACTTTTTTTCATTACAAAGAGTTTCATTGGACTTAATTGGGTCATAAAACAATGCAAACTAGATTGAATAGAAAGAAAGTCATTTAGGCTTGGTAGGAAATCACTATGATAGGTATTTTTAGAGAAAACTGTTGGCAAAGTTAGAATCAAAGCCACAGATATTTTCATAGTTACATATATCACAATTAAATATTTAAAAAATATAAAAAATGTTTTAAGGAAGTTAGTGTTTTAATGAATATCTCTATCATGTGTACTTATTTTTTTCATTTTAAAATTAGATATGTTATCAAAATTCATTTAGGAGAGGGGGTTTCTGCATTGTTTTCTCTCTGGGTGCTATAACTGCATACGACAATGCATTTTAGCCTTCTTTCTAAAACATGTAAATTATTTTAATAGAGATAGAGTGAATTAGTTTATTAAATGCTTTTTGAAGACAGAGCTCTTTTGATAACTAAAAGCAAACTGAGGCATTTGCTCAGAGCTCACAGTTTCTTGGAATTAGAGTACTGAAATGTACATTAGTGACAGATTTGATTCAACAGATACTGATTAAGTAGCTATGATGTGCAAGGCAAGTTCAGTGTTAAGTTCCAGTGATGAAAAGTCAGAGGAGAAACATTTGTTGTTTTTGAGGTAGCTAGTTAACCTATAGCACTTGAAAGTTGGAAAAATATTTTACATATATCATCTCATTTGTACTACACAAGGAGCTTTTGAACTGCTATTAATTCCTATTGTTTAGATGAATAAACTCACCCTAGTTCACAAGTAATAATAGTCAGAAGCCACATTTTAACCCAAGGGATCCTGATATTGGTGAGTTAGCATAGAAAAATAAATTTGTGGTGATTGATTGACTTCTTCGAATAGGAGAGATGAAAAAAAATGACAACAGGATTCCCAAAGAGCTTTTGTATGGCATGACGAAGTGCAAGCAGAATCAGAGAAGACAAAAGAAAAAACTTTAAAGAAGTAAAGCTTTGAGCAAGGTGGCCAGCACCTCAGTTATCATGGCATGAAGCAGTCAGGCATTGGCATCTATTCAGAAGCAAAGTCTTTTGACTGAAAGATGTAGATATATACAAAGTTTGCAGATAGTAGTCAATATTGTAAATGAAAGAAGACTTTTCAGGTACTCTTACCATAGGAAACAGTCTTAATTTTTTACTCCACACTGTCCTTCATGTTCCAATCCCTTGCCCCCTGGCTGGCTTATCTGTCATGTAGTCAAGCACAACCTTTGGTTACTCCCAACATCTGCATATTCCATTCATGCTTATGTGCCACTGACTGGTGCAAAAGGAAATCACAGATGAGCTGACTAAGTACACTAAAAATACATGTTATCTAACCTCAAGTGGGCTCTCACCAGAGGAAGGTACTTTTTTTTCAATTCTGCTTCATTGACTCCCTATCACATTATCCAAAATGTCTGTTCCCAACCTACCACTTACACCTACCCTTACAATTTCCCAACTGAGGACTTGGCCTTTTACTTTACTGAGAAAAGTGAAGACATTTGCTACAAGCTCCCTCTCCTCCCTTTACTTTCATCTCAAACTCCCTTTGACATCATCCTTACTCTCTTCTTTAGTCTTTAATTATATAGCGTCCATTTTTCTTGCTAAAGCCAATGCCTCTACATGTGGCCTTAACCATATCCCCTCCAGACTTCTCTAGATGATAATAACCTCTTTCATCCACCACTATCTTCAATATATTTACAGATTCCTTTATTTCTTGTTTTCAGATTTATTTGGCTATATTATCATTTAAAAATAGACTTTTATTATGTGCTACCATCCCCTCAAGTTATAATCCTATAACTATCATCCTTTTCTCAGAAAAACTTTCACAAAGAAAAAGGGTATCTACACTTAAAGCCTCCTCTTTCTCTCCTCCTCCTTAATATTCACAAACTCTTACAATTTGGGTTCTTTTCATGACTCAGTGGAAATTATACTTTTAGAAGTCACCAATAATTTTTTAATTGCTGAATCTTGTCCCAGTCCTCATCCTTTTTGATCTCTCTGCAGCATTTGACATTTGATCACCTTCACTTCCATGATACTCTTTCATCACTAAGCTTTTGTGATGCTGCTCTCTTCTACTTCCCTTATCGATATGACTGTTGTTTATGAGTCACCTCCTCTGGCTCATCATCCATATCATGCCCAATAATTCTGTATGAATCATGAGTTTCTCTCCAACCATAAGGTGGACCCTTTTTTCTCCTCTTTCTAAGTATCTTCTTTGATAGTTTTATCAGCTCCCTTGAGTTTCATTATCATCTCTTTTGACCCCCAGGTTCTAGTGTGAGTTCTGTCTCTTGGACATTTCAGACTGGATATTTGGATATATTTTAAACTATGTGTCCAAACCAGAATTAAGTATCCCATAACCTACTACACTTCATAATTTCTATCAAGGGTATCACTATATTTTCATTGTCAGAGGTTAACAACTTGAGAGTCATTCTCGACCTTATACTCTCATTCACCACACATATCCATTCAGTTTCCAAATTGTATCATTTCTATTTCCATATTTTATCTTTAATCCATATCCTTTTCTTCACTCAAATAGTGACCACTTTAATTCAGGCTCTAATTCTCCCCTAGCAATAAAAGAGAATAATAACAATAGCCTCCTAATTGTTCTTCCTTTTTCAAAATCCACACCTCTCCGATCCATCTTCCACAAAATCACCAAAGTAATTTTTCTTAAGTTCATAGTTGACCACATCACCCTCTTATCCAATAGCTCAAGCAACTTCTTATTCTCTCTAGAACAAAATGTAGACTCTTCTAGTTGGCACTGACCCCAACATGTCTTTTTATTGTACATTAAATTTTTTCCACATATTTTTCATTCCAACCAACTATTTTTTCTCTTTGTTCTTCATACATAGCACCGCCTTTTCCATCTATGTGTCATTGCACTGACTATTCCCCTGGTCCCCTCAAGCCCTGACCCAAGCCTAGCATGTACTCCTTCAATTTTGCCTCCTAGAATCCTTTACTTGTTTCAAGAACTAAGTTCAAACACCACATTCTATACAAGGTCCTTTTTGATCCACCCAACTTCAGTCATTAAAAACTTCTTAGAATATGAGCTCCTTAAGAATAGGCTTTTGGGGGCAGCTATGTGGCACAGTGGATAGAGCACTGGCCCTGATGTCAGGGCCAGTTCAAATCCAGCCTCAGACACATAACACTTACTAGCTGTGTGACCTTGGGCAAGTCACTTAACCCCAATTGCCTCACCAAAAAAAAAAAAAAGAATAGGCTTTTCTTTATATCTCTAGAATATAACAAGTATCTGGAAGATAGTAAGCACTTAATCAATGCTTGTTAACTGACTTGAATTTTTACCCTCCCACCCTAACTTTAATTAATTATTTTGCATTTGTTTTGCTTATACTTATACATATTATCTCAGACAACATAAGGTAAACTCATTGAGGGCAGGAACCATTTTATATTTTCTATTGGAAATCTAAGACCTAAGCCAATGCCTGACATAATCTGTAATGATATCTTCATGAACATGACAGAGAAGTGAGCATTCAATTAATATATCTAGGGGAATGTATAATTGGTTGAGCAATCACATTCAAGTTGTGTGGATTAATTAATCTTGAAGCCAACATGATATTGGCAACTAATGATTTCTTTATCCGTATAACACCCAAAAAAATTTATTAATGACTTTTATAAATATTTGGAAGACAATCTTATTTAACTTATGATTAAGAGAAAGTTAGGTGACTAGGAAGCCTAGCTAATACATTGAATGATAGAATTAGAAAGAAAGTTTAGTCTCAATAAATTGGAAGAATAAAACAATTTCTAAGATGAAATTTAATATGGATAAAACTAAAAAATTGGTTAGAAATGTTAAAATTACCACTACAAATATAGAATAGGAGGGATGAGGTTTAACACAAATTCATGTGACTAAGACTCAGACTAGAAAAATGTAAGAGTTGGATGGAGTAGAAATGAGGTGATGTAACATGATAGCTGCTTTTCAAGACTATGCTATAGCAGAGAGAATGGGTTTTGTCTGTGTAAGCCCCAGAAACAAGAGCAAGAACTAAAAGTTCTTTCACTAAAAGTTAAAGATACAAAAGGGTAGTAGCTTACTCAATATAAGGACCTTTTTTAAATTTTTTTTAATTGAAGTTATGTAGAACTAGAATGAACTAATATGAGAGCATTGTCTCCTATCACTGGATTTTTTTAAAATCATTACATGCAATCACTTCTAACATTTATCTCTTAAAATCCCTAAGACCCTCCAAAATTCAGCTTAAATGTCAACTCCTACATGAGACCTTCCCTGATTTCCCCAGTTATAGTGCCTCCTCCACATATATTCTAAATTTGACTTGTATATACTTTGCATTTATTATATGTCACAACAATCAACAAGTATTATTATGTACCTACTATGTGCTGGGCATTCCACTAAGTGCTGGCTATACAAAGAGGAAAACAAAACAAACAAACAAAAACACAGTAATGCTCTCTATAAAGGAGCTCACAGTCTAATGGGGAAGAGAACATGAAAACAATTATTTTTAATTAATTAATTAATTTTTAGTTTTCAACATTCACTTCCATAGGCTTTTTTTAAAATTTTCTCCCCCTTCCTTCACATGTCCCTCCCCAAGATGACGTGCAATCTGATATAGGCTCTAAATATATGTGTCTATTGAACATATTTTCACATTAGTCATGTTTTAAAGAAGAATTAGAATGAATAGGAGGAGCCAAAAGAAAGAAAAAACAAAACAGGAGAAAAAAAGAGCAAATAGTATGCTTCAATATGCATTCAAAGTCAATAGTTCTTTCTCTGGATGTGGATAGAATTTTCCATCATGACCCTTTTGGAGATGTCTTAGATCCTTGCATTGCTGAGAAGAGCTAAGTCTATCAAAGTCAGTCACTGCACAACATGGTTGTTACCATGTACAATGTTCTCCTAGTTCTGCTCACTTCACTCAGCATTAGTCCATACAAATCTTTCTAGGTTTTTCTGAAGTTCACTTGCTCATCATTTTCTTATAGCATGATAGTATTCCATTATATTCACATACCACAACTTGTTTAGCCATTTCCCAATTAATCAGCATCCCCTCAATTTCTAATTCTTTGCCACCACAGAAAGAACTGCTATAAATATTTTCATACATGTGGGTCATTTTCCCATTTTTATGATCTTCTTGGGACACAACCCTAGAAATGGTATTGCTGAATCAAAGGGTATGCACATTTTTATAGCCCTTTGGGCATAGTTCCAAATTGCTCTCCAAAATGGTTGGATCAGTTCACAACTCCACCAACAATGCATTCCAATTTTCCCACATCTTCACCAACATTTCTTATTTTCCTGTTTTGTTATGTCAAACAATCTGATAGGTGTGATGTGGTACCTCGGAGTCATTTTAATTTTCATTTCTCTAATCAATAGGAATTTAGAGCATTTTTCCACATGACAATAGATAGCTTTAATTTTTTCATCTGAAAACTGCCTGTTGATATCATTTGACCATTCATCAACTGGGGGAAAACAATTATATAGGAAGAAGATATAGTCAGGATAAATTGAAGATTTTTTTTTCTTTTTTGGTGATGAAGATAATCTCCAAGAGAAGGCATTAACATTAAAGGGTATTGAGAAAGGATATTTGAAAGAAGACAAAGAAGTCAATAGGAAGAGGGAAGAAGGGAGAGAATTATAGCAGATGAGACAGTCAGTGTAAAAGCCTGGATTCAGGAGAAGCAGTGTACTATTAGAGAAAGGACAAGGAGATCAGTACCATTAGGTCACATACGACATGAAAAAGAGTAAGGTTTAAAAAGACTGGACATGTAGGAAGTGGCCTGGTTATGAAGGGCTTTAAAAGACAAACAGAGAATTTTACATTTGACCATGAATATAGACACATATATTTTGTTTTGTTTTTTCATTAGGATGATTAAATCTATAGGGGAGGGTAAGATAAGCGAGGGAGAAAGTGTTAGGAGAAAAGAGAAGGCCAAGGGCAAAATCTTAAAGATGACAAAATTTAGTTGTGAGAAGGGATAAAATTTGTTATTGGATAAAGCAAGGTGGAAAAAGGTTTATCAGCAAGGTAAGAGTGGATTATCATAAAAGTTAAGTGAAAAGAATAACCTGGAAAAAAAGAATTTTATTGTGTCAAATTCTATAAAGTAATCAATATGAGCCTCTTATTTTACTATGTGGATTTCTCTTTCATATATATATTCATGATAAAATTTTCAACACTTCATCCAAATTCCTTGTTAGTAGCATGCAACGAATGCCCTTCTGCCCCTCTCAGATCCAGAATATGCTGCTCAGTTTTCTCTGGATTACATTCATTTTCAGGCATATAGTAGCACTGGCAGTATACTGATATTAAAAAGTTTAGGGGAGATAGATAGATAGATAGATATAGATATAGATATATGTGTGTATGTGTGTACATATATGCATGTACATACATATATACACATAAATATATGTATATATGCATTTGTGTTTTTATCTTCATAACTTCAGCAAATCTCGTTTTATGGTACAGATGATACCAAAATATATCTCTAATAACCACCTTTCTTTCAAAACATTTTCCTCTTCCTAACTTCTCTATGTTGAGAGTAACACAACTATCTTAATTGCCTGACCTTAGCATCATCCTTGATTCCTCTCTCTCTTTCTCTCTTTCTCTCTCTCTGTCTCTCTTATAATCACATTGTTATCCAGTCCTGTCATAGAATCAGAAATCATATATTTAAAACTAGAATGGACCACATAAATCATCTATTTCAGTCTCCTAATTTTACATTTTACAGATGAAAATAAGGCCTAGACATTTTATGACTTGCTTAAAGAAACACAGCTAATACATATTGCAACTGAAATACAACTTCTGGTCCTCCAGGTCTAAATGCAATAATCTTTCTATTGCTTTTTGTTCTATCAGTTTTACATGTGCACACACACACACACACACAGAGACAAGTTCTGCAGTGTATAAAACCAACTGCTTATCATAGATAATAGCTTTGGTCAATAAACATTCTTTATATAGTTGTTTTTTCTTATATGGATAGTTCAACCAAACTCTAGTTATTATTGATTCCATTCAGGTTTGTGTTGGACTAAATGATGATGATAACAAAGATACCATCTAGCATTCATATAGGACTTTAATTTTTACAAAGCACTCTACATATATTTTGCCCCCATTGGATACTTACAATGAAATAGGTGAGATAGGTGCTATTGTTATTACTGTTGTTGTTGTTGTTGTTGTTTTGTTTTTGTCTTTTTTACAGATGATGAAACTGAGGCTGACAGAGGTTAAGACCATGACTTGCTCAGGATCAAGTAGCTAATTAATTGTCTGAGACTATATTTGAACTCAGGTCTTATTCACTCAAAATACAGTATTCTCTCATCTGCAACACATAGTGAGTTTAGATGACCTTTGAGGTTTCTTCCAACTGAGATTGTGTGATTCTATGAAACAGCCTATAGTGACCAGAAATCTTGGGACTACAGCAGGCATCCCTCATGAAAATAAAATCCATGACTATGAATTTCCCTTCTTTTTCTACTCATTCCTCTTCTTATCTCATGGGAAAGTATGTCTCTATGTCCTTTGAGACCTGCAATCCATCTCACTTTTACAGGTTCAATCAATGGAGATTAGCAGCCAACTTATGTTTTTCCCAAAATACTCTATTTCAACAATCCTTGAATCTTGATTATACATAGTTCACTTCCCTTTGCTGAGGGAATCAATACTATTCACAGTTTGAATATGTTCTTTTTGTTCATTCAACATCTGATAGTCACTGAGATGTAAGCAACAGATATGTTTTCCTGGTAAAATTCTAGGATACATCACTAAGTCAATGGTTTGAGAAGCTTTAGAAAAAATTAAAAGAGGATAAAAAGGATTCAATCCCAGTTATAAAGTAGTTATCTATAAGCAGCATGCCCAGTAGTCAGGGCACTGAACTTGGACTCAAAAGTACCTTGGTTCTCATACACTTATTAGATGTGTGAAACTAGATCGGTCACTTACCTTCTCTGGGCTTCCATATATTCATTGGTAAAATGAGGGAATTGGATTCAAAGGCCTTTAATGCCCTTTCTAGTTCTAAACCTATGTTCTTATCATAGGAAAGTCAACATAGAGGAAATCCTACTGGGATATCCTATACTTTAGAGGTAAATTTTCAAAACCTGGATGTCTCATAAGACCACTTTAATTCAACTAAAAAAAAAGAATTAATGTAGTGCTTTCAATTTTATTAAATGCCTGTTATGTGCCAGATGCTATTTTTGGTGTCAGAAAGATAAAAATAAAACAGCCCCTTCCATTCAAGAAATTTACATTCTATTACATTCTAAAGCAGCTCAGCTCACAATTCCCACAAAAATTTCTCCACCTCCTCCCAGAAATCTTCTCGCACCAGCAATGCCTCAGCCCTGAAGGCTCCCTCTTCCTCCAAATGGTGAGTTCCTTCTCAGAAACTCTATTTAAGAAAACAGATATTCCAGGAATGCTCATTTCAAATCTGGCTCAGCCTTTGACTCTACTTTGTCCCCCAAGGACATCTCTCTTGCCCCACCAGTTTCTGGATTCCTTTATATGTATTATCTTCCTCCATTAAAATGCAAGCTCCTTGAAGGTAGCAACTGTTTTTATTTTTGATAGTATTTGTATTCTTAACACTTAACACAGTACTTGACAATCTATAAACAATAAATGTTGTATTTTTCTTTCTTTTGGATGTGTGTGTTTGTGTATGTGTATGTGTGTGTATCTCCCCACTCAAAATTATGCCTTTGAAACTAGATACATATCTTCATTTCTCAATCTGGTTTCAGGGGGTTTGAGCTCCATATCCCTTCATTTCTCTCTTGAGGACTGGGTTCACCATTTAGATAGATATGAGTATAGGAGAAATGAAAACTTTGAATTTAATGGATTTAGAGTTTAGATGGAAATTTTGAAAAGCAAGTAGAATCTAAAGAGTTTAATGAAGCTATTGCTCAAGGAGTTGTCTTTGGTTCTTTTAAAATATAAGAATGGGAAAATAAATGTTTTTCTCATACTTGGTCAGAAAAAGAGAGTTAAAATGTAATGGCTATTGCTCTTTTTTTCTAGCCTGTCTGAGCAAAATCATACTTTCTGAGTTTGGGGAAAAATAACCTTTTAAAAATAATAATGCCTTGTGCTGAATCAAAAGCAGGTAGTTAAAACTTATTCAGCTTTAATTTTTAAACATCAAAAATCATTTCATATCTTAAACCTTAACGTAACTCTTACCTCGTAATGTAGAGCTCTCCAAAAGATTTAATCAAGAATGCAAATAAATATTTACTTCAGTGTCTGTTGTTTGCCACAAAAAAGATGATATTGAAGAAGAAAAATAATTAGGACATATATATGTAAATATATATTTATGTATATATTTATATATGTGTTGTGTGTATGTTTTATAAACACACACAACACACACAGAAATACCACACACTAGAATGATAGAATTACAGCTGGAAGAGAACTCAAAGATCATATAGTCCTATTTCTTCATTTTAATATTGAGGAAATGGAAAGTCAGAGAGATTAATTGATTTCCCCGGATCACACAGGTAGGGACAAAGAGGTAAAAAAATTGAGTCCAGCTCCTTTAACACCAAAGCCAGTGCTTTGTTTGTGCAGTATCACAGAAGTTGTGGTTGTAATTGCTGTGGTGGTTGTGATTATGGTTGTTGCTATTAATGCTAATAGCACTAATAATAATAATAATAATAATACCAGAACAAGGTTGCCCCCAACTTGTTGCATGAGAGTGTCACTGTATGGCTGAAAGGGAGGCAATAATGGACATCTTTAGCGTCTTCTCCCCCTCCCTTCTTCAAGAGAGACTTTCATTCCTGATAAGAGAGAAAGCAGAACATTCAGGAAAGAGGTTTATCTTTCTATTCTCCTCAGAGAATACAGGTAGGTGTATAGGGAAAGAATTATCTCTGTCTGTTCTCTTTAATAATGTTAATCTAGGGTATGTGATTTTTCTTTTTGTTTGTTTTTTTGGGGTTTTTTTGTTCGTGTCTTTTTTTTTAGACAATTGGGGTTAAGTGACTTGCCCAGGGTTACACAGCTAATAAGTGTCAAGTGTTTGGTCTGAGGCCAGATTTGAACTCAGGTCCTCCTAACTTCAGGGCTGGTGCTCTATCCACTGCGCCACCTAGCTGCCCCAATGATTTTTCAGATTTAAGCTAAATTTTGATCTTTGGGAAAAGGAAGATCCACGCTTTATGTCAAAGGCTTGACTTCCTTCATACCAGATACCAGTTCCACAATGAAGACACATAGCAAGGAATAAGTAAACCCATTTACCCAACTTGAGGGCAAATCAGAAATCAGTGAAAGCATACACAAGGTAATATGTAACAAACAAAAGACAGAGTAAAGATCTCCCATTGAGAATGAGGAAGAGAGGGGGGAGAAAGAGAGAGACAGAGAGAGAGAGAGAGAGAGAGAGAGAGAGAGAGAGAGAGAGAGAGA